>NC_140581.1:262430178-262765178 GCF_964204655.1 Triturus cristatus | reverse complement strand
TTTAATATATGAGGTCATAAGCTGTGCATGGCGGGGCGCAAGTTGTAATTATCTTTGCTATCTATAACTGGTGAGGTTCTGTGCTTTTATTTCAAAAAGCAAATTTTGTCATTGACATATTCACCGAACTCTAAAGTTACTTTAACCTTTGTTTTTTCAATGAATTTCTAAGATTTCTTTTTTTTAAACAAAAAAAGATCTTTTTATCACACCTAGCTATACCATTACTTCAACCCTTTGGGTTTTTTCAGTGAATTTCTAGTTTTTTTGAAACGTAAAATAATCCAAGCAAAAAGCCAACTGAGACCAAATCACTTAGAATGCAGCCATCCCCATAATGTGCATTTACATTTGCCGTGAACAGCATAAGGTTGCCTTCAGGCCCCGAGGACCCCACCTGGGGCCACACTTTTTTTTAAAGGTATGGGAGCAGGGTCCCCTTCCCAGAGTCTTATTAAACCCCAACTATACCATCCCCCAGGGTGATAACAATAGAAAGGTTGAGGGGGCCACACCCTGAGCCTTAGTATGCCCTCAGGACCCCATCCCTCAGGGCCCTATGTATTTTACAGGACTCCCCAAGCCTATTATGGGCCTAAGGGCCCCATCCCTCTGGGCTTTATAAAATTTTAAAGAGGAGGATGGCTACATGGCACCCCTCACCCAGACTCTTTTAATTCTGGGCACCCCATTCCTCAGGGCCATTTTTATGTTAAAAGGAAGAAGAGGGACCCCAGGGCCATTAATGGCTCAGAGAGGAGAGCTGCGTGACCCCCATCCCTTTTAATAAATTGGTGGCCCCAGCAGATGTGGTCCCTGAGGCCTTTAGGGGCTTGGGGAGGGGTATCATTCAGCCCCTTTTCCTTGTATTTCATTAATTTGCTCAGGGGGAGGGCTCCCTGTGGCCTTTAATGACTTGGCCCCCCTCCCTGAAATTAAATATATCTGCACCCGGAGAATGGGGTCTCCGGGGAGTTTGAAGGCCCAGGTTGGGGTGGCTGTGGACCCTCCTCTCCTTATGTAATACGGCCCTGGGCTTCCCATGGCTTATACTGGTTTGGGGAGGGGGCCCCGCTCTCCCTCCCCTTACTTTAACAACGCGGCTCCAGACTGCCATTATTTTTTATCCCATGTGAGTTCCGCTGACTCACTGCAAAATTAAAGATCTTTAGAAATTTGGCCCGGGGGGCGCTATGAGTCCTAGGGGTGGCCGGGTATCCCTACCCTGCCTCTTATATTATTATTTGTATTCCTTACTTCAGAACAGGGGACTAAGTCCCCGAGTCCTATGAAGGCTGCTAGCAACATTTTCTTATGTTGCTGGCAGCCAGAGTGCTCACTCCTACGGGAGTCTGACTCCAGCAGGAGCGAATTGGCCCAAGGGAACTAAAGCTCCCTGGGCAAATCAGGACACTCTATTTTAATATTGGTGCTTCGATGACAGTCTCTCGAGCCTCTCGCTGACCCAACCATCCATATAAACAAATATATTAGACCCTAATTTCAAAAAATCTACTGAACGGATTTACACCTATCCACAAAAGCACAATCTGTGGAACAAGAAGTAGCTTGTGGCCAAATTTGGTGTAATTCCTTTTATCAGTTTTTGTTGTAGTCCTGCCTAGAGAAGTCTATGGAAAAGTCCAGGGGGATTTTATGTTTTGGGACCCCCTTTGTTATCTCGGCCCCCACCGGACGAGTCACTCTGAAACTTTACATGCATAAACTATTTCAAAAAGAGCACTTTCTTGGAAAGTTTCATGGAGATTCATCAAGCTGGGTCAAAGTTATTAGCAAAACAAAAAACACATTTCCTAGGGAAACATTGACCTAACTTTAACTACCCAGTGTTGGTCGCCAGTAGGTAGTTACAGTTAGGACCTAGTATCCATAAGAAAGGGATTTTTTGTTTATAACTTTGATGCCATTTGATGAATCTTCATGAAATGTTCAAAACTAGTACGCACCTGAGTTCAGCTGCTGTGTGGTAAGTTTCGGGGTGATCCATCAAATAGGGGCTGAGAAAAGGGGGTTTCCCAAAACACATTTTCACCATGCAATATCCCATTTTTTATTATTTGGAGTCTTATATAGCGCGAACTTGACCCGTAGGTATCTGGTATCAGAGAGCTTTACATGAGCACCAGTTGCAATACATGAGGAGACATTCATTTTTGTTAGTCACGGGGAGATTAAGTGATTTTCCCAAAATCTCAGGATGTTGAGCATCGTTGCCGAGACTCGAACCCGGTTCCCCAGATTTGAGGTCGATCAGCCTAGTCGTTAGGCCACATCCTCTCCATATGGATTTTGAACACCACTACAAACCATATCACTGAACGGAATTACAACAAATTTGGCAGAAAGCTCATTCTTGGTCCAGATGAGCCCATTTTGTGATTTGGTGTAAATTCGTTCAGTAGTTTTCGAGTTATTAAAGAAAAAACGAATTTGTATATCTAGCGAAGTGTATCCTCTGCTGATCCAATAGAGCTCATGCTGAGATCTGATTGACTGCCAATACTTCAACCAGGAAGTGTTGACAGCCATTTTGGCACTCGGACTCAGACGAGCAATTGGTCATTGTTGTTTGCAACCCCTGCCACTGTGGTTTGCCAACCTACCCCTGCTTCCCTCTCCCATCATTTTTGCTTACCTCCCCTTCTCCCACCTCCCGTCATTCTTGCTTCTGTGCCTATTCTCCCCCGTTGCTGCTTGCCCCAATACCCCTCCCCCTATTGTTGTCTGGAATGCCCACACAGTTTTAGATTGCATGAAAGGAAAGTGTTCCAAACAATCAGCATCTTCTTGACACTTTCATCTGTTTGAATAGAATTGACAGCATTCATTCAACACTAAAAGCCATCTTTAACAAGGGTCAGCTACTACAGTCTCTGCAGGTATTCAGAGCTGTGCCATTACTTTTGTTTAATAAATACAGCAAAAGGCTGATCTTTACATTTTGAATGTACAGTTTAGCCTGTGGAAAATTCTTGTGAAATGAAACCATTTATTTAGGGCCTGCAGCAACCTAACTAACATTACAGTTTGTGACAGGGAACTTTTGGGGTAGGAGTGTCAATCTGCAGAAAAGATATGAGCTGTGGCTGTATTGCCAAAAGCATTCAATACAGTGATCTCTCTTTGGGATCTGGTGAGACCCAACCCAGCATGGTCACAACTTCAAAGCGGAGAGGGTGAGCTCAGCTTTTTATCATCACAATAGGAAGTGTAGTTAAGTAATGCATATCTTTTTGGAACCATGTACCACAAAGGTATGATGAAAAGACATGGGGCAAACCACAGTTTGAATATACAATGGACAACCGGTAGCGAGAGCACCCACATTCTCAGGCCGTGCCTTGCTATGAGTTGCGTGGACTGGGAAGGTCATATTTGGGCATGCTTGTCAACATCACTGCACAATACCCCCTCTTCCGACAAGACAACAGAATGTGCAGACTGAAAGAACCTCACACACATCCTCCTTATATGAATTTTGAACAACACTACAGACCATACCACTGAACGGAATTACAACAATTTTGGCAGAAAGCTAGCCATTGGTCCAGAAAACCTCACACCATCGAAATCCTTACACTAAGTTTGTTTTAATCAAGTACAATAGTGAGATCAACCCTGGCCAGACAGAATAGCAACTACCAACAGGACAGCAACTTCCAGTCTTCCCTAGCCAAATGCTAGGTAGGTGTGGGGATCGTAGTATACTGTTTTTTTGAGGGATGGGGGTTCTACAAATTATTCATTTAATGAGGAAATATTGTCTTGTTACCTGTCCCGGTTCATCACCACTACTCGCCGCTCTTTTCACAGCTAGGCTGACTGGTGTGGGTATTTGGTATAGACATCTGCCGAATCAAGGGGAAAACCATCTAATAAACATTCTTTTGGCAAATATTTCTATGACAACGCAATGTATTTTTTCTGAACTCAAGTGGCAGACAATTTCTCTACTTGGTAGTAAAGCCTTAAGGGCTGCAAATTTCTGGTGTATATCTTTTCTCCGCGATGGATGGCATATTACACTCACAAAGCCCTAGAATGTACCAAGAATTGCAGGATAGATGTTTTAGGTGCCAGCAATTAGGTGGGGGAGATTGGCTTCATACTTACTTCGTTTGTCGATTGATGGATCTATTTTGGGAAAAAATATTCTCCGCGCTTAGTACAACTTTAGAGAGCCAACTCGACCCAGAGCTTGCAGTGGCACTTTTTGGGTTCTCACAACAGAAGTTAATAGCTCTAAATATTAAAACCAAGCAAGCTTTTATTTCAGTAACCTCTTTGGTGGCAATATCCTTGATTCTGCAGAACTGGAGGACAAGTAGAGTTCCCACATACTTAGAATCAGTGGCGTAGCTGTGGGGGGGGGGGGCGGTGGGGGTGGTCCGCCCCAGGCGGCACTATTTTGGGGGTGGACAAAGGCATTCAGATAAGGCTCGGCTTGCTTTTGTGGACGCTCGGGGACAGGCAGAGAAGGAATAGGACTCGGGCAATGTCCTCTTCTTTTTTGTGCTGGCAGCTGTCCCCCCCTCTCTTCCTATTATTCCCTCTCTTTCTGTCTTGCTCCTCACTTACTGAAAACCTTAACTTGAAGAAACGGTTCACAACCTCTTTCCTTCTTTCATTTAGTTGCTTCCCTGTGAAATGGACCCAAAAAAGAAAAACACTCTTGCGGGAAATGCCCTTTTTCTGACATTTTTCTATTCCAAAGTGCAGCGGGATGGAGTGAAATAGAAGGTTTTAAATATTTTAAAAAAATAAATAACTAAATAAAGCAAGACAGAATGGTTGCAAAGTGACCAGATTGGTTTTATTCACATCCAAACACATCAACCTCACTTTACAGACTTTGCAGTGAAGCGCTACTTTTGTTTTCTCGTCTTTCTTTGAACAGCATTGTTGTCCCCAGGTGGGGAAGTGCACCATTCCTGGAGGTACTGCAATACCTGGTTGATGGGTGGATTGGAAAACAAAATGCGTACCATGGCTTTGTTTATGGATGTGGTCTTTTTAAACCATACTGCTTACGTTCATTAAGGATATAAGCAATGGACATTGAAACGGTTCCCTTCAGGGCCCTGTAGTCATGTCCTTAACTTTTCAGGTAAAACCACTTGCTGATTTCTGAATAGTGAGTGAGAGATCGTTAAGGTAACCATGTTGTTTCTGCTTACATTTCACATGGTTTACTTAATCTTGCATTCCCTATGAGTGTTTGCTTTTACTTTTTTTTTAGGCAGCATATTACTCTTATCAAGTGCATAATTTGAATTGAGCCACATCCAAGTGTTTATAGCGGGCACAATTAGGTTGTAGCTGATGGCAGTGAGAGTTTCTCTCAGTGGGGCAGTATGGTGTTCAGTGGGGGAGAGGATGTGGCACTATGGCCAGAGCTGTCGAATTTGGAACTGGGGAACTGGGGAACTGGGTTCAGCCTTCATGACCAGTCCACCAGACCACTCTACTGAGGGAACATATTCCAATGCTAGACCTTACAAGGCCCCACTAGACCTTAGAAGGCTTGATGTCTTAGCACAAGCAGGTGTACCCTAGTGGTGTCAATTGTGAGTTAACCTTGAAGGCCTGTCCACCACAATCCATACTGAAGTTCATCTCCAGTCTTGCGGGCAGGCCTACGAAGCAGCACACCCTAGAGCAACAGCGATCCATTCACTATGACTCTGTCACTGAGGTCACATGAACCTTGAGCAGGTTAGGGCGGTGCGAACGGTGTGACCGCACTGGGTACCTATTTCTGGTGGGTGCGTAGTGTTTGCAAGTATTTTATGGTTTTAGAAAAACTTGCTGCCTCCTTCCTGGCCTCCAGCAATTTTCAGAAACAATAAAAATGTCATGATACCTTCGGTGATTAATGTTCTTCCTAGAGAGAGATCCGAGTTTTGTCTAGTGGAAGGGTTGACTCCTGGAAAGGTAACACAGAGGGTTAACGTGCCTGCTGCAAAGAACATGTTCCAAGCAGATCACAAAGTGCACTGCTTTAATGGGGGGACCATGATGAATGGTCATTTAATGTCAGATGTAGATGATGGATCCTTGAACAGTGTCATGTATGTGCATGTTTGCATTGCGCTGAGGGAATTACCAGGTAATTGTTCACGCAGCTCTCTGATGGATGTCACATGCGGTTTTTCTGAGTCCCCAGATAGATCATGCAGTCTGTGTGATCTCTTTTGTACTGCCAGTCACCAGTGTATTCAACTGTGTAACTTGCATGATCGAGGTAACTATTAGCAGCGATACTACACGTCTCTCATCCTCTTTCAAGTGCTTGCCGTTCTTTTTCCCCAGCAACCACCCCCCCTCCCCCAGGGGCGGCAATCTGAGGGATAGCCCCGGGTGCCACAAGCTCTAGCTACGCCTCTGCTTAGAATGGCATAAGAAAATTATCCCCACAGATAAATTTGGAGAGCCCTACGCTAATAGGGTTGTTGCGATCAAAAGGTACACGAGGGTCTGGAAATTCATGGAACAGCTTGAGGAGGAATCGGTTATCTAGAATTGTTTGGATAGAGTTTCCCCCCGCAATTTCTTTCAGTGGCTTTTTTTCATCATAATTTAACCCCCACCTAAATGTACTGTGATCGACCGTCGTTGCTTTTTCCTGATATCATTTTACTATGAAGTTTTTTGCTTTTAGTATTTAAATAACATGTTTAGATCTTTATTTATGATGCAATGAACTACAACACCATTCTTCCATGAAATGTTGGGATTTGCTTAGTCACCTCGTTCTTCGCTTCAAAATCAACTGGTGACATACTGCACTTCATTATTTTTTCAGGAAGACCAGAGACAACCAGATCTTCATTACTGATTGATTCCTTTGTCATTTATGTATGGGAAAAAAACTAATTGTGTATTTATTGGGACATGATACATTTCTCTCTATTTTTTAGCTCAATAATTTCTTCTTTTTTTAAAAAAAGTCTTCCCTAGTCCAATGACATAGTCAACATTCCATACTTTCTTACATCAGCAGGCAAGTCAGATCAGCAGGATCTGGTTCACTATACAACACAGACAAAGACTGGAATGCAAGAACTGTCGCTGCTCCAGCCACCTTACCGGATTTCCTCTAAACACCCGTGGCACCGCCAGGGGCTGCCAGAGCAGGATGCCCACACTTACTGCTCAGTGCTCAACTTAGCTTTGTTTGGGGGGCTGCAGGTCAGACCCCTGCATCATGTTAATGCTACTGTTCAGTGCAAAGGGGCGCGGGTATGGTTACTAGCATCTTCAGGCACAGCCCTCAAGGGGCGCAAATGAATCCATAACCTAACTCCGCCCAATCAGACAGACAATGTGATTCATGTGGGCAAAAGAGCAATGCAACATTGACAAGACCGACTACAAATGTGTTCGTACATCAAGAACTCAACACAGTGATCCAGGATCCTGCTGTACTAGAGGTCGCCATTAGCACACTTCTTGTCCTCTCCTGATACCCTGAAGACACACAGCTGTGTGCCTTTTCACCACTTTACTCTCATGATTTTGAAAGTTTGTTGTTCTCCTCCCTGGAATTTACTTATGACTCAAACCATGTATTGCAGGGTCGCAGTGATGGTTTGATGAACGCCATCTTTCAGAAATCTCCTTGCTCTCTGTAGTTCTAATAGTAAGAGACTATGGCCCAAATTTACTAAAATCTCACACAAAGCAGATCAGCAGCCAAGAATGCTGTGCTGCGTGAGAAGGAGAGAGCAGGAGCGCGCCATATTTACAGAAATATGGCACTTTCATCCCTTCTTCCTAGCACCGGCACTGAAATTTGCTGCCATGCATTAAGTATGTGGGGTTTTGCGTCCAAAACCTTGGGTGGGTGTATGGGAATGTCCATGTACCACCCATGGAACCCCATTGGCGCTAAGTAATGCAAAGCAGCGATATGTGCTGCTTTGAATACTTTCAAGTGGTTTTTCAGTGCAAAACAAGTTTTGCGCTTGAAAGAAAATTGGTTAAAAATAATTGCGTCAATTTGCCTCACGTTTGTGATGCAAACATGGCACAAACCCTTAGCAAATATACCCCAATGTGTTTGTGATAGCACTCTGTTCTTCAACTGTAAGCACCCTTTTTAATTTTGGGATTACATTGTTAAATGTATTTAGGTACAAATCTAAATTCATGTTTTTTGTTGCTCACAGATTTATTGTACATGATTTAGTTGTGATTTAGTAGTGTTCAGATACTTTCGCTGGATGCTTCTAGATTACATGTTGGGGGCCTCGATGGTCTGAGTTAACATTTCGAGCTTCAGTAAAAGTGCACATGTTTTGGGACCAGTACGAAGTATGTTTGGGTAGCATGTCTTCCCATTAATATGTATTTACTTTTAAACTTGTCAGTGGTACGTGCACAGTGGTGGCGGTGAGATGGTAGAGTTTAAGTAAAGAGTTTGGGCTTCCTCATTGTTGTTGGTTGCCCATTCATTGCTTGCACCCGCTTGGCTCCTGTCGTTGTTATTTGCTCCCTCCCATCATTGTTGTTTGCACCCCATCCAGCTGTTATTTTTAACGCCCCTCCCTCCCATCCCATTGTTGTTGATTGCCATCCCGTCTTGTTTGCCACCCCATCAGTCACTGTTGCTTGCCTTCCCTTCCCTTCCCGCCCTCACTCCTTCTGTCCTTGTTGCTTGCCTCTCTCTTACCCATCCCCCACTCATTGTAGTTGCTTCCGCGTCCTACTCGCATCCCTCCCCCGTTGTTGCTTGTCCCTTTCTCGGGCTCTCCTTGTTCCTTTACCATTCCTCCACTCCTCCAGGCACGAACAAAATTGGGATTACGTGGCCAGCACTGGCCGCATCATATGCTTTTTTCCTAAGCATTGGACAAGCCAATACATCTTGTCTTATCGAGATATATTCGATTTGTCAATTTGTTTTGCTATGTTGGACAGGAGCTTGTAGATCTTGCATAGGCGCTTGCATAGGCGAGTTCTACTGGCTTTGCCAGTGTTTGTTTATTCTTAGTGCTCTTGTCACAGTGGAACACTTGTCCAGGGTATGCAATTTCTCTGCAGGTGATTACGCAGGTGGTGAGTACTGTCCACTCGAGGTAACCTTGGACTGGCTCAGTACAGTGAAGCGTATGCCTCTGCGCCTCGACTTGGAGGCATGCCCAATGCAGCTGATGTATTGGAATGATAATATTTCAGCTGCAAGGCTCAAAGACTGGAAATACCAACATAAAAGAAATAGGTGGATATATTGGAAATCAATTGCATGTTTTCCTACACTTTATTAATAATGGTGAAAGAAGAGTCCAGTGACTTTAAGCAGGTGGGTAGTTTATAAATAAAAGGCACAGTGACGAGACGTGGTTGTTCTGCGGAGAGCATTATAGGGTAAATGCTACCTGCATATGGTCAAAGTAGCAGAGGCGGCTGGTGAAATTTGAGAGTGGTGGCCTGGACATGATGGGACGAGTGAACAGGGCGAGTGAGCCCACCTCCTTTAGCAGTGGTTCTCCACAGCAGCAATTTTGAGCAATAGATTTTTTAAATGTGCATTCTACACAACGTTTTCACATGGAAATTGTATGAAAAGGTACAGGCCAATTCTGAGCGGTCCTATTGAGGACACTAAGCTAATATATGGCTATAGTCATAATACCATCTCCGAGCACCCAAATACCCACACTGCCCTGCTCCCATGTCATGCATGACATCTTCAGCAAGAGCTGACTTCAATGGTGTAGCAATGATGCCACGGGTCCTGATGCTAGTAAAGACAGTCCCTCAGTGGTATAAAAAAATCAGAATTGGGGTCCAGCAGGTCCCTCACTGCCCTAGTCGCTGGTGCCACTGCTCCTGCCGCACTTACACTGGCTCCCCCTATGCCTGCCTGCAGCTGCATAAAGCCAGACGCTTGCTTGGCTCTACGCTGAGTTAGCGCAGCCCATCAGGATACAGGGTCTTATTTATAAGCCCTTGCACTACTTTTGTGCCGCTGGTGCGTCACTTTTTGTGACCCACCAGCGGCATAAAAAATGCACCATGTTGCGTCATATTTACAAAATGACGCAGGTAGATGCGTCATTTTGTAAACCCCTGCGCCACATTATACCTGCTCCAGGTATAATGTATGCAAGGTGGGCGTTCCGACGCAAGTAAGCCTCGTAGAAGTGATGCAGTGAAATCTATGAGATTTCACGGTGCTAATTCTAGGACGCTAATGCGTCAATATCTGATGCCTGCCTCACAGCAGGCGTAGGACTGACGCAGGCACATTTGAAAAGGGAGTTGCCCATGTGAAATGACCCATTGATAGAGTTGCGTCACTTTTGTGACACACTCCAGCAATGCGTCATTTTTGCGTCTACAGATACGTCAGAAATACTGACGTATCTGGAACTCCTTGCGACATGATGCGTCATACTGTAAATATGACGCATCCAGCATGTCGCAAGGAGGGCGCAATGAAAAGTGACGCATCACTGTTTTCACGCACGATGCATCACTTTTCATAAATGAGGCCCACGGCCTCTTGGGTCTATGATGAATACAGAACTTAAAATGTCTCTGAATACTTGGTCCTCAGAAAGACGTAGGTCAAATGTTTTTGTGTCCGTTTCCCCCAGTTTGTTTGTCACCCTGCGGGCCACAACTAGCACAAAAGTGGGTAATAAAAATCAAAGTTGTTACGAACAGTGGGCCCCAAAATATGTATTGCCCAGGACCCAATAAAGCCTTACGAGGACACTGAATATATGCACTTTAGACAAAAAGCACCAAAAGACAGGCCCCCACCTCTCCAACAACAAGGCCCCTCATCCACAGGTAAAACTTTTCAACCAAGTGCAGCCCCGTGTGGCATGCAGTCAGATCAGGTCTAAACCAAAGCGTTCTTGGAGAGAGGTCCTACTTTACAGGACTGCACCGAAGCCTTTGTCTCATTGGTTTGAAAGAGCTGACGCGGAAGGCGTAATTGATTCACAGTCCACGGAGCTGTTTTTTAGAAGCACGAGCTGAAAAGCCCACGAAGAACAAATCCGTGTGCGACTGAAAACCTTTTCCCCATCTGATCCTGGTTGAACCCAGCATGTTCCCTGGTCCACAGGGCAATCTGGCAGTGCCTGGTGGGCTGGAGTGACAGGTTGGTGTGAGTGAGGTCTGTTTTGTTGCCTGGTTGAGGGCCGCTTTTATGGTCTGCTAGGCCGGTTTTTACTGTTGATTTTTCTGTATTTAAACAAACACTGCCTGCAGCAAGCTCAAATCCATGCAACCTTCCATGTCTTACAAAACACTTATCCATCGTGTCTTTACAATTTCAAAACTGTGGCAATTTGCAAACGTGGGCTACTTTATTAGCTATCTAATTCTCTATTTGTGGTCACTTTTATTTTGCTGGCCGAGTGTATTTCTTGTCCCAGTTTGACCCTGCCTGCTGCTCAGTCCACAATTGGCCGCTGTGAAGCCGGTACATTTGGACATTTTTCAAGTCTGATTAAAAAAAAAGCACATTGATGGTGGGAGAACTGGAGGTGGGAACAAACACATGGATTGCAGCCAGGGAATTAGGAGGAAGAAGTCTAGTCACACAATGTTCAGCCAGCAGGCTGCGGCCCTTCGTGAAATAATCACATTAGATCAAAACGGAGAGCATTTGCTTCACAGATTCGGGTTACAAACTCGAGGCAAAACCACTGCTACCAACAGAACAAATTGCTTTCATCCGGGCTTCTCTTAGTTAGGTCCAAGTCACCACTCCACGCAGGTGCTGTAAAACAAAGCACCATTTACAAACCAGAGACACTGATGTCTGAATCAGACCTAGATCCCTCCTCGACTACCACCACCAGATTAAAGTACAAATCCGAGGACAGCATCAAGAGCCAGGTACCAGCAGCGCCAAAGGACAGCAGAAGAAAATCCTTCAATCCAGTTTCCTGTTCTTTGTGAGGGAAGGCGGCCTGTGCCGAATGGCAGAGCCTGCCCATCTTAACCTTTAAGAATCTGATGAAGTGTAGTTACTCAAGCAATCAATCAGGGTTCTTATAGAGCACAGCTAATCACCCTTTAGGGTCTCAAGGCGCGGGGGGGGGGGGGGGGGGTTCTGCAGTTCAGTCGATGAGCCAGGGAATTGAGGCAGTGTAGGGGATTGCCTGAGATGTAGAGGTGCCTGAGAAGTATAGTGTTTATCACCTCGCCTTACTGCTGGGCAACATCGATGCAGAAATCGGCACCTAGGGACGATGCGTCGAAAATCCAGACATGCTGTGTTGATTCCACAGCCACAAAGCGGGCGCTGCGTCAGAGTTGAAGCAGTTTGTCACGGACTTCGGTGATGCAGTGCTCTAAATTCATGCTGCAGCAGTTCTTCTGACGCACTGCGACAGAAAGCTGGCGTCTGGGGTGTAAACCTTGGTTGATGCGCTGATTGGGAATCAAGCTCCGTGGCTGGCAATTGCGATGTGTCAAAGTTTGAAGTGAAGCATTGATGTATGGATTTTCTCTTTCAGTTCGCAAAATTCCACCTCCAAGGGCCCAGGCCCTGGATTTGGCACCACTTAACAATTTAGGACTCACAACAGAAGAGCCCAGGCATTGGTAGGTAAAGCATTTGATGCCCTTAGACTTCTTAATAGGAGGCAAGTACACACAAGCCCTTGGAGAACCTTGGAAGCAGGATACAGGAAATAAAGTCCAGTACTTTCACTCCCAGGACAGAGACAGCAAGCAGCAGGCCAGCACAACAACGAGACAGGCAGAGTGTAAGTTCCCCTACAGCATCCAGCTCTTCTTCGTGGCAGAATGTACTTTAGTCCAGAAGTGTTCTGATTTGAGAGTGTCAGAGGTCCAATACTTATACCCCTTTCTGCCTTTGAATTTGGAAAACTTCAAAGAAAGTCTTTGTAGTGCACAAGACCCTGCATTTACCTGACCTGGCTCCGGACATGCTACAGGGGTGTAGAGACAGCTTTGTGTGAGGACAGTCACAGCCCTACTCTGGTGTCCATGACAACTCCTCTCACCACTCTAACTCAGGAAGTCCCACCAGGATATGCAAAGGACATCTCAGCACCCTTTGCATGACTGTCTAGAGGGAATGCACAAGAACCCAACTGCCATCCTACCCCACACGGGGATTCTATAGACAGGAAGAGGCACAGAATGGTTAAGCAAGAAAATGCCCACCTTCTAAACGTGGTATTTTCAAACACCCAACTTAAAAACCAACGTCACCAAAAGATGTACTATTAAATTGTGAGTTCAGAGACCCCCCACTCCAAATCTCTGTCAGCTCCAAATAATATTCCAAGGCAATACCCATGTTACCCTATGGGAGACATCCTTGAGATAGTGAAAAACGAAATTAGCAGTATTTCACTAGGAGGACATGTTAAAAAATACTGGCTGATGACGGCTGATAGCCAGAAACCGGTCCTAGGATGCTTGATTCCGGTCCAGGGAAGACATGGCTTGGCAGTTCGGGCTGGACTGTTCCCATGAGGGACAGGGTCAAGACTGATTTGCATATGGCCATGTCTGAACTGGGGGGCGTAGTGGGCAAAAGAACGATGGATTTAAACCAGATCTCTTGACTGGGGGAGAATGTCTGCATTGTCAGCATTCCGTCCATCATTTGTTTGTTGTAACGCTTTTCGCCCTAAGTGGGATGGGTATGCCCAGACGTGGGTCCCGTGCTCACTACGCCACTGGAGTCAAGCTATCCTGGCTGATGACGGCTGATAGCCAGAAACCGGTCCTAGGATGCTTGATTCCGGTCCAGGGAAGACATGGCTTGGCAGTTCGGGCTGGACTGTTCCCATGAGGCACAGGGTCAAGACTGATTTGCATATGGCCATGTCTGAACTGGGGTGGCGTAGTGGGCAAAAGAACGATGGATTTAACCCAGATCTCTTGACTGGGGGAGAATGTCTGCATTGTCAGCATTCCGTCCATCATTTGTTTGTTGTAATGTTAAAAAATACCAGCACATCAAGCCCGGTCGTGGGATGAGCGGCTGAGAGCAGGCCGCAACCACTCCCCCTCATTCTCTCCTGACGTCAGACGCCAGTCACAGCTGCGAGGAACCGCGAAGCTGTGCTGGGCGCTGCTCCTAACGAAGCCGATGCTCTGGAGCCACGGAGCTTTTGAAGCCAGTCTCTGCACTACGGTGGCAGGCAGAGTCTCAGCAACATACGCTGCTTAGCTTGAGGAGGAGGAACCTCTGGATGTTCGTTTTTGGTGTTTTTGGGGTTTTATTTTCCTTGTGCCTCACTTTCCTGGAGCTTTGAGCTTAGAGCCCGGAGCCAGGAGCCGAGTTGACATAGAAGACTCCAGATCCGGCACTAGTAAAAATACAAGGCATCCTGCTCAGAACTGGCTTCTATTTGCCCTTTGCCCTTTTTTGCCCACGTGGGGCTCCAGGTTTCTCTCCAGGAGGGGGTAAATGAAAAAAAATGTCTTACTCGCTGGTGTGACCCTATAAGGACTCTTAAGTAAATCTGGTAGCACTCTCTGGCGAGCAACTGGCAGAGGCTGAGGGGCTCGGCAAGTTGTACATCATGTGAAAACAGACCAAAACAGCTAGCTCAGTCTCTTCAGGCCGAATCCCTGAATTTGGGCCAGAAAGCAAAAAAACGAGCTGGCCAGGTCGCAGCGCGATCGAATCAAGCAGCCGCATTCAGAAAAGGTCTCCCTCTATTGTCTGAATTTGCTGAGTTGGCATGCACTGAGGCTACTATGCGTGACCTTCATGAAGTGGCTCTGGCAGATTCGGACTCCTCTTTTAGCCCTACTGAGCTGGCTCCCCTAGGGGCGGACTCACCAATCTCTGCCTCCTTGACTAAAGTAATCACAACGCCGGGGGGCGCAGCGGGAGAGTCCCATGAGTTTAGAAAATACCCTATTTTTTTCAAGGATAAACAGGGCGGACCCTTGGCTGAAGCCGAGCAGGAGATGGAAGGGAATGACCCCCTTTCTGTGGATACCTCTCTGGGCTCGTGCCCGGAAAATTTAAATTCCGTAAATGGTAGTCATCCCCCCCTTCCCCTCCGTCTATCCTCAGGCGTGGTAAATCCAGTAGTCGGAGAAGGAGTTATAGATCATGCTACTTCGGTGACCCAGAAGTGTCAACGCAAGAGGAGGTGGAGGTAGCCATGCCGGTTGACCAAGAGGGCTCTCAGGCGGTGGACAAATCTAACGCAATTCAGACTCAGCCTTCATTAGACAGTAGCTCTTTCTCCATACAATGGGATGCCAAAAGTCTTCTCAATTTGTTACTGGAAGAAATCCGTGACTTAAAAATCTCCCAATCTGCTGAGATCGCAGCAATTCATGCCCGCCTGACAAAGATTGAGGAAAATATGGCTCAGATCCAGGCGCAGCTCTCGGAAGCCGAATCCAGGATTTCTCAATTGGAGGATCAAGTGTTATCTACGAACCTCAAAGTTGCCAGTTTTCAGTCCCAGAAAACTACCCTGGAATTTAAGCTGGAGGAGTTTGAGAATCACTCTAGATGCGCAAATCTGTGAATTTTGGGGGTCATTGAGGGCCAGCAGACGGCACAATGGATTGACTCATTCATAAAGAAGACCGTCCTCCCTGAATTTAATGGTGATCTAACAATAATGAGAGCCCATCGTGTTCCAGCACACCTTCATTCTAACGTCAAGTTCCCACGGACTATTTTGTTCAATTTTGGGGACTTTAGGATCAAGGAACAAATTCTATCAAGAGCTATCAAACAAAGACAGTTTTCTTCTGCAGAAGTGCCAGTATGCTGCATCTTTTCCGAAATATCTGCTTCTGCAGCAAAAAGACGGAAAGATGCTACATTTGTTTAAAGCACAAGGAGCGCAAGCGATGATAGCCCAGCAGAGTAAGCTGAAAGAGCTAGTTAAGGGCAAATTCCACGTCTTTTGCAGCGTCCCAGATGCGCAGGAATTACTGTAGCAAATATCTAAGGATAAACCTTAATGGCTATTAGCTGGTCTTTAGTTTGGTAGCTAGAGGGGTTTTCCCTATCCTTTCCTTTCCTGTTTTTATCGAGCCTCTGGCTGTTAGAGGATTGTTACTGCTTTTTCTATTTCTTCTTCCTTGGTGGGATGTCTCTTTTTTTTTTCTTCGGTAGCTGTTGAAAGCAGTTAATATGTTATGTTATTTGGATCAAGAAGGGGAGGAGATAGAAGGGGAGGGTAGGGCTGTTCTACAGCACTAGGCACCAAGTCATTGTGCCAGTAGAAGGGTGGGGGGGGGCAGGTTGTCTGCTCTGAGCAGGGGCGGTCATCTGCTCGGGCCACAATGGGTCAAGGGAGGGAACACGGGGGTGGAGAGGGAGCAAGTGGGGGAGAAAATGAAAACCATATTCAAGATTTCAATACACATGTCCGTCACGATTTAGATAGGGAAAAGGGGGGACAGTTATCCTGCTTACCTTTAGGTGCATACTGTGTGCTGAAACTGGGAGTTTTGTTAAATATTTTTAACTTATCCAGGGACATAAAAGCGTGTATTTTTTTTCTTTTTCGTAAAATGGCAAATTGGAAAGAAGATCAATGGGAAATAGGGAATTAGTGAAGGTGGTCTCTTTTAATGTAAATGGCCTTAATAATAAGAGGAAAATGAGGGCCATTGAGGCCTGGGTAAAGACAGAGAATCCTTCGGCTATTCTGATACAAGAAACCCATATACCAGCGGGCAAAGTAGCAGACTTCCCAATGTTTAAATCCTGGGCGGCGTATAGGGGCTTCTTCCCTCATTTGCAGCTCATAGGGGGACAGCTATTTTTCTTAGTAAGAAACTTCAGGCAGAGGTAGTCAACGCTGCAGGCGACCAATGTGGAAGATGGTGTTGGGTCACCTGTAATTTAGGACATATATCCCTGACACTCGTTAGCCTCTATGCCCCAGTGGAGGATAACCCTACTCCATATGAGGATTTTTTTCAATCCCTAATCCAGGTTTCAGGGGAGATAATTGTGGGGGGAGATTTTAATTTGTTGATGAATCCAAAAATTGATTCTTCAACAAAAGGGAAAAATCAGCTAAAGCAGAAATCTCTCAAATTGGTTCAAAGCTATAGCTCAATGCTTGATATTGTCGACCCTTGGCGGGCTGCTGTCCCTACTGAAATCGCCTATACTTGCTTCTCAGGGAGATTCCAAACATTTTCACAGATTTACTTTTTTTCTTACTTTCCGGAGTTTGTTTTTTAAATCACAAAACATTCTACAGAGTGGGCACGCGGACCATGCACTGGTTATTTTAGAGTTAGAACTGGGTGAATGTAAGATAACCATAAGAAGATAATAAAGCCGGAGGAGGAAGTACAGGCAAAAGCCTTCCAGATTTTTGATCTTTATGAGTCGTTCGGCTGCTATAAAATTAATAAAAGAAAAACTGAAATAATTTTGAGTGGGTTTACCTCGGGGATTTTACACCCCGATAGTCTTCCGTGTTTTAATTTGAATCCTAAGCGGTATTTAGGTGTCTATTTCTCGCCACAAGTTGCGGATCTTTATGATCTGAATTTTACCCCAATGCTGCAAAAAGTCCAGGATTTATTTACACGATGGAACTCTCTTCCTTTATCTCAATTCAATTCAATTCAAATAGCTTTACTCGACAGCATGTATCATAAAAGCTTTGAGTAACAAATTTACGATAAAACAGTATTTGATAAAATCTACAATACAGTACAGATATATGCAAAAAAAAACCTTGACATAAAATGAAAAACAGCATATGAGATTAAAAAAGACATAAAACCAATTTCGTAAAAGACTTAGACTTAGATCTAAAACGCTATATACATAGAGTAGCATAATCCCTCACAGTAGACAATGTGTAAAGTGCAAGTGCTACATATGTGATTAACAGTATTCCAAAATTGTAAAACATTCCAAAATGGTAAATGATTTTAATCACAAATAATGGGACATAAATATCTATAATAGGGTAAAACGTTCCAAAATGGTAAATGATTTTAATCACAAATAATTGGACGAAAATATCTATAATAGGGTCACACCTCGTTGGGCTCTAATCCTAATTTGCCAAGTTTGGCCTAAAAATTTGGCCACTCCACAAGAAAATAAGACACTGGTATCAGATTTTATAATACGCATAGCAGACCGGTGATCGTGGGTGCCACGACAAATTGGTTTTAACCATTTGCTCCTAGCTTTATTGTAGGCAGGGCAGGCAAACAGGACATGGGCATCACACTCCACCGGAGCTCCACAGCACGTGCAGTTCTCTGTCGTGTCCTCGGCTTTACACCACTTTTCCTTTCGAATATTAACAGGGAGCGTGCCGTATCTAAACTGGATGTACAGGGTCCTATCTCGTGGGACCTGGATCACATCTAAATAACGCTCCAAGCTTCTAGTGTCTTTGAACAGGAGGAACTCCTCTGTCAGTCTGCCCAACATTGGCTTGCAAAGTTCTTGCCTGTCAATCCAATCCCAATAGTATCTCTTGAGTCCGCATCACTAGGGGGAACCTGACTGTCCCATGCATCTCTCAGACCAAGCTGCATCATAACTTTCTTTACATATGATAACCATTTGACCTTATAGTTAACACCCAACTTCATTACCTCCATTAGAGCTACAGCATAATTGGTAAGCTCTTCAGTGCACCGAAGGCGGGCCCAAAAGAGCAATGGTTGTAACCTAGCGATTGCTCTAAACAGACGCCTACCCATGTC
Source organism: Triturus cristatus (assembly GCF_964204655.1). NCBI lineage: Eukaryota > Metazoa > Chordata > Amphibia > Caudata > Salamandridae > Triturus > Triturus cristatus. The sequence goes on along the minus strand of NC_140581.1, from coordinate 262,746,476 downwards.
ATACATTAGCGGTGTTAAAGGGGTATTGTGGGGGAGCGTCACCAGTTCCCTCAAAAATGTATGCTCAGACGTACTTATTTCGTCCACGTTTTCAAACCCACATATCTCGGCTCCATACATGGCTGAACTAACTGCCTTTGCTTCATAAATTGCTCACGCAGGGGCAACTGGCCTACTGTACGAGGAGCGATGTACTTTGCGTAGTGCCCCAGTCACGCATTTGCGATTCAGAAGCATTTTGGATATATGGGGCCTCCAGGGCATTTTGTCTGAGAGGCGTATGCCGAGGTAATCAAAGTTCCAAACTCTTTCCAGAGGGGTACCATTTAATGTAAAATTATTCCTAAAAGATTTCGGGGGGTTAAAAACCATAAGCTTGGTTTTCATGGTATTAATAACTAGGCCCCTTGCATCACAAAAGGATTGATATCTGAAGAACAATTTTTGAAGCCCAACTGAACTCTTAGACACCAACAGGGTGTCGTCAGCGAATAGAAGCGTTGACACTTTGTCACCCACTAAAATAGGCGCATCCACTGGGTCCTCCTGTAGAAACTTCACCGCCACGTTCACATACAGGGAGAACAGGGTGGAAGCCATTACGCAACCCTGGCGCACTCCCTTGTCGACAGAAATCCGCTTAGTTAGCTGACCCTGAGCACCCCATCCCACCTGAGCATAATTACCCTCATGAGGACGGATTAACAAATTAAGAATAAGTGGAGGAATGCCCATATCATTTAGAATCCGCCACAAATTAGCCCTCGGTACCAGATCAAAAGCTGTTTTTAAATCGATGAAGGCCATATAAAGGCTACCTTTCCCGATTAAAACCACTTTCCAGTATATGAGCATCAGTCTAAAACCCTGATTGATTGTCCCAGTATTAGCCCTAAACCCCGCCTGGTATTGTGAGAGAATATGTTCATCATCACACCATGATTGTATTCTCTGCAGGAGAACCCTACCAAGCACCTTTTGCATTACATCAGTCAGGCTTATGGGCCTATAGTTTAAAGGGTCGTCCCTATCACCTTTTTTGTAAATGGGACCTACTTCAGCGCCTTTCCAGGAATCTGGTACTGGGCATCCTGCAGCAATGGCATTAAACAACAAGTAAAAATAACTTGACCACCCTCTAGAGTCAAACAAAAATAAATCTCCTGGCAGATTTTAAAATTGCAGACTCTATTTCGACCCGCGAAAAGGGGTCTCTATCATTCCCCAAAGGAGGAACATCTGTGGTTCCTTAATCTATCCTAGGAAGGGTTGCTTTAATTAAAATGTCAGTGCTTTCACTGTTCAATTTCCTTTTTTCCACAATTCCCTGTGTGTTAGTGAATTCTGTTTTTTACGAGTCAATGTTTACATCGTTCATGTGGGATAAGAAAATTCCCAGAATCGCACTTAGCACCTTATATGAGAATGTGGAAGATGGCCGCTTAGCCCTCCCTAATCTTAAGGAATATTATTTTGCGTACTTTTCACAATACATGTCTAGATTCAAGCAGGGTTTACAGTCGAGTCTTTTTATTAACTTTTTCATGAATTTAATATTTAAAGATAATCAGATCCATTGCCCAATGTCAATATTTCGATCCCCAAAATTAGTTAGATATAAGTGTCTACATTGGTTCTTTCATAAACGGCAGGCTTCTTTTAGACGGTATTCTATTCCAATTACTAATGCCATAACCCCTACAGCTGACCTCTTTGTTTCGGCAGGCCTTAAAGATTCATTTTTAATTTCACAAAACTGGTCGAAGGCTGGTTTTCATAGGCTCTCCGATTTGTTTCGGAATAATAAATGGATTCGTGTCAGCGAAACGTCTCAATTAATCCCCGGCAATTTTCTTCTCCTGGGATCATATAACACTCTTAGAAAATTCTTTAGTAATCTGGATCTGTTCCAGATTATAGCCCAGAAACAGTTAGTTTATGACTTGCTGGGAGACAGGGTAATGAAAAAGCCAGGGGAGTGGAAAAAAAGCTAGCCATATTTAAAGGGGTAGATTTGGAAATTAAGGCTATAACAAAATGGGGTAAATATGAAGATCAGGAACTTACAGCAAATATGTGGTCTAGAATTAATAATTTAAATTTCAATTCAGTCAGAGGGGCTAATTGAAGGAGGATGCTATATTTTAGCAAGTGGCTATTGTATAGTCTTTTGTAGCTAAGGCCTTTCCCAATCAATCAGGGCCGTGTTTCCGATGCCACACTCATCCGGCTGCCAACTGGACTCATATAATATTACAGTGCCCTCTGATCCAGAAGTTCTGGAACGATATTTTTGAGTATTTGGAAATAGAATGTTCGATACCAATTCATTTTAATGATCGACTGATAGTGTGGGGGTATGACCCAGATTTGCAGGTATCTGAGAAGCTGATTAAATTTTTATATATTGGCATGGCTGTCGCCAGATCACTTTTACTTCAAAGATAGCAAACAGATTTAATTCCGTCTAAAATTGAATGGGTTTGGAAAATGGGTCAGGTTAAGAGAAGTGAATGAACCTATGCTTTGCGAATAGGGGGACTTAAGAAATATGAGAATATATGGGCAATGTATTTTGACTCTGCTCTCTAAAGTCATCTTATAATTTGTCCTTCTCCTTTAATCTGTCCTCTCCTTTATGATATGGCACTTTAACATGGATAGTACACGTTTGGTCACTGGATCCTCTTTGTTGGTGGCAATGAAGACATGTTTAGAGAGTCTAGAGACTCTAGGTGTTTTTATTAAGATCTCCCTGCTTAGCTACCAATTATTATTATTTAGATCTGCTATGTATTGGTCAATTGATGTTATCTATTACCCTTTTGAACGCTATGGATGGATTTTAAAGGTTGTATATTTGGATTTATTATATTGTATTGTATATGGTTTTCAATAAAAATAAATAAAAAATAATAAAAAATACCAGCACATGTCCTATCTTTGAAATACACTGCACCCTGCCCGTGGGACTGCCTTGTGCCGCCTATCTTGGGTGTGCCATACATGTAATAAAAGGGAAGGTTTGGGCCTGACAAGTGGGTGCACTTGCCAGGTCAAAATGACACTTCAAAACTGCATATACAGACACCGCAGTGGCAGGTTTGGAATATGTTTGCAGGGCTACTCAAGTGGGTGGCACAATCAGTGCTGCAAGTCTACTAATAGCATTTGATTTACAGGCCCTGGGGACACCTGGTGCCCTTTACTAGGGACCTACTAGTAAATCAAATATGCCAATCATGGATTAACCAATCACCAATACAATTTACAAATGGTGCACTTGCAACTTAGCACTGGTCAGCAGTGGTAAAGTGCGCAGACTCCTAAAAGCAGCAAAAACAAAATGTAGCACAAAATAGAACATTAGAAAGTCAGAAGCAGAAAGACAGAGGAAATCATGCCAAAACTGCCAGGTTAAATGCACAGCTGTTAACCAGCAAGGGCCCATATGCTCATTATAGCTCTCTCCGTTTTACAGTAAGTCAAGTGAGATGTGCAGATAACCACAATTTCTAACTTGCTAATCAAAAAGCAGTCAGCCCTGTGTGCTGAGCTGGTTGGGTATTGTAGCAATTTTTCTCCTCTCCTCTCCTCTCATAAACGATGGGGCACTATTGTGAGAAAGTGCCCTCTTTCTGTATGGTGCCCCCACTTTTTGCTGAACTGCTGATGTGCTTTGACTGAGTGTGCCCTGGGCGTTTGCCAATCAGGTTTCCAGGGCCTATGTTCTTTCCCTAAAAACTGCATTGAAAACAAAACCCAATTGGCATCTCTGGCCACAGGTGAGTCCCAGGTAAATGGTACCACACGTACCCGGGGCACTGTCACCAGGGACACCTCTAAGGGCTGCAGCACTTATTGTGCCACCCTTAGAGGCCCTTTACCTTTACACTCACACACTGCCTTTGCAAGCTGCGTGTTTTGGTGCAGAAAAAAGTAAAGAGTTGACATGGCATACATCCCTATGTGCCAGGCCTACAACCCACTGCCCTGGCATAGATCACTTACTCCTCTAGCTGGGTGCACTATACCAGAGGTGAGGGTACAGGTGCATGAGCTGTGTACCCCTACATTGTCTAAGTCCATTCTTAGACATTGTAAGTGCAGTACTACCATTAAGAGTATATGGTGCTGGGAGTCCGTCATTACGAACTCCACAGCACCATAATAGCTACACGGAAAACTGAGAAGATTGGTATCGAACTTTTCAGCACATTATACCCACACTGATGCCAGTGTGGGATTTAATGAAAAATGCACACAGAGGGAATCTTAGAGATGCCCTCTGAAAAACAACCTACCACTAGTATCCAGGCTGAGTGACTGCTTTCAGCTGTCACCACCAGACATGTTTCTGAACCCCTGGGCCGAGAGCCTGCTGCTCTCAGGGGCCTGAAACAATACACATCCTGGGACAAGGTGCCAAGCCTCCTCCCCCAGGATAGGCAGGGCCCCCAAAAGGGAAGCTTCAAAGACTTGCCACCTTTGTAAGCTTCCCCAGGCCGCTTGCTGCTTTCAGCAACTGCGCCCCACTGGTTCTGACCACCTCTTTGAGCAGGAGAGCCAGCCAGAAAAACAAGTGAGGAAGAGAGGAGTGCCCACCTCTGCCAACTTCACCCCTCAGGTGGGGGAGGCGATGTGAAGCTCAACTCTCAGTCCCCGCCATCTTGCAGATGGAGGAACCAGCCAATGAGGGAATGGCTTATGTCCCCCTCCTACAGGTGGGTGGCATAATAGGGAGTGTACCCACCCCAGGGAAGGGACCCATTGGCCCCAACCTTTTACCTACCTTTTACCTACCTGTAACGCCCCTAAAATCAAGTATTTACGGGCACCCTTGAAACTTGCTTCCTCAGGCTTGAAGCCAGAAGAAGAAAAGAAGAAAAAGGACTGAACAGCTGTGCCGAAGCTAACAAGAGGAGAATGCTCACTGACTTGGCCCCAGCCCTACCTGCCTGTCCCCAACTTGAACCTGCAGAAGCGAAACTCTGGTGTGTCCCACAGCCAGCAGCCTCAAAAAACCTGAGGACCTGCCCTGCCTTACAAAAAAAAAGACTCTGTCTCCCGTGAACACATTGAATTTGTTCACCAACAGGCTCCAGGTCCAGCAAAGCCCACAAGTCTGCACCACTCTGCACCCAACACCCACGGCCTGAATTTGAGCGGCCCAACACCAGAGGAGGTCTCCCCAGCGATCCTGACCTGAGATCCGGTGACCCCTGACCTGCCTCATGCCTCGAGCCGACGCCTGCAGTCTTAAACCGGAAGTTCTACCCAACCATGACCAAGAGCTGGTAAGAAGATCGGACTTTAAAATTCACCTCTGCACCTGATGCCCCACGGCCTTGGGTGGCCCAACCGACGGTGCCTAACCAACCCACAGCATCCCAACTTACCTCTCCAGGTGGTAGTTGCACCCAGAAGACCTTTGTCCCCGAGCCTAGAGTGTGTTTACAAACTGGAGACTCCCCATTGAAAGCTACTGGGCGCCCGATGCCAAAATAGCACTCTGCACCCGGCCACCCTAGTGCCGCTGAGGGTGCACCTTTTGTGCTGGCTTGAACCCCCATTTGCCCTGAGCTCCCACAACCCAGTGGCCTGCTTCTCAGCAGCCACCAACCGGAGGCACCCTATCCCCCATTTGGATAAAATTGGGTTCAGCATCCGGCCGCCCTAGTGCTGCTGAAGGTGTAACAATAGTGGTCCTTGACCCTGGGGGACCCCTGAGTCTACCCCCAGAACACCAACTCCCACAATCGAATAATCACCTTTGAACCAATAATTCTATTTTCCTCCACAGGATAACATTGACTGTTTTTATGTGAAAAGTTTTAAAGTGTGGAGATGCAAAATCTAAGAAATCCTTTAAAACTGTAACTAATCAAAACTATTTTACTTACCTGTTTACAGGAAATGTCCCAGTAGAGTATCCAGGAATACTGCACTGTGTAAGAAAAGTAATCTGTAAAGTAATCTACTTGACATTCTACTAAAATGCCAATGCAAAGTATATGTATAGTATTTCAAAAGCATTGCATTACAAGTAGCTCTACTGTAATCATATCAAAGTGCACATACAATTGCAATTCCAACTGTTTACAAACTGCCTACTACGGTACAGTATTTATTGCTTACCTGTGCCAGGCTTGCTTGATTCTAGAAAATAAAATAACTAAAAGAATATTTTGTTACAAAACCAATAGGTCTGAAGTTCAGTCTTTGATTGTGTGATATCATTTGCTGATTGTGTGTGTACACCAAATGCTTAACATTACCCTCTGATACAGCCTTTTTGCTCGACTGCACTACCACAAATAGAGAGTAAGGTGCTATCTACTTTTACCTCTGCCTACCTTTGGAGTTCCACTGGACTCTGTGCACACTATACCTCACTTTGGTCAAGTGTATATAGAGAAAGCTTCCTACAACTACCCCTGACATCCATGCATACCAGCCGCAGTGAATAAGTAGACTGTTTTAAGTAAGCTCTTGTAATAAGAAAATGTGAGATGGATAAAACAAGATATCAAATCCCCTACCACAATAGTCTTTTGGCATTGTAAATGATCACAGTTCAGATCCAACATGCTAATCCCTTCTACTCTCACAAAATAAGCTTAACAACAATCATCACCCTACTAAAAAGTCATCCTCACTGCCTCCGTGCCAATACCCGGACAACCCCAGAGTATACTTCGCTTTGTTTAACCCCTTCCTCCCATTGCAGCTCATGTGCAACCTTCGCTGCTTATTCTACCAGCACGCCCTCAGTTTCCAAACTGATTCTACCCCACCACCCCTCCACTCAACTGGCACATCCTTCCTACTGAACCCTTACTGCTGTAGCCTCTTCTTTGCCATGCCCTAACCCCTCTGCCCCCCGAGTGTGTCTTAAACACTCCCTCATTTCCCCATAGTGTTAGCCCTTTCCTTACAGCACTTTAATGTTTTACAGACCTCCCTCCTGCTCTCTCTGCTGCTGCTTCCAGCCTCCGTTCCATTTTGCGTTTTGCTGACTGCCGTACTGTTCTCAGAACTCCTGTGCTGAGTATTTATCATTTTTTTTGTTACCACAGATTGTCTTGTTTTGCCATAGTTGCTCCTGTTTCCTGGTTTTGTGCTGGATCACACTCTTGCTGATGTCCTGCCTTTTTTCCTCCTGCTTCCTGCCATGAAAGCAATTTCACTGACAGTGAGTCAGTGATCTTGCTTGCCTATCCCCGCAGCGGCCACCATTAAGTAGGGGTCGGAGAGGGCTGGAAAGCTGGAAGGCGGGAGCAGGGAAGGGAACTGGATTGGGCCGTTCCCTCTGGTTGTGCTGCAGGGGGGCCGCAGGGCAGCAGCAGCAGGGCAGAAAAAGGAAATTAGACTAATACAATTGGAATAAGGCAGAAAAGTGTAAGATAAGTGGAGGAAAGAGACAGAAGGAGAGTGAAAGGGGGAGATTGAAATGAGGGTAAAAACGAGGGAAATGGAGAGATAAAGCGGAGCGAGAGAAAAGAGACAGAAGTCCACTGGACCACCAGGGATGAGGTGCAGGTATAACCTGCGGGTGGAGGAGGGCCTCGAACACTAACACTCAAGAGTGCAGGGGCTCGGCGGAGGCCTCATTTAATGGTGGAGCTGGGAGGGTGGGACAGCAATTTCATTGACGATGAGTCAGTGGTCTTGCTCGCCTGTCCCTGCAGCGGCCGCCATTAAGTAGGGGTCCAGGAGGGCTGGACAGCTGGGAGGCGGAAGCGGGAGGGGAACTGGATTGGGCCAGTCGTGCTGGTCGCGTTATGGGGGGAGGGGCCGCGGGGGCAGCAGCGGAGGCAAAAACAGGTCAAAAAGGGAAAAGAAAGATATAAAAGTGGAATAAGGCAGAAAAGTGCATGAAAAGTGGAGGAAAGAGATAGAGGAGAGTGAAAGGAGAGAATGAAATCAGGGTAAAAACAAGTGAAACAGAAAGGAAAAAAGGAGAGTGAGAAAGTTGACAGAGGTCCTCTGGACCACCAGGGATGAGGCGCAGGTATAACCTGCGGGTGGAGGAGCGCCTCGAACACCAACACTCGAAAGTGCAGGGTCGCGGGGGAGGCGTTACTTAATAGTGGAGCTGCGAGGGTGGGAAAGCAATTTCACTGACAATGAGTCAGTGGTCTTGTTTGCCTGTCCCCGCAGTGTCCGCCATTAATTAGGGGTCGGGGAGGGGTGGAAGACGGGAGCAGGGAAGGGGATCTGTATTGGGCTGGTTGCGCTGGTCGTGCTTGGGGGAGTGGCCGCGGGGGCAGCAGAAGCAGGGACAATGGGCGAAAAAGGGAAAAGAGAGTAATAAATGTGGAATAAGGCAGAAAACTGCAAGAAAAGTGGAGGAAAGAGATAGAAGGAGAGTGAAAGTGGGAGATTGAAATGAGGGTAAAACCGAGTGAAACGGAGATGAAAAGCAGAGCGAGAGATCCACTAGACCATCAGGAATGAGGCGTAGGTATAACCTGCGGGTGGAGGAGGTCCTTGAGCACCAACACTCAAGAGTGCAGAGGCTCGGGGGAGGCCTCACTTAATGGTGGAGCTGCGAGGATGGGAGAGCAATTTCACTGACAATGAGATAGTGTTTTTTTACTGCTATCTAAAAAAGCTTCTAAGAATTATGTAGATTGTCAGCAGAGGATAAAGAAAATGTTTTTTTTCGTTTTCAGGTTTCATGATTCTCTTTTTATACTTGGATTTTATAATGATTTTGAGCGATTCATTGAAAATGTATTGCAGAAACAAGAATTGTTTCTATGTGAAAGAGTAGTCTAGATGGCTCTTGAATGGAGTTTAAATTTAAGGAATTCTGCAAAATGTTATTGGCTCATTGTTTTTAAGAAGCTACTGCCTTCAGAGTCACTGTGATTGGCTCACTCGTTGTTGTAGTTGCTGGTATGCATTTTACTTCATGCATAACTGAGGAAAGAGTAGTAAACATACCTATGTCTTGGAAGATGTTGAGATTTGTACAATTAAATGATTCCTTTCCACACAGATGAAACATTTAATATAAGTTTTCACATTCAACAGCAGGATGGATATTAAAAACCTTATTCAGTTAGGGAGAGCAATATTTTATGCAGAAAGTAGAGAAAAGTTCATCTGAACGTCACAGCCAATGATGTACGGATTACTGCAATAAAATGTTAACAAAGGAGATACATTAAATCCTATGAAAGAAGTAGTACCAAAGAAAAATAAGTTGTGAAAAGCCTACTGAACGCATTAGAATTCATTTATCTTCCGTCAGTCTATCTATCTGTACGTCAGTCCATCCATCCCTCTACAAAACGATCCAATAAATATGTCTATGTATGCATTCCCATCATCCACCCACATTGATAAATCCTTGTACTCAAGCATGAAGCATCGGGGGGCGTGGCTTGGCGCCTGCGGGAGATGGCGGCGCATCGGTGAGGCTCCGCGGCGGTGGTGGAAGACATGCCAGTTCCTGCCCTGGTCTCCGGATGACGATCGACGGGTGAAGTGTAGGAACATGCCCTGACCCTACTCGTTTTCGACTGCCTTTTGGAGGCTCCGTGACGCTGCAAACTGCATCTGTAAGTCCTGTCAGGTTGCGGCCGCCATTTTGAGTTCGTAGAGCGACGCGCATTATGAGGCTGCTGTTGTGATGCCAGCTCAGCGCTCTCCATGCTTGTAATTCCAAGCCCTTAACGACTCTCAATATGCCTGTTTTCCTGTTTCCTCATCCTATTATGAAGCGTCAGCATTACTGGACTGCCTATTTCTTTTAAGGACGACGTTCCTTCATGGAGTGGTCTGTTTTCATATGCCCTTTTCTCAGTCATGAACTTATCATTATCCCTCTCATCTGCTTTCATTTGTGAACAGCAAATTGTTTAACTACACCGCGCCTGGAGGCCCTCTGCTGTTGACGCTCTTATGCGTTGCGGACTTTTGTGAGGTATGTGATGGGACTTTTCTTTTCATCTTTCTGTTCCTCTGACTGAGTCCACTTTGAATTACGTAGTGAGTTGGTGCCACCTCTCTACTCTACATTGACGCATGGATGATATTTTGATCCTTTTCCGGACGGCTTCACTCACTTTTTTGTGTGCGCTCAAATGAATGTTTTCATTGCGGTGCTCTGAAGCTAGCTGTACTCCTTTCTTGCGGTATCCAGATGTCGTCGCACTCCTGCTGTGCTCTTTCTTGTGCTGTCTTCATTTTTGCTTCCTGTGACCTCCAATGAGTTAGCCATTCCACGGATTCGCCACATGGGCAGACTTAAATCAATGTCGCGCCTGCCTCGTTCTACCACGCCCCAATTTGTGAAGAATTCTAAGGTTTTCTCCGCTCTGTCGCAATTAGAAGACTCTCTTAACTCATCTGGCTCAGATACGCCAATGGAGCCATCTAAGAACCCGCAGGATACCTCTAAATCTAACACAAAAAGACTCAAGTCAAATTCTCTTTCGCCTCCAAAACATTCGGGGCCTGTATCCATGGAATTGTTGTTAGAAGAGATAAGGTCCCTGCGTCCTTTTATGGAAGAGACTAATGTTAAGCTCCAGGTCCTTATGGATAACTGGTCGCAAATGGAAACAAGAGTAACTTTAGTTGAAAAATCTGTTCAGTCGTTCCAAGAAACATCTTCTGTGGTCTCCAACTTGAAATCTCAAGTCTCTGATCTTCAACAACAAGTGGAGCAGTTGGAAAACAGAAATAGGCGCAACAACCTTCGTATTTATGGCCTGGTTGAAGGACTTGAGGGATCTGGCCCAATCACTTTCTTCAAGTCGTTCATTCCTAAGCTCTTGCATCTGGCACAGGACAGGTCCCTCAACATTCAACGAGCTCACAGATTGGGTCGACCACCTTCCTCTACTTCTCCATCTCAGAGACCCAGAGGGGTCATCATCTACTTTTTGGAGTACACTGACCTTTTGATGGTTTTGGTGGCGGCCAAAGCCTCTCCGAATCTTACCTGGTCTGGATCTCCCCTGTTTTTTGCGCAAGACTATGCCAAGGCTACGGCTACCCGGCGGAAGGCTTTTCTGAATCTAAGAGCGGATTTGCGGGCAATGGGGGCGCGATACGGCCTCTATCACCCGTGTTTATTTAAAGTCACCCACAATAACAAGACTACAACTTATGAGGACCCAGTGCGCCTACAAAGTTTCATTAATGCGCACAAATCCTCTGCTATGGATGCCTCCAGACCGTCATCCTCTGCTTTTGGATGAATACTGTTTTTATAATTCTTCTATGGCTATGCATGTTATGCTGTGTTTCTTTAGAATTTTTTCATTGTTATAGCTCACCTGAATTTCTCTGCTCCTTCGGATGGCACCGTTAATGTTTCTTTTATTGTTTAAACATTATGGCTGTTCCTTGTTTTCCGTGTTCAGTCATGGTTCCATCTTGACTTCCCGGCACATTTTAATCCTTTGTTCTCCTTTTTTCGTCCTCCAGGAGTTTGTCCTCGTGTTTTGATGATGTCTCCCGACCCCAGCCTCGCTGCTCCTCGATGTGCTGCCTCACCCTTGTGGTTCCTTCCTCCCTCCACCCTTTATCGTATCTTCCCTTTGTAGGTATGTTTTTCCCCTATTTCCTTATTTACCTTCCTGGCATATCTGTTGGTTTTTCTCCTTTCCCTTCCCTTTTACCTCTTCTCATGCTTGTGTTCTTGTCCGCATATTTTCATGTTGATTTATTATTACTGATCGAAACTCTTTGCTCTTATGAGGATTGCATTCTTCTTTTTTCCTGCTACACTCGCTTCTCAACCTCTTTCCTCCTTCTGGCTCCTTACTCCAGTGTCTTTATTATTCTCTTATACTCTCTGCCTTCTGCTACTGCTTTTGCACTTGTCTTTTGTAAGAATTGCATTTCCTGTCCTCCTGACTCCATGTTTCTCTCTACTTCTTCCTTATTTCTAGCTTTCTGGGTCACTTCCGACGTTGTTGCATTTTATTCTCCCTTTTTTGATATGGCTCATACTTATGACCACTTGTTTTCTTTCTTTTTCTTCAACATGTTTCCACTACTCCTTCTTTTTTCCTTCTGTCCTCTCTACTTTTCATGGGCTTTTCTCTCATTGGATCTGTCACTCACATTTTTTATAAATAAGTTGCTATCATGTCGTTGAATATATTGTCATGGAATGTGAAGGGTATTAATTCCCCGATTAAGCGTCAACGGATTCTGTCACATCTTGCCAAATTGAATGTTGATATTGCATTCCTCCAAGAAACGCATTTAACTGAGGTTGAATCTGTTAAGCTTAAGCGTGGTTGGGTGGGTGAATTGTTTTTCTCACAAGGTGATGGCAAACGCAATGGTGTGGCAGTTCTTCGTCGCAAGTCTCTTCCCCTCCAGGTTATCACCCATGAGTCGGATACTTCTGGTCGTTGGGTCTATGCTAAGTTGTCACTTAGAGGTGTTCCAGTCTCTCTTCTCAATGTATACGGTCCTACCACAGGCAAACCCTCTTTTTGGGCTGATTTTTCTCCACTTTTAACTAAATTTATGGACCACAACTTTATTCTGGCGGGGGATTGTAATCAATCTCTTGATCCCTTTATCGATAGGGTGTCCAAAGCTCCTTATGTCCCCAACAAGCCCCACAAGCTGTTTAGTCATGCTATTTCACAGCATAAACTAGTAGATTCCTTGCGCCTTTCCAATCCAAAGTTGCGAGAGTACACTTTTTATTCTCCCTGTCACCGTTCCCAGTCACGACTTGACTACATCTTTCTTTCCCACAACCTCGCTCAGTCAATCCTACACTCTGAGATAGGCCCGATACTGCTCTCTGACCATGCTCCCGTCCTTACAAGTGTTGATGTACTCCCTAAAAATGTTGGCCCTAGGAGATGGCGTTTTAATAATTCCCTCCTCACAGACCCCAAATTTACAGCCACCTTTACTTCCTTTTTTGATGAATTTTTCCTCCTTAACGATGACGATACCCTCCCTGACCACACTATTTGGGATGCTTTTAAGGCAGCAGCACGTGACTTTATTATTAGTTACGTCGCGAACAAACGTAAGAATGCCCGAAGGTTTACTAAAAATCTCCTTTCTGACATTAAAACACTGGAACATGCGTATTTTACCTCACACTCTGCTGACAGCCTGACAGCCCTCATTGCAGCAAAAATGAAGTTTAATGAGAAGTCTACAGAAGATGCCTCCTTGTACCTGCTGAAATCTACTGCTAAATTCTATGGGGGTAGGAACAAGGCAGGAAAGCTCCTAGCTAATTATTTGAAGATTAAGCACAATAAGTTAAATATTGAATCTATTTATGACTCTGATGATAATTTAAAGCATATGGATGTTGATATTCTTGCTGAATTTTCACGTTTCTATGAAACCCTGTATACCTCTGAAACCCAGTCTACCCTCAGCTCCCTTGCTCGTTTCTTCTCCACCATTCATACACCAGCTGACTTCCCTCCAGATCTTTCCTCCTTAGAATCGGACGTCACACAACAGGAACTACTTACTGCATTGCAACATCTCAAACCCAACAAAGCCCCCGGTCCTGATGGCTTTACTGTCGAATTCTACCTTCACTTTTCTAAACTGCTGATCCCACGACTTCACTCTCTACTTCATACTTTTATTTCTTGCGGCGCCTCCTCAGAGACTTTCTCGGATGCCCATATCTGCCTCATACCTAAACCCGGAAAGGATGCACAATACTGCAAAAATTACAGGCCCATATCCCTAGTCAATATTGATTACAAACTCTTCGCTAAAACATTAGCGATTCGACTGGACCACCTTCTCCCCGATCTACTAGGCGAGGAGCAATCTGGGTTTTTTAAGGGCCGATATATTACGGACAACACTAGACTCTTATTTAATATCCTGTCAAAGTCCTCCCGCTACCAGCACTCACTTGCAGCGATTGCCCTTGACGCCGAAAAGGCTTTTGATCGTGTTGAATGGCGCTATCTCTTCCACACTCTCACTTGGTTTGGTTTTGGTCCTAGATTTATCTCTTTAGTTTCCCTGTTATATTCCCATCCTAGAGCGGCAGTTTTTGCTAATGGTCAAATTTCCTCCTATTTTGACCTAGGTAGAGGCGTTCGCCAGGGCTGCCCCTTATCCCCTTTTCTTTTCAACCTTGCTTTGGAGCCCTTCCTTTCCAGGTTGCGTCAAAACCCTGCCATCCATGGTTTCCAGATTGCGGACTCGCATGTTAAACTCGCTGCTTATGCAGATGATATATTACTTTTTCTTTCTAAACCTGCAGAATCCATCCCTGCTTTCATGACTGAAGTAAAAAAAAATTCCTCTATCTCTGGATATAAACTTAATCATGATAAATGTGAGATCCTTCCCCTAACCAAATTTACTTTCAAGCAAGAATTTATTGACTCTCGGTTTACTTGGAGTCCGTCCCACATTAAATATCTAGGTCTATACATTACCCCCTCAATCTCAGACACTATTTCTTTGTGTATGTCCAAATGCTCACAGAAGATTGCAGATCTCACGACAAGGTGGCATCCTTTATACCTCTCCTGGTGGGGACGTCTTGACACTATTAAAATGATGATATCTCCTATTGTCCTATACACACTCTCCAATATTCCAGGTCCCATTCCAGCAAAATTCTTTACCAAGATTAACTCAACGTTATCCTCGTTTTTATGGAACTCCAAAAAATCCAGAATGTCTCGGGCTAGGCTCATACGTCCGGCTTCTGAAGGTGGTGTCAACTTTCCTGACTTCCCTGCATACCAGAAGGCCTTTTTATTACGTCAAGCTTCCCTCTGGTTACAAGATTCCACTTCCCCCTGCCCTTTATGGCTTAAGGTTGAGCGTACTTTACTCTCCCCATTTTCTTTTGCAGAATATCTTGCTTTTTCCCGTAAGCCCTCGTTGATTCCCACTTCTATTCACAAGTATACTCTTAAGCTTTTACTGTCAGCTGCTCCTGGCCCTCCTATGACCGTGGCTGATTTCATTTCTTCCACTATCTGGAATAATAAATATCTCCTAATTGGTAATAAGCCCTTTTACTGGAAATCATGGAGAACCCGTGGTTTGATTTGGATTTCGCAGCTCTTTTCCGGTTCCACCTTTGTTTCTTTTCCTGACCTTTGTTCCTCCTTTTGCTTACCCCAATCCTTTTTCTCCAAGTATCTTCTCCTCAAGGCTGCTGTTCTGGAGATTTATCTACGACTTTCGGCTTCCCCTCCTCCCCCTATTTCTATCACCCCTATTGTTCGAGTTCATTCTCTCCTTCGCACTGCCCCCAAAGCATCTCTTCTATATAAATACCTTCACGCACCCGAGTCACTTAGACCTAAATCCAAGGTTGAACTTCATTGGGAAAGTGACCTCGGGATAGACTGGCCGATATCCTTATGGGACAAAATTTGGACAAAATTGCGCAAAACTTCCAGAGCGGCTTCGTTGACACAATCCCTATTTTTTACTTACAACAGACTACTTCATACTCCTTCTACACTACATAAGCGATTTCCTACTACCCCAGACAAGTGTTGGTCGTGTGATGCTCCCAATGCTACCCTACCACACATGCTATTTCTTTGCAAACATGTACATGATTTTTGGTTACAGGTGTGGGCCCAAATCAATGTTATTTTTCATACTTGTATTCCCTTTTCTCTTACTCACCTTTTCCTGGGCAGTTTGTCCACTAGCTGGAATAACGTAGATATGTCTGCTTGCATTGTTGATTTGCTACTGGCTGTTGCTTTTCAGCAGATTACTGTCAATTGGAAAAATGCATCCAACATTTCTTTCAAAGCGTGGTGGTATAATGTCTGTTATAACCATAGACTTGATAATGCATTTGTCTTTCCTGTTCAATTGGCAGCTAAACGTGCAGACTTGTGGCTCCCCATTACATTATACTTAGATAATTGTGCTGCTCGCTCTTCCCTTCCATCGCCTGCTCAACAAGAAGTTCCCAAGCCCCCATGATACCCTTTTCACGTTCTGCATATTTCACCCTGCTGTTTTATTTTTATGCTCTTTGTAATTTATTGTTTAGTCAGGATTGATACAATTTCTTTATTTCTTTTCAATGCCCATGTTCATTGCTTTTGTGTGCACTTTCTCTTATACGTTTCATTTGCAGTCCCCTTCCCCTCCCCTTTTCCTACCCCTTTTATCTCTCCCTCTCTTCCCCAATTGATATTTTGTATTGCATTTTCCTATTCATTGTTTAATAAAACTCTTTTGAACTGAAAAAAAAAGCATGAAGCATCCATTCATTCATTCATCCACCTGTAGCCTTGCATGACTGAATACGCCTGCGGGTGTGTTGAGTTGTTAAGTTACCCTGTGTGTATGAACTTTATAAAAGTCGCACAGATTGGTTTTGTCGATGTCAGTTTTAAAAAGGATGACCTGCAAAGATGATGGCTTGTCTCCAGCCTCAGCCACGGTAATTCAGTCTGACGCAGAGACACAAAATAATTCTACAAACCAAATACAAGCAATGTATAGTTTGCAGTTTCAGCATTTCGTTATAACCCTAACCCCTGTGTGCCTGAATTAATGTTTACTTCTGGTATACATTTTACAGTCTGCTGTGAACCCTATGTATTCTGTAACGCTGAGTACAGAAAACAGACAATTTTCAATAAAAGCACCTAAACACCATGTTAGGTCACAGGTGATGCAAACCTTCCCCCAAACCAAAGCAGAAGGCCGCTCTCTTCTCTGTACCATCTGCTCTGCAAGCAATAAACTGAGCTCATATGCTTTTAGCTGCTCGTAGGTAATGAGTGAAAGTAGAAGAAAAATCCCACGAGCGCGCTGTGGATCTGATGATTTAGAGCCCGTAATGCATGTCCAGAGAGCTCAGGCGGGGATTTTCGAAAGGACTTAGCGGCGTGATTTAGCCGACAGATGCTCCGTTGCTGTGCCAGTCTGTTGTGCGCGAGTGTAATCGGGAAGTCCCCTCCTCGCTGTTCACTGCTCCACTCTGTAGGAGGGAAGGAAAGCGGAAAATCTATCAGAACGCAATTGAAGAGTCATATAGAGCAACCATCAGTACCTATCAAGAGGACATTCTTCGCTCTTAGCAGACTCGCTTTCACTCGAACAACTCCTCTTTTCCTAGAAACGTCGCTGCTCTTCATTATAAAGCTAATGGCCGGCCTCAGGTGCCCTCTGCTCTTTGCAACTCAAGTATGTGCGTAATGTCTGCCTTGAGGTGCTGAGGTTTGGGTGACGTGGCGTATGTTCGGTTCTCATGAAAGGTTAGGATATCTGCGTTCTTGGCTTTGTTACTTGATGGATGGTGTTGCACAAAGGGGCATGGACACAAGAGGGCACTCTTCTACGAGCTTTAATCCTTCTTAAGTAGTATGTATGTATATGGTATCTCTAGAGTCTGAAACTAGCTGAAATGGCAAAGGCACAGATACATTCAAAGGTCTAAGCCTTCCTTTTTAATACATATAAGTCACCCCTAGGGCAGGCGCGGAAGCGCCCAGAGGAATTGTAGAGTGTATTTAAAAAGTTGGACATGTACGTTTAACATTTACATGTCCTTGGTAGTGAAAAACTCAGGAACAGAAAA
Organism: Triturus cristatus; assembly: GCF_964204655.1. Lineage (NCBI taxonomy): Eukaryota > Metazoa > Chordata > Amphibia > Caudata > Salamandridae > Triturus > Triturus cristatus. Next base: position 262,728,922 of record NC_140581.1, on the reverse strand, counting down.
GTCTCCAATCACCTTGAACCCAACACCTGGACTTTTTCTACTGTGAGTCATACCTCCCAAGTGATGCCACCCCAGTCCTGGACCCTTGGAAGTGGGTCTGAAGGTGCTCTACCAGCTCAGCTGTGGTTTTATGAGCAGAACGGATTCAGTGTGACCCCTCTCCTCCCAGCCACTTCAGAACCTCTGCAGTGCAACATATCCTAGATGCCAAAACTTGCATGGCAGCTTGCAGTCTAATTTGAACCGCTGGTTCGCGACGCATCCTCGACGTAGGACTTTGCAGCGCAATCCCCTCTTCAACGGCACCCTTGACGACGATGCAGGACTCCGCATCACAGCCAAACAGCTTCTTCGGCACCACTGGTGCATGATGCATCTTCAACGCAGGACTTCGTATCGTAAGCGCCTTGCCGACGGCATCCTTATCTACAATGCAGGAATGCATTGCAGCCCTGCAGCATCCTCAGAACCACTGCCGTGCAGCGCATCCTCGACGTAGGATCTCTTAACGCTCTGCAAACCAGGAAGTTTGCTCAGCAGGCCTAAATAGGTCGCTGTATTATCCTCATTCCATCGCAGTTTGCCTGAATGGGATGATCAGATAGCCACATGTGGTGCTTTTTGCTTCTGACTACTGTTTTCACTTGCTTCCTTAAAATTACAAACCTCCAATTCTACTGATTGGATTTTTGTTGTTTTGATCTCAACAAATTTCTTACATTTTACTATATTTTTCTAAATTGGTGTGGGATTTTTCTTGTGTTGTGTTTTCACTTTATTAGTGTTTTTAGAGCTGCATAAATATTTCACACATTGCCTCTAAGTTTACTCTGATTGTTTGTGTGTCAAACTAGCAAAGGGTTAAGCACAAGTTAATATGGGGTTTGCTTGTGTTTCACCCTGACAAGAATTATGGTTGCTGCCCAAGTAGGGTTTTACCCCCCTCAACCCAATTTCCTATAGGTGTTGTTCTAGATCCTGTCTGCATAGATGGAAAAGGTCTACTGCCTTGTTTTTTCTTTTTACACTCCGTCTGCAGTCTGATGATGTCCTTGCTGCTGGTGTGATGGGTACCAACAGAGATGGTGATCTTCCCTACAAATAAGTGGGGGTGTTGGTTGTAAATGGTGCAGCTAGTTTTGAAGAAGTTGTGGGCGCTCCATCACAATTGGGGCTAATCTGCTCATAATTCTTCAGGCACTGGATGTAACGTACTGTGGCATATCTGATGCTCCTAGGGGATGCCAGTGCAAAGTTTAGCATAGGGAGAGTGTTTATTTCACATACTTACTCAGTCTAATATTTTTCTTGAGCAATGTCATGTTGCCCTTGCTGATCCTGTTACTGTTGCCCTCGTCATAGGGATGAGGTGTTGTCATCGCTTTGTAGGGTAGCAGGTCAAGAAAGACAAGTGTTTGTCGAGAGGTAAGTTTAAGCTACTCGCCCTGGTGGCACATAGCAAAAGTGCTCTTCCGCCTGTTAATCAGTATTAACAGTGTTTCTTCATTTGTCTTCATCTTCAAAAGATCGCCACTTCTTGATAAAATATATTAATAGTGCTTTTAAACGTGCCTACAGCATCAGTAACTTTTCCCCTTTTGAGGGTAGATGTTAACAGTGTCCCTCTTCCTGCCTGTGGTCTCAATATCTCTCCTCCTTTTGATGGCAGGTATTACACTGCTCCTCTTTCTGTCTGAAGTTTCAGTCGATCTCCATCTTGCGATAACAGCTAATACCCAGTATTACTAGTGCCCCTTCATCTGTGCACAGCATTAAAACTGATTCTCCTCCTATTGACCGCTTTAATTGATTGTGCTCCTCACCTTGGCAGATAATTGAGTTCTCCGGTGCTTAATGTGAGCTGGTGGTTGCAGATGGGACCACCGGTACTAATTTTTGGGGACTGGCGCTTACTTTTCTTAATAATATTAATAATATTAATAATAATAATAATAATAATAAGGTGTTTTGTAAAGTGCACAGTTATGTCACAAGACATTTCCCAGCGCTGCGGTTCCCTATCTTCTATGTCAAGCAAAGAAAACTGGAGGGCCGGGCTAGATGGGTCTAAAAAAACTGTTTTTCATTTTTTTTTCGAAACAGGATTTCTGACTTCTAAGTAAAAGAGGTAGCGAGTTGCACAATTGTTCTGTTAGGAAGCTAAACTGGATCCTCCTTTGCACGTTTTTTGATTCTAGGGATGAGTGCTGGCGAGGTGTTAGCCGACCTCAGGGATCTTTTAGGGGAGTAGGTTGAGATCATAGGGTAGATGTACCTAGGACCCTTGCCATTGGAATTCTGTGGCAGTAGCAGAGGGCCTTGAAAGAGACTCATCCTTTCAGAGGGAGCCAGTGCAGTTTGGCTAAGGCAGGAGCTGAGGGGGTGCAACTGTGCAAATTCAGCAGTAAACATGCTGCCATGTTTTGTACTTGTTGGAGCCGCATAATAAGTGCCTGCGAGACTTCCAGATAAAACACATTGCAGTATTCCTGTCTAGACGTAATAAGAGACTGGACCACTGTTTTTCTGGCTTCACCTGGCAGGAATGCTAGGATTTTTTTCAGGGATTTCAAGACCCCAAAACACTGTCATGCTAGGCTTGTGATTTGGCTTTCGAGTGACATTTTAGAATCAAACCAGATGCCTAGATTGTTTACTTTGGGCTTGGGCATTGGCAGAGATCCCAGAGAATCAGGCCACCTTGCCATAGTCCAGATGGATGGTTGTTCCCGAGGATAAGAACATAGTTTTACCCGCATTCAATTTAAGACAGCTGAGGTTCATCCTAACAGCTACAATGTCAAACTTGCGGGCAGCCGTTCTGCTGATTCTGCGGAGCTTTGGGACAAAGTTGCAATTAGCTGTGTGTCGTCAGCATACAACACAATAGTGCAGCCATATCACTCTATAATGTCAGCTAGGTGGCGAATGTACAAATTAAACAGTGTCAGGCTCAGGGAAGAGCCCTGGGGCACTCCTGCTGCAATGGGTAGGTCTTCAAGATGAAAGCTCTAAGTACCACCTGGAAAGTTTGGTTTTGCAAAATGGACACTTTAGAGCCTTGACACCAATCCCATAGTTTCGCAGCCATTCTAATAGAAGGCTATATGACACTTTATCAAACACTGCACTGAGGTCCAGCAGGAGAAAAGCAGTCATGTCCCCTCTGTCCCCTGTTTGGCGTATAGATTCAGTGCTGTACTGTGGGCGAAATCCCGATTGCGTATCATGTAGGATGTCATTTGCTACGATGAAGGAGGAAATGCAGGTTTACATATTTTTCTGCTGCCTTTGAAGTAAAAGGGAGCACTGAGACAGGTCTAAAATGCTATGGTTTGGTTGCGTCAAGCAGTGGCTTTTTAAGTAAAGGCATTATAGTGGCGTGTTTCCATGTCTGAGGGACCTGTCCACTCCTAAAGGAATAGTTAATTATATTGCCCAGCACAGGAGAAATGCATGCAATGCCACTTTCCAAAATCATGGGGGTAGCGGGGTAAGAGGGCACCCCGAATTTTACATATGCCATGATCCGGATGACTTCCTAAGTCATAATGGATTTAAAATCTGAAAGTGCTTCCCTATCTCTATTGATCGAACCAGGTATCCAGGCAGGGGGCCTTTCTGGCTGCTTCCGGAAAAGTGTCGACTGGATGGCCACCACTTTATCAAATAAGAACTGCGCTAAGATGTTAAATCTGTCTTCAGAAGGGGGAATCACAGCCAATACGCGCTCCAATGAGGAGAGGGACTTGACTAAAGAGAAATGTTTACGTGGTGCATTTTGTGCTGTCTCAATTTTCCCTATATAGAAGTTGTGTTGAGCAGTCTTAATTTGCTTGTGGTAGCTTTTCAAAGCTTCACAATACTGGATCATATCGCCGGAATCATACTTTTTATGGCAAATGCATTCTAACCGTTTGCGACCTTTCTTTAAGATGAATAGTTCTTCATTGAACCATTCAGCCGAGGGTTTCAGTCTTTTTATCACATGTTCGTGACTGGCGCAATTTGATCTAGTGCGCCTTGTCACGTGGCCGATAGGGACACTGTCAACGTCGCTAAGTTAGCATGAGCCCAGCAACCATGATGCTGTTTTTGCGAGCGTTACTACAAGGCTTTATTTTTGGAAGACTCTGTTTATATCTTTCACATGGGAACCGTCTGCTCGGTTCGTTCTCTGCCTGTTCCTGGAGTTTAGACTGAACACTGTGAGCAAGGTTGATAAACAATGCCCCTTGTTATTCTGTTCTGGTCAGTCCCTAGCACCTAGACAAAAACATGCTCATGCAGCTGTTGCTGGAAACTCGTACTTTGATATTATGGGGATGCATGTTTAGGTAAAACACACTTGGAGAGGGAGCTTTCCACGGAGAAGAGTCATGCGGTTCCTATGATGTAGATATACCATCTAGACACTAAGGTATGGGATCTGCTGACAAAGCCCAGAGATCTTCTATTATATAATAAAGCTTCTTCTTACCAAGGGGAGGGTGGTTAGGCCTTCTAGTCCTTTATCCACTATCTATATTTGATGACATCTCCCTTTATGATATATGGCCTTGCTGCAATGCTAACTGTGTTAGGTTTGTGCATTTTGCTGCTGGTTGTGGCTGGTATACTGCCTTTTAGAGCACGATAGTTAACATAAACATTTAAAACTATATTAGTGTTTCGATCAGTTCTCATTGTGGACATGTACGAGAGAGTGTGCTAAAAGATGTGTCTACTTACTACGATTTCTGAGCAATCCGGGAGTGTTGTGTTCTGGGGTGTCTAATCATTTGCTTCTTCATGAGTGTGTAGAAGAGCGAGTGAGACACTATAGCTAGTCGGTCCTGGGTATGTGGGCACTAAGGTGGTTGAAAGGCTTAGCCCCTATACACTGAGGTTCCATATTTATTTATTTATTTATCTATTTGTAGAGCGCATGGTTACACCACCGGTGTGTCCCCGTGCTAAGACAGACACTCTGAAAAGATGTGACTGCAAGCTGCATGTCCTACCGAGTTGCACAGAGTATCCAAGATATTATCTTTATTGAGTTTTAACGAACAGCCAGGTCCTTAGCTGTTTACGAAATCTACTTTCGCATGGCTCTGTTCTTAGGGCAATCGATAGGGTGTTCCACATTTTTGCTGCAAGGTACCTGAAGGAGCGTGCCCCCATTTTTGCTTTAAATATTCTTGGTACAGTCACCAGTGCCTTTCCTATAGATCTTAAACTCCGCCCTGGGATGTATTGGGTTAGTAGTGGTTGAAGGTACTGATCCAGCGGAAAGGGGCAAAATTTACAGATCCTCCCTGCATCACAGATCCGTCACCGCATTTACTCATTCACGCACACATTCATTGGTGGGGCCCATAACACCAACACTCGCACGTCTCACTCATATCTGCACGCAGGAGGACGATGAATACGCATGACATGTGGGGGAGTACCTTATTACCTATAGGGAAGGAAATATGTTACAATATTTACATATATGCATCAATAACCATAGAATCCTAACCTTAACATCAAGGCACTCCACCACTTGGTCGATGGACCAATTAGTTGGATTGGTTGATGGTGATTTAGAACCAGCTAAAACACATTAAAGCTTCGGAATTCTTATTCAATGCCCTATTTAAAGAACCACAAACTTATTCTTTGTTAATCAATGTTTAGTTTATCTAATTACTTGCTTTTAGTTGCATACATTTTGCATTTCGGTCAACAAAGTTCCAAATTCATTAATCAACACAATTTAGCATGACATTTATATTTACCTATTCTTGCTATCAGGATCATTTCTCTGATTTTGTTAGCTCTGCATAACCCAAATCTCTTTCAATAAATCGTCCCAGTGAAATGCAGGCCACGACTCAACAAGTCCAAAATGTTCCTTTACTCAGCACGGCCCAGTCTCAAAGATATCCAAAGGACCAAGCAATCGTGCAAGCAAGTCGATCACGCAAATTCGGGACACCCCTCTGGAACGCACTATCTCCTCGGGACGCACTAATTTTCTCTCTCCATTCTCTGTCTAAGCGACTAAGTGACCCCTCCTACTTTACTACCCTTCTTTTATAATAAAATTCTGGGTAACATGAAACATTCATTGAACTAGGAAGAACTGTGATTGGTCAAATCCTGCCAAAATTGTTATATGGTCCGAATTTCTCAGAGTCTTGGGTTACCAAGGAAATAGCTTTGTCATATCCTTAGTTTATGTCATTCTCATGCGAAAATGACCAATGTATCAACAATGTTGATTCTTTCGTTATAGGTGACTATTGTTTCTTTGGGTAATTTACGCTGACTGAAATCTGGCAGTCCTCCACGTTCCTATCCTTGACCAGGAACACTGTGCTCTGAATTGAGGATGCCTGGAGATCTTCGGAGCCATTCGAGTCTGCGCAGTAGACATTGCGCTCACAAGACGGTGGCCACTTCCGAACTCCATTTTGAATGTCATGGCCTGGTAGGCCCGAATGCCAACTTACGCAAAACAAACATAAAACATAATTAATATATGGAAATGAAGATTCTAATGTTTAAACCCACACTAATCCCATTATATATTAGTATTTTCCTAGCTTATAGCGACATTTAAAGCAATAATACTCTCCATTCAGTCCCAACAGGAACGCAAACGTCAAAGGTGCATTTTTGTTGATTAATAAATCACAGCACACAGTTAAAACAGATTAATGTATAACTGATTACGTCATTAGTATTTTCATGCAAAATAGAGAAGGTATACAAAATTTTGTTTTACCTGCTCCATCAGTACCTTGGGCACATTGCCTTAACCCCTTCCATGCGGCGCCGATTCCCGCTGAGCGCTGACCGTTTCTTGCGCGGTCGTGGTCATGACGAAGCGGCAACTTTGCGGTTCGCGTAGAACGCATAGTTACTGAACACTACACAATCTGCAACATAGCGTAGTTGTTTTTCTTCTTCACGCACTCAATATGCGTTCTCGCGCAGGTGGTTACGACTTACCGGGATTCTGCGTTCGTCGACGAGATTTCCTATCCGTTCTCGTGCGCCACGAGATTTGGTGTCCGGCCGCACGATCCCGCGAGAGTGTTCGAACGTGAACACGTCATTCGGACCCGCCATCTGACTTCCAGCGGCAGTGTTGGTAAGATCGCGATCCCGAACACGCAAAAATTGTAATATGGTGAAGAATATCCCTCGAGCATCATAAAACCTTCTCGAAAATGATCATTTTGCTAAAAAAAACTCCTCAGATTGGGATTTGGCTGTAGTTTTTTGTGCAAGGAGTACTTTTTCTTTTTTACTTTTTTTTTTAGAGGAAGCAAGTGCCCCTGAGTCTCCAACATCCTGTTCCTGTCCAGTGCTTTGTCCATGTGCTGTTCACTTTCATTTGGATTTGGAGTTGGAAGGATCACTTTTTGTGTCTGTCTGCTGCATCATATCATTGGATTGGATTTGGGGACTTTTGGATTTGAGATCTTACAAGTAAGTTGGAGAATTGGTGTACTTGTTTGTTTGATTGGGGCATTGTTTGTACCTACATTTGTTTGGGATTTTCATTGTTTTAAAAATGTATTGTTGTGGGTGGCCTGTAGTTTCAGTAGGGGCCTAGTTGTTTTTCGTGATTGTAATTTCAGCCAGTTGGCCCAGAGGTACTCATGGGTGCATGTTTCTATGGTGTTTGTTGAATTTAAACATCATGTAGGGCATGGATGGCATTGGATCCAATTGCTAAATGTGGTTTTTGGGGTGTATTTCACTTTTTGGGTGTGTGTTCATAAATAAATACCTTTGTTGGATGTGTGTGTGTGCTTGTTGTGTACCTTTCCAACCTTTTTTAGCCCTGTGGATTTTCGTTTTTGCATTTTTGTATTAAAGTTGTGTTGTTTAGCAGGCCTCCTTTGTCTGGCCATATATAGGCCTGCTTGAGTTCATTGTTTTCCATGGCCTGTTGTGACTGTGAGTGACCATGTGGCTTGGGGCCATTTTGTGGTGGTAGTTTAGTAGTGTGCTGCTTTTTCCATATAGGCCTGCATGTCTTTCCTTTGTTCGGCTTGGTTTATGCGTCTTGTTGTTGTGGCCTGGCCATGTGGGTGGCGGCCATTTTGTGAAGGCAGGCAGTGTGCTTTTGCCATAGGCTTGCATTTTCTGTCTTCCATTGCTTTTTGTTGTGAATGGCTAGCGGCCATTTTGTGGAGCCATCCAGGCAGTGTGCTTTTGCCATAGGCCTGCATTGTCTGTCTTCACTTTATTATTATTGTGGGTGGCCTGGCCATGTGGGTGGCAGCCATTTTGTGGAGCAAGGCAGTGTGATTTTGCCATAGGCTTCCAAGCTTGTGGCCTAGTCTGACAGTAGGCCCAGAGGTACTCATTATGGGTGCATGAAACAACTGTTTCTGTGTTGTCTGTTGAATTTAAACATCATTTAGGGCATGATGGCATTGGATTGAATTGCAAAATATTTTTTGGGGTGGCAATTCAGTTTTTTGGTGTGTGTTAAATAAATAGGCCTTTTAAGCCAGTAGGTAAACCTGGGCGTTCAGCTTGCGGAGTTTTGGCAACTCCGCACTGCGCGATAATGCGGACTTACACTTTTTTTCTTCTTCATGCGCTCAATATGCATTTTCGCTTGCGCAATAACGACTTTTCGTGTAGATCGCGATGCCGAACATGCAGAATTTGCAATCTGGAGAAGAATATCTCTCGAGCAGCATAACACCTTCTCGAAAATGATGATTTTGGTCATTGTGCTCAGAAAACTCCTCAGGTTGTCATTTGGCTGTAGTTTCTTGAGCAAAGAGTCATTTTTCTTTTTTTACAATTTTTTTTAAAGAGGAAGGAAGTTCTCCAGAGTCTCCAACTTCCTGGTCCTGTCTTTTGTCTTCCCTTTCTTGTTATTGTGGGTGGCGGCCATTTTGTGAAGCCAGGTATTGGGCTTTTGACATAGGCCTGCATTGTCTGTCTTGTCTTCCTTTTCTTGTTGTTGTGGGTGGCCTGGCCATGTGGTGGCAGCCATTTTGTGGGACCAGCTCCTGTGCTTTTGCCATAGGCCTCCAAGCTTGTGGCCTAGTCTGCCAGTAGGCCCAGAGGTACTCATCAATCATCATGGGTGCATAAAACAACTGTTGTTGTGTTGTCTGTTGAATTTAAACATCATTTAGGGCATGGATGGCATTTGATTGAATTGCAATGTGGTTTTTGGGTAGTATTTCACTTTTGGGTGTGTTAAATAAATGTTTTTGGTGCATGTGTATATGTTGTTGTTGTGGTTGTTGTGTAACTTTCCAACCTTTATAGCCATGTGGATTTTCGTTTTTGCATTAAAGCGGTGTTGTTTATCAGGCTTCCTTTGTCTGGCCATATAGGCCTGCTTGAGTTCATTGTTTTCCGAGCCTTGTGCCTGTGAGTGACCCTGTGGCTGGGGGCCATTTGGTGGTGGTAGTTAGTAGTGTGCTGTTTTTGCCACATAGGCCTGCGTGTCTTTCCATTGTTACTCTTGGCTTACTGCTTCCATCCCCATTGCCAGCTGCAGCTCCCTGATGCTGCATCCATCCCACGTGATGCACAAATTAAGTCCAAACAGGCTCCACTACATTTGTATTTTTGTTTTTGTTCTTTGCTATTGTTATTCTTCCTGAGTCTACACAGTACACCAGGAAAGCCCTTGTTGTCAAAGTCTCATAAATGGCTACACTGTTGTTGTTCACTGAGTTACTAAAAGTTAATAATTGTGACCACCACACGTTAAGTTATATATTATATATTATATTTGTTTGATTGTACTATTAGTAATTTAAGCACAACAAATTCCACGTTTGACTGATGTTCTTCTGGCTTTTTTGCTTTTAGGTGCATAAAAGACTGAGGAGGAGGTGTCATCATCGCCCGTTGTACTGCCAGACAGATGCCCTGCTGCTGTACACAACGTGACGTGTGAGCTGACCAGACATCTCTGCAACTTGTGCAACTGAGTGCTGCTGACATCTGAAGAAGATGGCCCCAAAGAAAGCAGGTACCAGTTCTTCCAGTACCAAGAAAGTTGCTATTGAGAAGAAGGAAGAAAAGAAGGAAGTGACACTTAAGGCTGGTGTGCTGCCCAAAACCTTCTTTGGGAATCCAAAAATTACACCTGCAACAGCGGTGTCCGGGGGGCAAGCTGGGGGCAGCCCCTCCGCATCAGTGGGTCCAACCCACCAACCCAGGCCCAAGCACATGAGTGTGGAGGAGGTAGCCAGCCTAATGGTGGAAACCAGTGATGCTGAGCCTGACATAAACTTATTGCTATCTCAAAGTAGTACCCAATCAACGCAGGAGGAAACACAGCAGATAAGTGGTCAACAACAGCCGCAACCACCGCCCACAATAGTAGTTGTTCCTCCCGAAGTAGGGGCAGTTCAGGAAATCGAGCCTCATGCAGAGGAAGAAGAAGAGGAAGCCACTCATTCAGAAGATCCATTGTCTTCCACATCCCCAGCAAGGAAAAGGAGGGTTAGTCCATTGAGTTCTTCGCCAAGCACCCCTTCTGATGATCTACATGCCACTTGGGAGCTACAAACTGAGTCTGAGAGGGAGACACGTCCCAAGACCAGGCTAGGGAAAAGGAAGGTTCCAGAAAGCCTTACACTTATGGAGGTCGATGTAGAAGAGCAGGATGATGATGAGCCAGTCATCAATGACATTACTCCCGCCCCAGTGGAGACCGACATTACCACATCCCAAATTGCTGTGAGGGATGTGGCATGGATAACACCAACGAAGGTAACACCAACACCACCTACAGCTTCCATATTTGCATTAGCAAAGGCCCGGCAGTGACCTACATCCAGCACGACCACCACCTCAGTAGAAGTAGGTAGTGGTGCTGCACAGAGTCAAATTCAACACACACCCTCCAGTTCACCTGGCATTGGAAGTGGCACCTCCAGCAGGAGACAAAAGTTAAGCTCCCCAGTTTGGGACTTCTTTACGATTAGCGAAAAGGAGGAGAACATTGCTATATGCTCCATTTGTAATACCTCTGTTAGTCGGGGTAAGCTTGGTACAATCTATGGTACCGGAGACCAAATAACCCATCTGAAAAAACACCACGATGAAAGAGGATGGAGAGGGAGACATTCTCTCTGGTAGTGGTACACAAAGTAGCCCTGTCCCCAGCTGTGCAGTAGTATCACCCACATCCTCAGCAACATCTCAGTGGCACAAGAGTAAGAGTCAGCCTTAGACAGCAAGGAGTACCACAATGAAAAAAAGTACATCGTTGAGCCTAACAGAAAGGAAAAACATGCAGACTACCATTATCAGCATGTTTAGGGCGGAGGGGCAGTACAAACGCAACCACCCAATAGCACGTTTGTACAATGTGAGGCTGGCTAAAATATTAGCACTGGACCTTCTCCCTTTTTCTTTTGTTGAAGGGGTGGGTTTTCTGGAATTTGTGACAACCATCTGCCCAAAATGGCAGGTTCCCAGCTGCTAATATTTCACCAGTGTTGCTGTTCTAGCACTACATCACAACGTGTTGGAATTGCTTGGAAAAGCCTTGAAGCAGAGTGCTGTTCAGAGTATCTACCTGACAACAGACATGTGGACCAGTTGCCAAGTTGCCAAGCCACTGGTTACATGTGCATCACTGCACACTGGATCTCTTTTGTGGGGGTTAGAGAAAAGATATCTGCTGGTGTTGATGCTGCTGAGATTTTTCATGCTACTGTAGCCATGTTAGCCATGGAGAAATCTCATACTGCTGCAAACATTTTGCATGAGTTTAACAGTAAGGTCTTTGAGTGGCTGCGCCCAAGAGGGCTTAACATTAGTTTTGTTGCCACGGACAATGGCAGTAATGTAGTTAGGGCCATGAAAGATGGTGGCTATTTCAGGGTCACGTGTTTGGCACACTGCATTAATATTGTTGTTCAAGACTTTCTGAAAAATGAATACAAAGTCAGCATCTTACTGGCCACCTGCAGAAGAATATGCACACATTACAGCCATTCTTTGAAAGCCAGGAAGCAGCTGAGGGTCATTCAACGTGAGCATAAAATGCCAGTCAAAGCACTCATCCAGGAGGTGCCAACGCGTTGGAGCTCAACTTATTACATGCTTGATCGTCTGTTTGAGCAGTACATACCACTCAATGATTATATCATGCAAAGATTAGGGGATCCTACTATGAGAGGCATGACCATTAAGATGGGACTTCATTAAATGCCTGACAGAGATGCTACTTCCTTTTGAGGTCTTCACATGTGAAGTCAGCAGGGAGGACTGTACTATGAGCCAAGCTATCCCATTGTTGCACATGCTAGAGCAACAGCTGAAGGAGGTGTCTGAAACGTACGCAGGTGTGGATGACAAACAAGACGCATATTATTTGGCCGACTCCTTAGCCGTCCGCTTATCTGAAAATACAAGGATTCAAAATAATATTGTGTCACATCAACATTACATTACTGCCACAATTTTGGATCCACGGTACAAGGTATTTCTGAACAGTAAGGCAGTAATTCCTTTTTCAGAAGTGGATGTTGCCAAGTACAAAACTTTGATAGCTGAGGAAGCCACTGGCTTCAAAAACGAACGGCTGGTAATTAGAGGCCTGCCACCCCAGGCCAGAACAAGTACTACAGGGCATCCAGACTCAAGTTCTACTTCAGAGCCTGAGAGTAGTGCGATTGCCTCCCAGCAGTCACCAACAACACCACTAACATCAACAACAGCAAGAGCAGGATCATCAGCCACAGTACAATCTGCAACTGATTGGTTTCTACGGCATGGGTATGGTAAGTCCAGTGCTGATGCACTGGCAAAAGATGCCAAGCAAATCGGAGCTCCCCTGAGCATTGAGCGTACGGTCCAGGCCTATCTGGATGACACAAAAGAGGTATTCATGGATCTAAACCCATTGGTGTATTGTATGGGAAAAGAAGCCAATGGACAGTGCTCAGCAGGCTGGCAATAAAGTATCTGACTTCCCCTGTCGAAAGGGTCTCTTCTGAGCGTGTTTTCAGTGCTGCTGGTGCCATTGTAACTGTGAAAAGGTCCAGTCTCTCGCCCAAAAGCGTGGAGAGGTTAACCATGATCAAAATGAATCAGCACTTTATACCACCAGAGTACAAAATACCTGAATCACAGCAGGATGAGGAGAGCGACTTAGGTGACGGAAGTACTGTGTTAGATGACCTACTTCTGATCGAACCACCAGAGTTTGAGGACAAGCTCCTTTTCCCTGAGAACTAGGCTTTCAAATTGTTACTTTCTTCCTTCCTTTACTTGTGTGTGTCTCTGTCTTTCTGGTTCGAATCATAACAAATCCATCACCACCGCCTTCTCTTTTTATTTCCATATTGGAGTTGCACCTCTGTGTATTTAACTGTCCACTCCACAGAGACCTGCTCCATCTTCCTGACTCGCCCTCAATACATTTCCCTCAAGCCAGACATTGGATGGAGAATAGTACAAGAAATGTTGCCTCTAAGAGTCCCTCCAGAAGAAGTGGAACATGACTATAGCTATCCTCCTTTTGTTTCCGAGCTGAAAACTCATCACTGTCAGAAGGCTACCGCCTCTGCAGGCATCCAAAACTCTTCACTGTCAGAAGACTTTCGCCAGTCGGCAGGCATCCAAAAGTAAACTCATCACTGTCAGAAGGCTACAGCCTCGGGAGGCATCAAAAGCTCATCAATGTCAGGACAGAAGGTACTTGGCAGAGAAAGACAAGACTCTTCGAAGAAACTTGGTGACATGTCACATTTCTGCAAACTCAGTTGACCAATGACCGCTACCCAGGCCGTGGTCCATCTCACAGCGCTGACCATGTGAACCAACTTCAACTGCAACAAAGTGCCACAGATGAATAAGAAAAATGAAACAGCGACTAATACTCAAAATGAATGTGGAGTAATAATGAGGCCACTGCCTCTGTAAACAAACACTCACCTGTCAGAATTAGGCATCTGACAGCCAAAGAGAAGAGCAAAACAGGTAATGATGGCATGCGTTGGATGCACTCAGAGTGATTGCTGTTTTTTATGTTGATGACATTGTGGATGAAGTCGAACTGTACTAGTAATTAATCTACCAACTAACAGTGACTCAAGTGACAGTCAATGTTTCCCTTCTTGTTGTTTAATAACCAAATTGTACTCCTACTACTGCAGGCCAATATCCATTTCATTTTTTAATATGGAATATAGACTTCCTCGGAGTCGGTACACTACAGACTGAGTTGGAGTTGGACAACACGTACAACACCATGATGATGACCATACTATCTTCGCAGTCAGTCAGTCGGATCGGAGATGATTGATGGAATAACTCGGGGCGTATCAAATCAAGTGGCATAAAAGGTAAATAAGTCAACAACCACAGCAGACCTACATGTCTGTGTAGTGGTGGAGTTGAGTAGTCACAAGTGTAGTAGTGGATGTATGACTGACAGCCGTGTGTTGATTTAGTATCTTACTTTGGAAAATGCTATGTTGCTGTATATGTGTCCTGTTTCAGGTTAATGCTGGAAACAGACTTGTTGTTTAATAACAAAATTGTACTTCTACTGCAGGGCGATCCATTTGATATTTGAATATGGACTCTGGACTCACTTGGTACACTACAGACTGAGTTGGACACCATGATCATGATGACCACATACTATACTCTTCGCAGTCAGTCAGTACTTAGGATCGGAGATGATTGATGGAATAATTGCGTTTCATGAAGTGGCATGAAAGGCAAACACAAGTCAGCAAGAACCACACAGACCTACATGTCTGTGTAGTGGTGGAGTCGAGTGTAGTGGTATGACTGACAGCGGTGCATTAGTCACTTAATTTTGAAAATGCTAGGTTGCTGTATATGTACTTTGTCTGGCTCTGCCAAAATTTAAGCTAAATGGAGGTTTGGTCACGGCCCAGTGCCGTGGGCCTGCTCTGTCCTGTTGTTGCTGTAGCTTAATGCTATAAACAGAGTTGATATGATGTATCCATGCCGCCTTAGTCTGAAAGTGTTCTCTTCTCTTGTTGCACTCCACCGTAATTGATGCATTTTTTTTATTCATTGATTTTTACATTTATCCCTTTTGTTTTTCCATTTACACTTACAGGCTGGCTTTTACCCTGTGCTATACTTGGAAAAACAATGCACACTTACCTTACCAATGAATCTACATCTGCCAGGCAGGCAGTGGCGTCACCCAAGATTGATGGATGGAGCATCCATGGAAGGGAGGACCAAAAGGAATGCCGAGATGCAACTCCCCATTTTGAGCAGGATAATACAGTAACAGTATCAACTTTCATCATCTTTTAAATAATTTGATTCATTTTGCGTCTTCAATAATTACTACCATGTGTTGTTGTTATTATAAATTATGTTTGCTCTCTACTTATAATTCATCCCTACAGCTATTTTTATATTTTCTTTGCTATCTTTAAAAGTAAGCCCGGTACAACAGAACACAAACTGTATGTAATCCGGGTCTCTATGAGGGCAGACAGGCAAGGCAAATTGCATAATATTAATATACTGCTGCCCTGTACTGTCTAATTGTCTAGTAATAGTCAGTAAGTAATACTTATCATTAACCATCAAGTTATCATCATCATGCATGCATTTCCTTTTTCACCCTTAAAGGATTTATGGTTATGGTAGTCTACAAAGATTGACTTTTGTTGTTTGTCCATGCGTACTGTTTTTCTTTGTCAAACCTTTCCCCAAACCCCCCTTCCCAACCATTCATCAAACACTAACCCTCTTCCCCCGGGCTGTGTGATTTATTGAGGTGTGACTAAATTAAATGTACACCAATAATTGATCACATGCTTGCTGGGGCGGATGTGGCAAAAGCAACACTAATTCAATTTCAAGGCAGGGCGAGGATCTTCTTCTGCTTGCCCACCCATGAGCAGTATATTTGCGAGGTAACTTTTTTACCAAAGGAACCTAATCCATCATCATTAATTGCCGGCATCGATTGGATTTGTCATCCTATTACACAGAGCACTAAAGGTTACGCTTGTGTCCAGTGTAGGCCTAGTTGAGTGACTCGACACAACTACAGTTTGTAACTTGTTGTACTAGGCTATTCCCTCCACCATTATGTTTTATTTACTTCGCTCTACTACTCCTCCCGGAGTCTCTCTTAGGCGACTGACTGTCTCAATTTCTTTTCTTGTAAATGCTACTGCCAGTGTCTACTACTACCACCACAACCATGGCATCTCCATTCTCTTCGGAAACCCAACCTGCATCGTCATGCAGCCACCACTGTGCCTAACCTAAACATCAATCACAGGTAAGAAAAGATGTTTGGGGGAGGTATAATAATGGACTAGGAGGAGAGACTGACAGTACTAGTAGGTCATGTCACTCAGTGAGGGGTACTGCATCTATCTGTTTGTGTCATACAAAGTCAGCCAATCATTTAAATCAAACAATGACTGTGGCCCTGCAGCAGCAAGGAAACAGTGTGACGTAAAAAAGTAACCCCACCCACAAAACATTAACCACATTGTATGTAAAGCATAAATATATAATTTAATCCCCTAACAAAAATAAACTATGTAAAAAATCCCACAATAACACCAGACCAACCCCTCTCCCTAACCTCAACCAATGTCCGAAACGAAAAAAGTCCAACAAATTAAATGTCCAATTGTCCATGTCCATAAATAAAGTGCAAACCCCAACGCCCGACTCCCACCCACCAAAAGATGCTATAAAAAAGGGGCAATCAAACAGCTATTTAGCGGCGGGCTCTTCGGATGTCAATCTCCGGGACCTTGACCCTCTTCTTAAGCTCCTCTACGTCCTCCTCCAGTCGCGCATTTCGGAGGAGCATGTGGCACGCATATGTCCTGCAGCTGCATCCACGGGGGGCAGCAGTGCTGGATGATGTTGATGGTGTGTGGCGGTGGGCGGCTGCCTGACCGCGGTGCTGTGCCACTGGAGGGGCCTCGCTGGGGCCTAGGGCATTGGAGGAGGCTGCAGCTGCTGCCGCCTCCTCCTCCTCCTCCGCCAGAACCACCAGCCGCCGGTACTCTTTATAGATGGCCTCCAGCTTCTGGCGCCGGGCCATGGCTGCCAACTCCTTCCTGGTTGGTTTTGGAGGAGCTATATCAAGAAAGAAAAAAAGACTATTACCAATACTCTTAGCAAAACAGTAACACAAAATTAATTCAACACATAGTGGCATAGTAGCACTAGTAAGCACAGTACATAACATTTATGGTATGTATCTGTCCTCCCACTTCCTCGGCCTGTAACAATTGTGGGAGTTTCAGGCATTATACTAGCACTGTGGACTCCAGTACAAAGTACACCAGTCTTCTTCTTCTCTCTAGTTTAGCGAAATTACATAACCTTGTTGTAGCCGGCATGCCAGTTCAGTCAGCTTGCGCCCAAGACAAACATACTTGAATCATGACGCAGACTCACGTTAGTTTTACTTACTACTGTCTGCAGGTGGGGAAGCTTGTATTTTTCTATCACAGGTCGCACTGGCCATACTCTCTCTGTTACATCAGGGGCATTTGCTCAATTTCACTTTCACCCTGCCTACTACAAAAAAGGCAGATTATATATCTGATCTAAAGATCATTGCTTATATATGGGACGACATGCAGTACTTTGTTTTGATTGATTGTGTAACCAACAGATAGGCCACCCCCCCGATGGCAGGCTGGCTGACACATTCGAAAATAACTTAACATAGGTAGGGAGTGGCCACGGAGTCAGAGGAAGGCGCTTGATAACTACATACATACACACTATATATATATATATATATATATATATATATGTATATTATCTACTGGCTGTTGCCAGTAGATAGTTATAGTTAGGACCGTGTTTCCATAGGAAATCTGAAAATTCTATTTTGAATAACTTTGGCGCCGGTTGATGAATCTTCGCGAAATTTTCAAAACTAATGGGGCGCTCCGCTCAGCTCCTACCCTGAAAGTCTCGGGGTGATTCATCAAGCGGGGGCCGAGAAAAAAGGGGGGCCCAAAACGTTTTTTCCCCATGCATTTTTCCATAGGACCTTTAGTCGAAGGTACAGCCCGAACGGCTGAACAGAATTACGTGAAATTTGGCAGAGAGGTAGCCATAAGGTCAAGGAAGTGCCTTTTGAAGGTCTCGTGTAAATCTGTTCAGTATTTCCTGAGAAAATAGCATTTAAAACCATATCAATATCTATACGCGCGCACCGTGCGCGCACTGTGCGCACACCCTGCCGTGCGCGAGCGCAATTCTGATTGGTTGTTAGATGTCAGTAAACATTCAAATCGGTTGTAATCAGGAAGTGGCGGCCGCCATTTTGTCTCTCGCAGTCTGAGGCAGTGAAAAACAAAGGTGGAGAACGTGAAAAGGGGGCAGGGTGGACAGTTCCTGACCCTCTAGCCCTTGTCAGGGGGTCACTGAAGGACCCACAAGGGAGAAAAAAATATTTATTTAAAAAACCGTACAAATTCACTTAAAAAACCATAGGTTTCACACACGTTATAGTTAGGAATTAGCATTTAAAAAACCTTGCAAATTCGCTTAAAAAACCATAGGTTTTACACATGTTATAGTTAGCTGGACATTTCCCTCGTAAAAAACCAATGAAATTCCCCCGTTATAGTTAGTGCAGGCAACTATAACTCACGCGACCGCAATCCTCTGCTGATGACGTCAGATATTACATCACTGATTACATATGTGTCTTTCTGAAAAATAAATATTTGTAATATATGTATAGCTAAAGATTAATGGAAGAAGACATGGGTAAATAGGTGTCTAAATACAGTGATGTAATATCTGACGTCATCAGCAGAGGATTGCGGTCGCGTGAATTATAGTTGCCTGCACTAACTATAACGGGGGAATTTCATTGGTTTTTTACGAGGGAAATGTCCAGCTAACTATAACATGTGTGAAACCTATGGTTTTTTAAGTGAATTTGCAAGGTTTTTTAAATGCTAATTCCTAACTATAACGTGTGTGAAACCTATGGTTTTTTAAGTGAATATATATATATATATATTCACTGAAAAACCATAGGTTTTAGGCACATTATAGTTAGGGGTGTGCGGAATTACCGGAAGTACCTTTCGCCAAATATCGCGAAACGGCACAAAATCTCCGCGATCTTGCGATATTTCGCGTGATCGCGGAGATTAGTGCTTCCGGTTGGGTGCCCTCGAGTCAGCTGTCCGTCATAGTGGGGGGAAAGGGCGGGAAGACGTTGCCCGCCGCTGGTGTGTGTGGTGGGGCTTCCATGCAGTTCACATGCCACTTGTTTAAAGGGCCAGAGACCGATCAGAGCAGCAGACGAGGAGACAGAACCTCCTGGTGTCAGGAACTACACGGGGATTGCGCTCGAAAAAGTCGTGGATGCACAGAGCTCCATCGAGGATCACAGCTAATTTTTGACGGGAGATAACTGGACTGGGAGTACTTTCTACTGGCTAATCAGTAAGTGCTACCTCGTTGGGTAAATGTATAGTGCTTTTCCTACACTACAACTGCGTAAAGGGCCAGAAGAGTTGTCTACAGTGACCATGTGTGTCTTTAACGTTGCCACGGCACCGACGGGCCCCGGGGTTCCGTGAGTCAGCTGTCCATCATAGTGGGGGAAAGGGCGGGAAGACGATGCCCACCGCTGGTGTGTGTGGCAGGGCCTCCATGCAGTTCACATGCCTGCTTGTTTATAAAGGGCCAGAGACCGATCAGAGCAGCAGATGAGGAGACAGAACCTCCTGGCGTCAGGAGTTACACGGGGGTTGAGCTCGAGAAAGTTGTGGATGCACAGAGCTCCATCGAGGATCACAGCTAATTTTTGACCGTAGATGTGGGGAGAAAAGCACACCTGCCCAGCCTCGACCTAGCTACTCCCGAATGTTTTGTGCTGATTAATGCGTTACTGAATTTGAGCTCCAACTCGGGCACCTGCTTTATTTATATCTGTAAGTGCTTCCTGTTGAGGTTTAATTTTTGTGACAGGAGCATCGTGCCAGAATGAATCCTGTCCTGCATATGTCCGTTCTGGTCGCGGATCGCGGAAGTTTCGACATTTTCGCGTTCCGCGTGGAACGCGAAAATGTCGAAATGTCGCAATTTTCGCGAGCGGAACGGAAATCTCGCCCACCCCTAGTTTTAATAAAGGAATTAGCATTTAAAAAACCTTAGAAATTCACTGAAAAAACCATAGATTTCTGGGGCGTTATAGTTAGCTGGACTTTTCACTCGTACAAAACCATTGAAATTCCCCCGTTATAGTTAGTTCAGCTAACTATGACTTGCGCGCCCGCAATGCACTGCTGATGACGTCACATATTACATCACTCATGACATGGTCAGTGACATCACTCATGCCATCACTGATGACATCTCAAATGACATCACTGATGACATCACTCATGACATCATCCAGTGAATGTGTGTTTTTCTGAAAATCACATATGTTTTATATATGTATATCTCAAGGTTGATGGAAGAATAAATGGGTATATAAGTGTCTAAATGGATTATTTGTTTTTGAAAAATTGATTGTATAACTGACTGATTAAGTGTATCTTAGTGAATACATGGCTTAGGGCCTTATGTAGGTAGCCTAACATTTACCACTTCATAAAAACCGAATTTTACCGATTCGGTATTTATGAAGTGGTAAATGCTATGTAGGTAATCAGTCGGTAAAAATTACCGATTCGGAATTGGTCGGTAATTTAGAATCGGTATTTACTGATTCGGTAATGGTAACTGGCTTCCCATTGATTCCTATGGACCAGGAGGCCCATAGGAATCAATTTGAAGCCAGTTACCATTACCGAATGGGTATATACCGATTCGGTAATGGGGGGGAGCACAATCAAGGGTGGCAGGGTGTCACAGTGACACCCTGTTGCACCCCTGATTCCTGCATGTGTGCACATGTGGCACACATACATGCCCTAAGGGCATGTATGTCTGCCACATTGCACACTTCTAAGTGCCACAAAATGCTTTTTCTAAGCCATTCGTCATTTACCACCAACTTTTAGTTGGTGGTAAATAACGAATCCACACAACACCCACACACTCCCCCTACATCTCATTTCAGGATTCGGTATTTACCGAATCGGTAAAATTACCGAATCGGTAATTTTACCGATTCGGTAAATTACCGAATCCTGAAATGTCCCCCCTACATACCAAAAGCCTGAATACCGGTCGGTAACGGGATTTTTACCGAAAATCGTCCGTTACCGACCGGTATTAGGCTACCTACATATGGCCCTAAGTGAGAAATGTTTAAATATGTAAATATCTGTATCAGTCTCTCACTTTGTGTATAAGTGGCTGCATGAGTTGGTGAGTAGCTACATGAGTGTCTATATAGGTTATTAGTTGGTTTTTGAGTATCAGTATGAGTGTCTGAGTATCTGTATGGTTTGGTGGGGGTATTACGTAGTGCATAGGTGTATGAATGAGTGACTCACTGTTTGTATGTGTTGAAGACAGCATGTGTGCAGGACTGTATGGGTGGATGAGTGTGTGCATGGGTGTGTTAGTGAGCGAATGACTGTCTCAATAGTGTCTTTATGAGTAACTACATATGTTTTAAACTAGTATATGTAACTATTGGTGTATATAAGTGAGTATATGTGAGAGTGAGAGATTGAAAGAGTTCCTGTATGAATAAGTATGTGTTTCTATAAGTGATTGTTTAAAAGACTAAGTATGTGTAAGTTTCTGTAGAAGTAAGTGTGGTGGTGTGTGTATAACTGTATATGAAAGTAAATGGATGTTTGATTCTTTATTAGCATGAGTGACTATGTGTGTGAGTAACTCTATGGATGAGTGGCGTTGTGTAACCGGATGTATAGGTGTATGAGTACATATGATGAGTGAGTACATGCATGAGTGACTGTATAGGACTGTTGGTGAATGAGTGGATGTGTATGTGGATCTTAGAATTACTGAATAGGTTGTTGTAACTGTTATCGGTATGTCAATTGTTTTGAAAATTTTAGTTTCTATTTTTGAATGTTTATATCAAAGGTTATAATAGGGGGAGAGGAGGTCTGCCACACTATCACAAGGATGATGTCATCAGTGATGTCATTTGAGATGTCATGAGTGATGCCATGAGTGATGTCACTGACCATGTCATGAGTGATGTAATATGTGACGTCATCAGCAGTGCATTGCGGGCGCGCGAGTTATAGTTAGCTGAACTAACTATAACGGGGAAATTTCAATGGTTTTGTACGAGTGAACAGTCCAGCTAACTATAACGCCCCTGAAACCTCTGGTTTTTTCAGTGAATTTCTAAGGTTTTTTAAATGCTAATTCCGAACTATAACGTGCCTAAAACCTATGGTTTTTTTTCAGTGAATTTCAAAGGTTTTTTAAATGCTAATTTCTAACTATGTCTACAGAGATAGGACATGTGAAGAAAGAAGAAAAAACGCACAGAAAGAAAAAAAAGAAATGCAGAAAGAAGCAACAGAAGTCCTCAAAGACGAAGAAAAGTGCAGGAAGAAGGATAACATGCAGAAAGAACAAACAGAAGAGCAGAAAGAAGCCTTGTTGCAAAATCATCCTGTACCCTCAACTTTTTCAGACGGATACTGGTGGTAACTGAGTCTGACTAACCAGTCCTAGAACCAGTGCTATGTTAAAAGACACTCAGAATACAGTGAAACCACCTACATACACTAGGGAACACTATGCGTTGGGATCACCGTGTGATCAGCATGACCTCCTCTGTAAGCCCCTAGTATATAATAGGGCAGGGGATTAAAACTACCTCTTAAAACGCGCCACAGGGCGTGTTTGCACACGTCACCTCAGGCCTGTCCCCTCACTTCCCCACTGTGTAAACATGCCCTGTGGCTGTTTTTAGTTGGGAGATTAAGTCCCCTTGAATCCTGAGGGTCCCTAGGGTCCAACTAGACCACTAGGTACCTCCAGTAAGCGCCACAGAGCTGCGTTGCAGAGAGATGTAAAAAGGGGCACATCCTAGACCACATCTCTGCAACGCAGCGCAGTGGCGCTTACTGGAAGCACCTGGTGGGCTAGTTGGCCCCCAGGGTCCCTCAGGATTGAAAGGGAATTATTTCCCCAACTTAAAACGCGCCACAGGGCGTGTTTGCACACGTCACCTCAGGCCCCGTCCCCTCCCTTCACCACTGTGTAAACGCGCCCTGTGGCCGTTCTAAGTTGAGAGATTAAGTCCCCTTGAATCCTAAGGGTCCCTAGGGTCAAACTAGCCCACTAGGTACCTCCAGTAAGCGCCTCAGAGCTGTGTTGCATAGAGGTGTAAAAAGGGGCGTGACCTCAGAACACCTGTCTGCAACGCAGCTCCCTGTTGCATACTGGAGATACCTGTTGGGCTAGTTGGCCCTCAGGGACCCTCAGTATTGAAGGGGAATTAATTTCCCAACTTACAACTGGCCAGAGGGCGCGTTTGCAGAATGCTTCAAGGAGGGGGCGTGGCCTCCGGAGCGATGCCGGTCTTTTATTTATTTTATTTTTTAAGAAGGAGGGCTGTGTGGCCCCCCTTCTTTTTCTAATTTACTGGCCCTGGGGGACCCCATCCCCAAGGTCTGCATCCTAATTTTTTTTGTTGAAAAAAATTAATTTGGCCCTCCCAAGGTCTTAATTGGCCCCGGGGACCCCAACCCCCGGGTCATGGCCTTTTTTTTTTTTATTCTTTAGGAGGGGGCTGCGTGGCCCCCCTCCTCAGGCCACTTATGGCCCTGGGGACCCCATCCCCCGGGGCCAGCCTTTGTTTTTTTTATTTAAAAAAAATATATATTTATAGAAACACCTAGGACATGCTGGACAAACCGTATGTACCTATCACAATGACGATTTGCGTGATATTCATTAAAAGGCGACTATGCATAGAATGAATCCACATGGAATGTATTTACACCGCTAGTGAAGCTCTGACGTGTCTGACGACCCACCGTGCCTAATCCCGGCGTCCCCGCCAGTGGGTACTCTCCAAGTAGACACCCTTGTCGTTTATTTATACAAACATGGATAGCTATTGACGGGCACATTTAATATACACGCACACCAAGCCATTCAAAGGGGATTCAACAAAAATTCGACCAAACTATGCAAGAAACCCCCCTCACGGTTAATAAAATACACATCCACCACCGGATGTGTAATTCTTTTTATTTTACTCTCTGGAAAGGAGATGAATCTCACTTGAGAGTCACAGCGTGCTCCGGGCTGAGCCCAATGCTGTGTTACACCCACCAGTGCCCGCCGAGTGCCTCACACCTCTGTGTTGTATTCCACCAGCTAGTGCGTATGCTATGACACTCTCTAGCCCATGTGCACTGTAACACCGCCCCGTGAATATGTCATGCCACACTTGCCTTTGCACGGGTTATATTGCCCCATCTAACGTGCCTTCCTCGATGCCTATGTTATACCGCACAACGCTATTCCATGCATATTACAATCTGGGACCCATATCTTTGTCAAGGTGCATTTGCAACGTTACACTCCCCAGCACATATTTTATATTACAACTTTAGAGACCAGTTAGGTTACACAACACTGCCCTGTGCATATTACACTCCAAGGCACATATTGCATAGCACACGCTAGTGCCTGTGCTATCTCGCGCTCTCCAATGAATCTGTCATTGCGCACAATGTATTGCATATCATATTTCAAGCCCCGGTTCATCTTATATCACACTTTTTGGTGCATAGTTTATACCATATACTATATCTAGTTTTCATTTTCAATCGTGCTCTCAGGACTATGTTCTATATAACACTGCTTCCACCTACCCTTTTCACGGGCATTACATTTTGCGATGGGGGGTGGAGGGTCAGGGGGTGTTTCTGCCAAGTGAGCCCGGAGTCACAGTCACAAACGTCCTCTTCTTCCTGAATAAAAGTGAGATTATGCTGCATACTTGTTCATATTTTAAGTAGTTCGCACAGACACACATTTTAAAAACAATAAAGTTCCTAATACCCACCTTCTCTGAACAGTTAGCTTGCTGCCCCATCCACCTCCTCCCTATCCTCTGTTGTCTGAATCCATGGACTAGCCTCCTCCCTCCTGCCATGCATGGTCTGATGTGCTGCCACTTCCCTCCATTTAGCATGATGTACCAGTCCACTCCACCTGCCCTCCATTGCCCAATTCTATGGCCCATCATTGACCTCCTGCTTAGCCTCTGTGCTTAGCTTGCCGCCCCTATTCTCCTTCCCCCTGCCCTCCGATGTCTTTGTGCATGCCCCTGCTCCATCCTTTTTGCCCATCATGTACTATGGACCTGCCACTCCTATCTACTCTGAGTGTTCTGTTGAGCTGCCACTCCCCTCCCACCTGCCTAGCATTGTCAGATGACTGTAACTTGTCCCTGCCACCTCCACCCTGCCTGTCCACATGACATGCCCCTATCCCCTTCCTCCTGTCCTCCAAGGTCCATTTTACTGCCACACCCTTCTGCCCTCCCTGGTCTGTTGTGCTGCAACTGCTCCTCCTGCCTGCCCTGCACGGTCTGTTGAGAAGCCCCTTCCCCTTCCCCTGAACTCTCTTGTCTGTGCCAGGTCCTGACACTCCCTTCTATCCTCCATGGTCCTTTGGCATGCCCCTGCACCCTCCTTCCTGCCCATCATAGCCATTGTGCTGCCACTAACCCTCTCGCTTGCCATGCATGGTCTTCTGTGCTGCCATGGCCCCTCCCACCTTCCCTGTGTGGTCAGCTAGCTGCCCCTGACCCCCTCGCACCTTCCCTCCATGGTCTGTGTGTATGCCATCATAGTCTCATTGTTGCTCTCCATGGTGTGTCTTGTTTCTAGTGCCCATCCTGCCTGACCTCCATGGTCATCTTGCTGCTCCTGCCCTGCCCCCTTGCCCCCAGCCCTCTGTTTCCATGTGCAGACCCCTATTCCCTCCCTCCTGGCTTGTCTGTTCCATTGTAATGCCCCTGATCCGTCCCTCCGCCATTTATGGTCTGTTATGCTGCAGCTTTCTCTCCTGTCTGTCCATTATGGTCATTTAGCTACCATTGCCTCTTCCCCTCTGTTCTCTGTTGTCCATGTGCATGGTCCTGTCCCCTCCCTATTACTTTCTATGGATTGTTGTGCTGCACTCCCGTCCCGCATGCGCTGTGTGGTGTATTGTGCTGCTGCAAACCCTGATGCACCTCTCCATATCCCTCCTGTCCTCTGTTATCCGAGTCCATGTCCCTACCCCAACTCCTCCTGCCTACCATGATCCAATGTACCATACTTGCGAACATTTTGAACTTGGTAAGAGGGAGATTTTGAAAAAAAACTGGGTTATTGATTTTCCCCTTTGAGTTACATTGAAAAAGAGGAGATTGTAGACAGGAGACGGATCAAATAAAGCCCATTTGAGCTTAAAAACATTGGACGTTTCCTCGGTGAAACGGGTCTGTTGGCATGTATGGTTGTACTACCACGGCCTCTTCCTTCTGCCCACAATGGTCTATTATATTGCCACAGCCTCTCTTGCCAGTCCTGTACTGTATTGTTGGTTTGTTGCCCCTGCCCCCCTTTCCACTGCCCTCCATTGTCTGTTGTGCTGCCACTGCCCTTCCTGCCTGCCCAGTGTGGTAAAATTGTTGCCTCTGCACTCTCCTACCTGCCTTCAATTTTCAGAGTCCGTGCCCCTGGCCTCTGCCTCTCAACAGTATCCCAATGAACAACTAGAATGCTAACATTCTATATTTATTACAAAAGTGTGGAACGCCTGACGTCATCTTGATGTAATCAAAGCTGTAATACCTAGAGTATTTCCTTTAGAAATTACATATATGAGAGGTTCTTATTTGCATCAAAATTATGGTTAGTGCTCTAAAAAAC
Source organism: Triturus cristatus (assembly GCF_964204655.1). NCBI lineage: Eukaryota > Metazoa > Chordata > Amphibia > Caudata > Salamandridae > Triturus > Triturus cristatus. The sequence goes on along the minus strand of NC_140581.1, from coordinate 262,702,103 downwards.
TAAAATGAGGACATATTTTCTGAGTTTTCAAATAGCGACAAAGAACTTTTAAATTATTTGTAATCTTTATGTTTTTTTATCCAGTTGACCACTTGATTAAATGTTGCACCTAGGGGAGAGGATGTGGTGTTACTTCCAGAGCTGCAGACTTTGCAACTGGGGAACCAGGTTGGAGTTTCTTCTTCAGCTCAACATTCTGTGATTCAGGTCAAATCACTTGATCTCCCCATGTCTACAACCAAAATGAATTTGATCTTGTGTGATGTAACCAATGCTCATGTAAAGCACTCCAATACCTGACAAGTCTGCACTATATAAAACTGCAAATACACAAAAAATAAGTGTTTTGCACACTTCTGTCATTGAGCTACATGTGGGCTACATCTGGGTGATATTTGTGCTGCATTTGGGCTCTTTTGTCTCTGGTGGCCATCTTGGGAGATTTATTTGTTATGAAGTTTTAAGTGTTACCAGTTTATTCCAATCAAGATGGCTTCAGGTGCGCCATACTTTTGTCATAAGTAAGACAGTAAGCGCTCTAGTTGTTCTTAAGAACACCCTGGGACATTCTGTCATCGGGCTATACTTGGGCTACATTTGGGTGATATTTGGGCTACATTTGGGCTATTTTGTCTCTGGTGGCCATCTTGGGAGATTTATTTGTTATGAAGTTTCCTAATTTCCTCTCTTACTGCAGTCTCCTCAGTGGGAATACTTTCAGTTTTTTATTTTGGTTCCATCAAGAAGGCATTCAGATGTGTCACACATTTGCCATAAATTCTGAATGTTAGCACTCTAGTTGCTCATTAGATCACTGTAGTAAAGCTACTGCTCACCAGGGAAGTCTGCTGCTGGTATTCAAAGTGCATGTGTCAGTCTGCATGTCAGAATTTGTTTATGAAATAGAAGAGGATTTGAGAAGTCAAAATGTGCCCTAATTTTTTTTTCTGCAGAACTAATCATAATTTCTATGGCAAAATGAACCCCCTCATTTTGTTCCTTTGTAAATTAAATGTTTTAAGTGTTACCACTTTATTACAATCAAGATGGCTTCAGGTGCGCCATACTTTTGTCATAAGTAAGACTGTTAGCGCTCTAGTTGTTCGTTAGAACACTCTGGGACATTCTGTCATTGGGCTATACTTGGGCTACATCTGGGTGATATTTGGGCTACATTTGGGCTCTTTTGTCTCTGGTGGCCATCTTGGGAGATTTATTTGTTATGAAGTTTCCTAATTTCCTCATTTACTGCAGTCTCCTCAGTAGGAAATACTTTCAGTTTTTTACTTTGGTTCCATCAAGAAGGCATTCAGATGTGTCACACATTTGCATAAATTCTGAATGTTAGCACTCTAGTTGCTCATTAGATCACTGTAGTAAAGCTACTGCTCACCAGGGAAGTCTGCTGCTGGTAGTCAAAGTGCATGTTTCAGTCTGCATGTCAGAGTTATTTATGAAATAGAAGAGGATTTGAGAAGTCAAAATGTGCCCTAATTTTTCTTTCTGCAGCACTAATCATAATTTCTATGGCAAAATGAACCCCCTCATTTTGTTCCTTTGTAAATTAAATGTTTTAAGTGTTACCACTTTATTCCAATCAAGATGGCTTCAGGTGTGCCATACTTTTGTCATAAGTAAGACTGTTAGCGCTCTAGTTGTTCGTTAGAACACTCTGGGGTATTCTGTCATTGGGCTATACTTGGGCTACATCTTGGTGATATTTGGGCTACATTTGGGCTCTTTTGTCTCAGGTGGCCATTTTGGGAGACTTATTTGTTATGATGTTTCCTAATTTCCTCATTTACTACAGTCTCCTCAGTAGGAAAAACTTTCAGTTTTTCACTTTGATTCCATTAAGAAGGCATTCAGATGTGTCACACATTTGCCATAAATTCAGAATGTTAGCACACTAGTTGCTTATTAGATCACTGTAGTAAAGCTACTGCTCACCAGGGAAGTCTGCTGCTGGTATTGAAAGTGCATGTTTCAGTCTGCATGTCAGAATTTTTCAATGAAATAGAAGAGGATTTGGAGAAGTCACTCAAAATGTGCCCTAATTTTTCTTTCTGTAGCACTAATCATACTTCCTATGGCAAAATGAACCCCCTCATTTTGTTCCTTTGTAAATTAAATGTTTTAAGAGTTACCACTTTATTCCAACCAAGATGGCTTCAGTTGTGCCATACGTTTGTCATAAGTAGGACTGTTAGCGCTCTAGTTGACCTTTAGAACACTCTGGGAAGCTGCAGTAGAACACAAAGGAATCAACTGACAGTCTCTGCCCTTGTTGGATGTACATGTTTTATTGAGAATGTCAGACTTCATTCTCACGTGACTGAGAAAGATAATGTGAATTTACCGAAAATATGCTCTCAGTTTAGCTTATAGATCACCTTCCAAACCTCTGTGGGAAAAGCATGAGAAAATAGTTTTCTCTCAAACATGATTCATGATATCACAGCAGAAGGCTTTTCCACTTGGTAAAATCACCTTAGAACACACCACAATACCTAAAATGAGTATGGTACCATCAACAAATGATTTATAATGTAACTAAAGTCTTAAAACCTTCTATTAACTGCAATGCTTTTTAATGAGGTGCTATCATGTATATTGGTCCCAAGATGGCTGCCAACACTTCTTGGATGAAGTGCTGACAGCCAATCAGATCTCACGATGAGATGTGTAGTTAGGCTCCACCCAGATATATATGTGATTTTACTTTTGATTTTCTCAGGAACTACTGAACAGATTGACACCATATATGCAAAAGGCACATGCCTGACCTGAGGACTACCTCTTTGCCAAATTTAAAGTAATTCTGATCAGCCGTTCGGGCTGTACCTTCGACTAAAGGTTCTATGGGAAAATGCATGGGGAAAACGTGTTTTGGGACCCCCCTTTTTTCTCAGCCCCCGCTGGACGAATCACCCCGAGACTTTCAGGGTAGGAGCTGAGCGGAGCGCCCCATTAGTTTTGAAAATTCCACGAAGATAAGTCAACCGGCGCCAACGTTATTCAAAATAGAATTTTCAGATTTCCTATGGGAACTCGGTAATAACTATAACTATCTACTGGCGACCGCCAGTAGATAATATATATATATATATATATATGATGTGCTTGCAAACTACTGTGAGTCAAGGGTGTATTCTGAAAATACAACTTATATTCCCCTCGACTTTGCTACTCTGGCGTGGTTTCTTTTACATTCTCTTCAAACTAAGACTCTGCGTCCAGTGACTGTCTCCACCTATGCTATCTATGATGAATACATCCAGGTATCCATCCATTCAAAGTAAACGTCTATCATTCTTCTTAATCTCTCAACAAACCTTAGTTTGTTTCACCAACAACCACCCATGCGTCCTTCCTTGCTTGCCTTGGCTTTGAGTTTGATCCAAACACCGCTGACAATTTTCGCTATCCTATCCACCCAAACGGTGTTGCCCACCCAGGCAGGCATCTTTTCTTTCACCTTCCACCCATCCTTCAACAACCCATGCATCTGATTCCAATCAGCCACCTATGCATGCATCCAACGTATACATCTCTGCCAGTCATATTACATCTCGCCCGTCCTTCCTCCTTTCACCCTTCTTTCCCTTTTTGTTCAACACATCCATCAAGGTCATCTGATCTGACTTTTAGTCTTCTCCATAAAACTTTCACAGCTGAGTTAGAGTCAGATAGAAAAAGCCATTGGTTACTAAACTCACGCTGCTAATGTTATTGCTAATGCTAAGTAAAGGGAGGCTTCTTCAACCATTGTCTAATGTTCACTACAACTTCATACTTACTAAGTCTCAACAGTACAGTGAGTGTACACCCAAAGGACTGGACTAGTGGCTAAAGATATTGGTGAATCTGAGTTTTATTTAAAAACTTTTAAATAAAGAGTGGCCAACTGGGCAAGCTTAGCTACAGACAGACTAATAGTAGTAGAAGTACAGAGAGTCATAGCAGAGGCAGTTAGAGGCAGGGATAACAAGAATTTAGAAACAGATAGTCTAGATCGAAGAAGATTTTGTAAAAAATAGAATTAGGAAACAGAAATAATAGTTCGGAAAAAATAAGGTACAGTAAAAGTTAGGGAAATATAATGATTAATATTAACCACTGGAGGACTTACTGGGGCCAGCAGCAGACATCTCGGTAGAGGAGCGGTATTGGCCATGGGAGGCATCTTGTTCTTGATCTGACCCGGTCTTCTTGCCCCTGGGTGCTGATCATGTAAGATATAATAAAGAAGACAAACATTAATGATTGGTGTGAAACAAATAAAATATTTTTAAAAACGCTCAAAAAACATTTTAGGAAACAACAATTGCAATAAAATTGACCTATCTAATCAGATCGACTAGTAGTATTATTGCGGGATTCACGGACCGTCTACTTATTATTTATGAACACTAATCCAGTGTTCCATTCTGATTCAAGAATACTAACTAAGCCTAAGTACCACCTGACCTAGCCCACATATGCCAGACGTGCCAATTGTTCACTAAGTCTGCATTTCAAGATGGAGGACACATGCATAAATTTGTGCATACACCAAAATGTTGGTTGGTTACGTCTGATGTTCTGCTAGTGACACTGCTAAGCCTTACCACTCACTAAACAAACTACAAAAGGTTCTACTAAGGACTGGGGTAAGCAGCAACTAATACTAACTAAACCTATCAATCCATCCACCACTATCTCTTCTTAGTGACAGAAGGACAAAGGAAGGACTAGAGTCTCTCTTGCAATAGCATTACCTAACTTAAGTTCTCTAAAGTAAACTCTTACATAATCAGCCCAAGCGAGCACAAAGTTGCAAACAAGTAAGAGTAGCGCCGAGCACCTCTGTCCTACAATCACAGAAGATTTTGAAACGTAATTTACCTGCAATGTAAGCAGCAGTATTCATGCTATTTGGAAAAAAATTATACACAATACTTATACTACTAGTAAATTAGCTACTCACCAAGCCCCGTGACCTCGACACCTAGCAGGTTCAGCAGGTCCTGCTCCCGGTCCAAGATGTCTGACAACTGGTGGGCCAGCTGGTTATGGGTGCACCGGACCCCTAAGCAGCGAAACACTGCCCAGCACACCTTTGCCCACTGGCGGTGACGCTCCTGGGTAGGGTACCCGGAGCCAGGCCTGCCGACTGCTGCCAAGGTCAACGGGAGGTGGCGCTGCAGAAATAAAAACAAGGGCAGCAACCTCCGCCTCGCAGAAAAGCTCCGGGACCTGCACCCCTGCAGGGCGCAATCTACCGCAAGGCAGGTGGCTCTTGGGCACAGGCGCCTTGCCCTTGGAGCTGGTAGTACCCTTAGCCATGGTTCTGGGGTGTGCGGGAGCGGAAAAGAAAATTTAGAAGGAAAAAATAAAGTTAGGGGAAGAAGTAGGAGCTTGAAGAAGGAAGTAATATAAAACAGTAGAAAAGTGAAAAAAACACAGTAAAAGTAGAAATAAAATGCAAAATATAGACTTAGGGACAGAGAGTAGGATAGATAATAAATAAAAAAGATCAGAAAAACAGTGTAAAAACCTAAGGATTGCAAAGATAGAGGGTGGATAGAAAAGCAGGCCCAGAACCATAGCATAGAGTGAAAAACAAGATGGCCGCGCCCATCGCGACCGTGTGGGTAAGTTTGCGCGATATTTCCCCCGAGCATGCAAAAAGCATTGCGAACACGTAAAAAGCATTCCCGAAAATGAAATGCGCATTGCGAACACGCTATATGTAACCCGGAACAGGAACTAAGGCATCGCGAACGGGCGGGACAAGTGAAAAACTAGATGGCTGCGCCCATAGGAGACCGCATGGGCAAGTTCACGAGATACTATCCCCCGAGCACGTAAACAGCGTCCTGAACATGCAATACGCATTCCCGAACAAGAAAAACGTATCACGAACGGGCAGGGAAAGCAACTACGCACCCTCACGTAGCTACGCATAGCTCGTGTAGCGCTTTTGCAACTTCACATAGCCTCGTGTAGCGCGAATACATGAACTACGCCAAGGGTTAGTTCTATTACTGTCCATTTCATGTCATTCGGGGTGTGATTCGCCTGCAAGAAGTGCTCAGTGAGTTTTGTGTTGCTTTCATACACCTAATAGTGCTGCGATGTTCACATATGTGCTGCTTGATCTTTCTTCCCGTCATACCTACATATTGTAGGCCACATGGGCACGTTATCAGGTAAACTACGTTGGTGCTATTGCAATTGGTGTGTGCCCTTTGTGTCCAGATCTTTCCAGGTTCTAGAGTCAGTGTTTTTGTCGCATTTGTCAAATGACACACACTGCAATTGCCGCATGGAATGTGACCAACAATCTTGGGTACAATATTACATGGCACCATACTGAAGGAATATCTCAGAAACAACATGGCACCCAAAGGGCTATTGGCTACAAATGCACCACAAATTTTCTTAGAGGAGCCGGTATTTAGAAAAGATTGGGCACAGATCGCGTGGCGTTGTACACGCAACTGGATAGTACTAATCATCAAAACAGCTGTGAGATTGTCTGAAACTATACTAGTAGAGATACAACTCACAGGCTGCAGGTGAATCACACCCCGAACAACATGAAATGGACAGTAATAGAGCAAGTACAACTTTGTGAAAACACCCAACAGCACCTTTTTGAAATAGAACAGCACTGGGTTTATAGACTGTCAACTCACAGGATTGGGTTAAACGATAATATCCCCTGGAATTCAGTAGAGCAAATATAAATTCCAAAATTCAGTAACTGCTCCACTTAAATGAGTCCTATAATTTCATCTTTAAGAGTAATCATTTCCATAAACAATTACCATGAAGGATTTATTCTATTCAATAAAATTATTATACCATACAACCACTGTTGCATTTATCATAAAGAATTCTTTTCCCTACATGTTCACATAGGGAATTTGTCCAAAACATCCAGCCGGGCTTTCTCATGACCCTTGTATATAGATAAAATACTGACAAACCTGATAAATAGTATAGACATTCCCATTCTAAAATAACAATATCTTTTTTAACATCATTAGTCTGTTTATTGAACATTTTTTAGTATAATCCATCAAACTGAATTCGGCCGTACGACTAAATCATGTCAGTTTCAGCTGAAGCCCTTCATTGCCATTGACTTCTTTTGGGAGGCTAACACTGGCCCGTGACGTCATCCCGCTAACACATGACCGCGTCACGTACCAGGAAACACAGTGTCCCACTTCCAGGTTAAAAGACCGGGGAGACGCAGGCATAGGGATACTCGGGATGCTGTGTAGGACGAAGGTCCCGGTTAGATTGCAGGTGGCAATGATAGTAAGCACTGATTGCATGCGGGTGGGCTCCGCTTTATTTCAAGATCAAACAATGAAGGTATGTGCAAACTAACTGTTTCTTGGCTATATCTCTTACACCCCCAGAGTGTGACTAGAGCCAGCGCACATCCCTACGGTGTTCATGGGGAACGACTAAAGCTTGTTTCTAGTAAGCCCATTTTTCCTCATACATGTCTGAGTATTCGTATCAGTTGTAACAATGACAATGCATGCATGTATTAGTTTGCATGCATGTTTCTTTTTGCGTAGCTACTTTTAGAATCCACGCTCATTTTTTAATAAGCATTCAAACACCTACACACGCTAATGAGCACTTTGTAGGTTGTTTGTTTAGGGGGTGGGCGTTCCACCTCTCTAATGAGAGTGCACTGTTGCATCTGATTTGTGAACTCACATAAAAACATCATGCGTGCAATGTATGGAGCATGGTATTTACCACATCAAAGAGCTCACTATTGAGCCACGTATCAGAGGTCCTGGAAAGGCAAGACACACAAATTAACAATGAGTTTGTGTGTGTGTTCCCTTGCTTTCAGATTATTCCTTTCACAGAAGGCTGGAAGGTTGCCACACTGTAAGTACACAGTGCGGATTGTGAATGACCCAGAGGAAGGTGCATGTGCATAATGCTCGAGTCATCATTTGAGGTCCTGATGAAAACCTGGTAAAATCACGCACAGGTTGAAACATGTAGACCACCACGATCACTATTTTAGACGTAGACACTGCAGGTCAATTTAACCTAATTTGGTGTCCCACTTATGTTTTTAACCATTGTCTTATTTCTCCATATTAAACTTTTAGGGAGTTAAATAAAGGCGATTTTTAATCTCACTCACTTACACCACCACTGTGAATAATCCTGCTCCACTGTAATCAGGTGTTGAAGCACACCCGGGTGGCATTCGCCTACTCGGGTGCGACCCCAATGATGAAGCATGTCACCAACTAGGTTGGTGAGTGAGGGGTCTTTTTAGAAAAGGAAGTTCTTCCTTCTCTCCCATAGGTACCTTCTCGTCTCGTTGATATCCTTTATCTACAGGGTTACTCCTTTGTTTGATTCAGATTGATATCCCAGGGGGAATGGGAATATCCCACTAACCCTCACTCTCTATTTGTTAAATAACAAACATTTTAATGCCACAGAGCATTTTGTATGGGGTCCGCCTACCCAGAGATCTTCTTGGGAGATTATTTAGTGAACCCCATACACATGAGTCAGCCAACCCCGGCCAGTACCTAAGACTCTAGCTGTCAGTGATTGCTGTAAGTCACAGTTCATTTGCTCCACCATAGAATAGCCCTCAGGCCTGTATGGAGACAAAAACTGCACCAGCAGCCCCAGAGACCTCATTGCGTCTTTGTATGCCTAAGAGGCATACGCAGGACCTTGGTCAGAATGGAAGGTGCCACAGGCAAAAGTCCTGACAAAGACACGCAAATCTCTAATGACATTTTGAGCATCAGCACTGCGTTGTGGCCAAACCCAAGAGATTCTAGTACACGAATCAACTGAAACTAAAATATGTTTATATGCACTGTCGGAAGTTAAATGACCGCAGTGATAAAGATAAATGCAACCAAACAGTTGATTTGAAATGTATAGCTGTGTATGTGGTGGACGTGCAACCGTAGATGGTTTAATATGTTGACAAATGTCACAAGATAGTACAAAATAACGGGTATGTTTATATAAACCATGCCACCAATAACATAGCTGTAAAATAGAAACAGTCTCAGAAACTCCGGCATTTTCAGAAGCCATGCCTTCATGTGAGGCCATGATCAAAGGAAGTCTGCGGTCCGCAATGGGAATCAGCCGATCCCCAATGGATGGTATCGTAGCAAATGGGACTTGCTCAGGTGACAAATGATAAGAATACCTAGAAGGGAAGCCTTGTGGAAAGTCCGTCCCACCCTTCGTAGCAGCTTTTGCCACAAGAATATCATTATCAATCTTAGTCATGCACCTAGTAACTGCTGCTACTGTACATTTAGCTACTGCATATTTGGCTGCCTCATCAGCCAAAGAATTACCAACAGCATGTGTTCTCAGACGCTGATGGCCAAGAGTATGTATAACCTGTGTGAGCGGCAAACATTCTTTAAGTTCCGCCACTCAGACCCAAGCATTTTATTCTTTATTGCGCTACCTTTAGAGCCTCGACAATCATTCTGAGACCAAAAGGAAAAATTATCATTGAAAGCTTGTACACAGTAATAGGAATCGCACACAACAGGAGTGTTTACATTAGGATCTGCGAATTCTAGAGCTAAAATCAAAGCACGGAGCTCCGAAAATTGAGCCGTACAGTTTCCAAGTGTTGCAGGGATTCTGCTTATGCACAGAACTATGCACAGGAAACCAGGACCTCAGTGAATTGTGGTGTACCAAAAACTCACCTCAGAACCCAGAACCCCTTATCTGACCAGCATCAGTGTCCCATTCGTTATCCGAGTTTTATCTCGGAGGTCCCGATGTATAGACAACCCAGAACAAGCGACTTAGGGTATTCTCAGGAATGGTGGGAATCAGAAATACCTGTTCGTAATTATTCTCATATCAGTCCACAACAGAATAAACAGAGACACAGTAAAGTTTAAAGAGTTTATTTTATAAACCTGGTGTCCTAAGATGCAGTACTTTGGCTAACATAAGCAGACAAATGATTAAGATCAAAACCATCAGCATAGTTACAATACCATAGAAAATGAAAGGAGTAATCATGCTAAAATGACAGTGGATATCAGCCACCTTCCTTTCACTAACAAACTAATATTATTATTATTAGACTAATAGAAGCTCTCTAGGCTTGACTGGGGAATCCCATACCGTAAAGATCAGCTCAGTGAGATCACATCACAGGATCAGCTAGACTCTGCTCCTGGGAAAGCTCTTCTTCCGAATGTGTGAAAAACATGCAACCCTGCAATATTAAAAGCACCCGACTTTCAGGTATTCGCAGCTGCGTGTGTGTTATGGCTAAATAGTGGGCCAATCAACCTGAACCCAACAACATGCACCGTCTAGCGACCCAGACTGTTTCTTTACACAATGTACAGACCAAGGTCGCTGCTCACTGTTAGCGATGTGAACAACAGACAGTTCTCATGTGAAGCAAAGTCGAGTAAGCATTTCTCACTTAATAACATGTGACTACAGTGTCGTGTGCAAAAGCAGCAAAAGCGGCAAGATGGTTTTCTAACATCTAACGCGGTTGTGCTAACTTAGCATTGTACGTATGTAGATAGCAATCTTCACTACACCCCCCTTGATCGGACCACTAACCAGTAGGGGCGCACTTGCAAGAACGCAGAGTTCAAGTTTGATAGAACGGAACCAAGGGCATGAACTGTAAGTCCATATAAGGTAAGTGAAATAGTTCGAAGAGAAAAAAGCAAAAAGAAAAAAAGATTGAAAAAAAAACCATTTAAAGGACAAAAAAAAAAATCATTGAAGGAGGTATGACGAAATGAAGGTGCAAAAACGTCAGTCCATCAATGTATAAGCACAATAAGTTGCAACAGCTTCCAAGAGGAAATCATTGGAACATTCTGCAAAATTATCTGCCATCCAGTTCAGCAAGGAGAAGGAAAACACATGTTCCTCGACAACCGGAGCCTCTAGCACCATTCGAGGACAACTGTCGTGTTCTTCAAGATAACTTCTCGCTAAGAAGTCAGCCGCAGCCGTTCCGATGTCCCAATTCCCAAGGACTCCATGTGCTGCTCCACAAGCCATAATCCTGACACCAGAACAGTCTAACTCATGAGCCACTAAGGGGCTCATTAGTCGATCATAATCCGGGGCAGGAGACACCGAGTTCGACAGGCACAAATCCAGAGCCCATTGGAATGGACAATCTAGGCAATGAAAGACAGGCTGCACACAAGTAAAGTAGGGAAACCGGAAAGACAATCCATAGGCTATGCTTAAGGTCGCCAGTGGTAAAGTGCCATAGTATTCAAGCATCCGGTTACGAAGATGGAGCAGCCGGGACCTGCTGTTGTGTGATGCAACTTGTGCATCCATAGCGTAGTACGCAGATCAACAAAAGCACCCCAGCTACGAGGGCGAGAAGCAAAGGGAGACCTCCGAAGACGCTGGAAAAAATAGAATAAAAAAATGCCGGGATCACACCAAAAATAGTTTGAAAGGAGGTCACGAGGCCAGAGCCCACAATTTTAAAAAAATGAGCCAGGCCACTTGTTGACGAGGCATTAAAGATAGTCTGAATCAGGGCCCCAAAATGAAGTGAGAGATCAGTATTCAAAAGCGCTTGCACCTCTGTGCGCGTGTTTGCTACATGAAGGACAAATGTTTCCCGGGATGAAGTCAACGCGACTTCTTTTTCAGACAATAGAGCCCTTATTCTTCTCATCTTATTGAACTCTGCTTTCAAGGTTGGAATGGAAGGCCAGATGGATACATCGAGCCATCCATGCGGAGGTGGGAAAAGGACGTTATTACAGCAAACTACCCTCTGTGATACAGTCACTATGTAGGGAATTCCCACTAACATCCCACAGCAAGCTTCATTAATTAACAGCAAATAACTACCATTAGCAAGCAGCGTAAAAGATGGTGTTATAACTGGCACAGGGATCCCTTTCAAGACGCAAGCTAAATTAGGAGCGTGCACATTACATGCACCATGCAATTGGATGTGCCTAAAGTCTACAGAGTGATCCGGAGTGGAAGTGCACTCTTCACCTTTTAAATAAACCTCTTTTCCGTCCCTCAAGCATACGTGAAAGGGAGTGACCAAACTTCGTGCAGGAAGGCAGAACCAAGTTCTTCATATCTGCCTAGCGCATAATTTTTCATGCATGAACTGAACTTAAACAGGGGGAATGGTAACGTGATCAACCCGTGGATAAACCACACAGCTGAGTTTAATTCGGCAACAGAGAAAGGTAAAGGTTCTAACTTTTCAATGTGCAGCAATGATTATGTTGCATCCTTCATGGACATGAACTGTTGTTTCGCAGTTAAATTAAAAGGGAGGAACAAAGATGAACTATTCATGTAATCCCAAGGGACTTTCCCAGCCTTTAACGTTTGTAATGTCCATGCAAACTGCATAATGGAACGCAATTGATTCTGACCATGATACAATACAGACAAGTCATCCTGCACAATGTCTACCACAGATGAAACAATATTATCTAAGATATAAATTCTGGAAGACAGGCTGTTAATGCTATTATCTATTACAGCCAACACTTTTTCCATGTTGGCTTGGTCAATAGCTCGTAATCTGGATGCAGCTTCAATCTGTGACAGCTTCCAAACTTCGTTGTAAATAGCATATACCCATCTTTTGGACCTGCCAACCGCAGGACCAATAACAAAATCATTCAAATCAATTTTGTCATTTAATTTGGATAAATGAAGTTTAACAGATGCTAAGGTGGAATGTTGCAGCCAAGATTGGCATAACTTCCCTACTGAGTAGGTCGTTACAGTGTGAGAGGACTCAAATCGGGGGTCTACACGAACTTGTGTATACCCCGGTGCCAAATCCAGAAACCGATGTTGACAGGAATCTGAACCCGTTTGCCACACCAACCACCCTTCCGGATTCAATTCAGTAATATTGAAGGACGTGTTGGAAATGTATGACTGCAACGTAGCAAGGGACAGATCCGTATGATTACCCCAATTAGGATAAGCACCCAGACCCGGAATGGAGGGAGAATTTAATTTTTTAGAAGTAGCCAATCCAAAACAGGTGGTCTGAAAAATTGATGAATTTAAAAATAACATGTGGTTCGGGATGAGGCAAGCACGATGCAAAGCTTCTGTTCCCTGTACCTGCCACGGTTTAGAACCCCAAACCGATTTAAGATCGATAGTAGCTTTCCACAGATCATATCCTCCAATTGCCAACTTGTCCATAAAGGACTTGGAATACAACAATTTGGTGTGTGTCAGTCTAACTTTAGAAGCAGACTCAGCCACAACCTTAAAATAAAAGGAGGACGGATTTGACACACTGAAATCTGAAAAATATGTGAATTTGTCCACTAACGTGGTGGAGCTGCCCAGCCTAGGGGCGGGACAGTGTTCCCATTGTGTATAATTTACAAAATTTCTAAACGTATTTGCTTTATGTAGGAAATGCGTGCCATAATGTTGATAGCAGAATTGCTCATCATAATTAGCAGTATCTAAATACAAATCTTCAGCATCAAATGCAGCATAATATTTCAAATCAGAAAACAGTGCTTCTATTGCTTGAACATCACAATCATCTGAGTGTATGTTCTGTTTGACTACATCACCCATAGAAACACGAAATGCATTTGGCACATTAATGACTTCAGTGGGGCCATGAATTTGAAATTTCACAGCATCCCAAGCGATCCCATCACGTACAGGCCAGGCACTAATGTTCACAAAAGTCTGGTCCCTTTTCATGATATGTGATGAGGAGTTGGGGGCCAAAGTTCCATCAATCTAAACACTACCACAAAGCCAACGGACATAAACAAAAAAATACATATGAACACCAGTAAAATGTAAGTCCAGGGGGAAATTAAAAAATGTCTTTTGAACCAGGCCACAAAAATCAAAACTTTGGACAGGGCAATGGAAGTCATTGAGTTAGTGTCAAAAGAGTATCGTGACTGGGTAACTGTGGTGGATTGTAAAACAGGCAACGGAACATCCGCAGGATAAGCATACTCATTATCTTCAGGTAGACCACCAGTTGTCGGTGGCAATAAAGGACCAGTAACTGTATGCATCTTGACGGCAACATCAGGCAAGGTGTTAGAAGCTGGGGCCACAACAGAATTTCTTAGCAACGAAGTGCAAGAAACCGCTGGTGTCAAACTAAGAAGAATAGGCCACTCGCTGTAGCTTGACATTGTCAATAGAGATGTAGCTGTTATCCTTGCGACCAGGAAGTGGAGGTAAAATGACTGTACATGTACCCTGTACTTCAAGCACCGGAACTGGTGCACGATAAGAGGGGCCGAACTCCTTCTTGTTCTCCACCTTCTCACGGACCAGATCGCCAACTCGAGGTAGCCAGCCGACTACCGGAATCTGAAGCGCAGCATCAGATGTAGAGGGTACGTGTTCCTTCGCTAGACTGTCTCTGGCTTCTTGAAGATTCTGCAATACAGCACAGTGATCATCTACGTCAAAGGGTGCGGCTGATGACCCCATGTCTAGTCCATCAAGGTCTGGGACAAACATTCGTATGCCAAAGAGCATCATGTATGGGGTCCACCCACCCAGAGACCTTCTAGGGAGATTATTAAGTGCACGTTGCACGTCATACAAGTGGGCTAGCCAGTTCCGGCCAGTACCTAAAACCCTGGCTGTCAAAGATTGCTTTAAGTCACGGTTCATTCGCTCCACTACACTATTACCCTCAGGTCGGTATGGAGACGAAAATTTGACTTGGACCCCCAAATTTCTCATGGCTTCTTTGTACGCCTTAGAGGTGAACGCAGGGCCCTGATCAGAATGAAAGGTACCACATGCAAAACTTCCAACAAAGACACGCAAATCCTTGATGACAGTACGGGCATCAGCACTCCTTTGTGGCCACACCCACAGAAAACGTGTGTACGAATCCACTGCAACCAAGAAGTATTTGTACGCAGTATCAGAGGTAAATGGACCGCAATGATCTAAGTAAACACAACCCAGTGGTTTATTAGATATGTACAACTGAGTTTGTGGTGGGCACGCCACAGTTGAAGGTTTTATCTGCTGGCAAATGTCACAATTAAGAACATAAGCACGGGCTTGTTTATATAAACCGTACCACCAGTAACGTTGTTGTAACAGAGATACAGTAGCTGCAACGCCGGCATGCGCGGACGCCATGCCCTCGTGAGCTGCTAATATCAAAGATGGTCTGCAGTCCGCGTTGGGAATCAATCTGTCACCAACATCGTTAATCCTCACTAATGGGACGTTATCAGGACTTAAGCGATAATGGTAACGAGAAGGGAAACCTCTTTAATATTTTGTTCCCTTCTTTGTAGCAGCAATAGCGGCCAAGATGTCATCATCGATCTTACTTTTGGATCTTGTAACTGCTGCTACTAAGTATGTCGCCACTGCTGTTTTTGCTGCCTCGTCAGCCAGGCTGTTGCCGACAGCATGGGCACCAACTCGTTGGTGACCAAGAGTGTGAATAACATTCACGAGAGGCAGATGTTCTTTAAGTTCTGCCACTCGAACCCAAAGCGTTTTATGCTTTATCGTGCTACCTTTGGAATCATGGTAGTTATTTTGAGACCAAAAATGTACATTGTCGTTGTAACAATAAAATGAGTCACTCACTATAAGAGTAGTGACTTGAGGATCAGCAAACTCCAGTGCAAGCACCAGAACACGAAGGTCCGCCAACTGTGCGGTACAATCACACAATGACTGCGTATGCACGATATCGGATTGGAATTCACCATTTACGAAAGTACCGACTACAATTGCGCAGGCCGCTGAATAGGCATGCTTCGATCCAATAGCCGGTTGCGCAGAACCGTCAGTGTAAATGACACAATGGTAATCCTCGAGCGGGCGCAAAGACAGAGGAGCTGGATGAACGAATTCATACTGCAAAAACTCCTGAGTCTGAAGTGCCGCGTCAAATATATATGTGACGTCAGGCGATGTCAAGGAAGTGGCCCATTGTATCCATCTTGGATGCAAAGCTTTAGAATTTGGTACACTTGCTTTTGTCACCGCCTCAAGGGCAGGATATGGTGTTACCACCAACATGCGTTTACCTTGCGACAGCGCTCGCTCTTTCAGAATCGCCATCTGTACTGCCGTCAGAACTTTCTCGACAGCGGAAAATCGCAGTTCAGCTGAAGTGTACAAGTGTGATTTGTAGGCAATGGGGACGGTGTCGCCCTCATTGAACGTTAAGTATGTGAAACCCACAGCGCCTGGCACAATTCTTATAACCAGGTTAGTGTGGTTATCACGCGTCAATAAGGATTTTGAAGCAAGAAGGTCAGTTTGCAATGATTGCAATATAGCTGAATGCTCTGGCAGCCAACATAATTTGGAAAAAGTAGGTTGTTCCAAGGCATAAAGCGGCTTGATACGCTGGGCATAATCAGGAATGTACGTTCGACCGAAATTCAGAAAACCCAGCAGAGATTGTAATTTCTTCAGTGTCGTGGGAGCATGTAGGCATGCACATTTCTCTAGGAAGTGCGGAGCCAATCCTCGACCTTCATTGTTGAGTTCGTATCCCAAGAACAACACTGTATATTCCGCAATGTGAGACTTCGCAAAAAGTTAAATTTGTAACCGAAGTCTGCAAACAAAACAATAATGCGATCAACGCGACGGAGATGCGGTCCCAACTTGTCATCTGTGAGATAAATATCATCCACATACGAGTACGCATCAGGGTCTATGCTCTCTAACAGAGAGACCACGCGAGTGGCGAAGACACCAGGGCTGTTTTTATAGCCCATTAGTAATCTTTTGAAATGTTTTTGTTTGCCACCCGAGGTAAATGCTGTCCACTCACTACTAAGAGAGGACAAGTTATGGCTGTAAAAGCCATTGGAAATGTCAAGTGTGGTTTTAAACCGTTTTCTCACGAGACTATCGACGAGAGCCGAACTGTGGGTATTCTGTACTGCGCATGTCCGGCAATGAGAGTTTAAATGCCGGTAATCCAAAACCGGGAGGTACGACCCATCAGGCTTCGTCACAATGAATAAAGGATTATTCATTGGTGACACACATGTTTCAATTACACCTTGATATTCCAATTGTTCAAGGATAGCCGCGACGTGAGGTCTTGCTTCGCGATGCATGGGATATTGGGGTTGTGGCTGGGGCGTGGACCGTAATGGAATTTCACGGCTGGGGGACAATTTATCCCAGCCCACCTGATTACGATACAGCGCAGGTGCTAGCACCAGAGCCCACTCCTCGGCTAACTTTTTAGCTTGGTCCTTTGGCACCGTGTGCGCGAAGAACGGGAGGATCACCTCCTCCCCTCTAGGAGCATCTAAAACGAAAGCCGGGGGCCAATCTGCCTCTGCCAATAAAATATCATATGAAGTGGTCAGATGATCCCAAAAAATCCCTTTAATCGTGCGTTGTATGTCACCTTCAATTAAAAGGACTATGTTATATAGTCTGTCAGGGGGAGCCACTCTAGTGTCAGCAGTTTCTACAGTTATGAACGTATCAGTTGCTGTCGCCACCAGATATGGACGCAGTGCTTGTCGCACTACCGTAACTTCCACCGCGCTGTCGAGCAGTGTTAGTGCCCATGTCAGGTTCTGAAGCTGCGTCCGCACCATCTGTGGCATACCTCACTGTTAGCGCAGCAACTTTCTTCTTTTGAAACGGGGGTCGTTGACGTGCAAACTCGTCCTGCTTGCCTTTGCCGTCAGTCTGGCGGGGTTGCTCACGACTTTGGGCACCCCTTCCTTTCCCACGGTCTCCGCCACGAGATTGTGAAGCCGATGTTTCCTTTGAAGAACGAGGAGAGCGTTGTTCAGAAACCTGAAATCTATCAGGTGGCTTAATACGAAATCAATCGCGCAAATCATATGTGCGTTCGCTGGACGACTGCACGGGCGAGGCAGGACGAGACCCCTGTTTCTGTGGCTGTTTCCCCTGTATTTTTGCTCGCCAACTTTGTTTAGGAAAATGCGGGCGTTCGTCTTTAGTCGACGAGCTCACCTTAGCTTGTTGTACTATATCAGGAATTATCACGGCGGGCTTTACACCCAAAGCACTACGGCCTACGGTCCTGTAGGCTTTCGCAATTATTTTAGCGAACTCTTTGGGCTTGTCGAGTTCATCCACGAGGTCCAGCATATTAGCTACCTGGAACTGCACGGCATCGCCTTTGAGGTTGCCCATTACCACGGAAGCCACCACATTGAACGTACCGACAAGCCTCATTCCCAATTCAACAGCAGCCTCCGCACCGTGATTCTCTTGAACACGTTTAATCACGGAGGGCAGTACAGACATAGACGGAGTGCCATAGCACTTCGAGTAGGTCGCAGCAAAGACCTTGCCCCATTTTGTACAATCGGCCATATCTGGGACCAGATCTTTTGGCAAACTAATGGTGAGTATCCTGTTTTTCTCCACAGGAGTGGTATGCGGAAAAACCGCATCCAGTTGGTCAAATTTCTCAGCAAGCCAATAAGGAAATTCATCCTTACTTTGGAGGCGCTTGCCAACCACCGAATTAACCATAATAGGACTAATAACCACCGTGTGGTGGTCCGTTGTATGTCCCGCAACAGCAGGTGCCCCCACCTGCACATTGCGTGACACGTACTGCACTAAAGCCCTATGTACCGTAATAAGGGCAGTGTGGAGCACACGCAACTCAGCCACCGCCACCTCGAGATAGGGATGAGGCGTAAATCCAGCTAGCACCGGCCATGTGGCCCATGCAATAGACAACGGGCCCATTCTCGCCGGTGTAACCGCATGGGGAAGGGCACCATTAAACCAAATTGTATGCTGCCAAGCAGAGATTGGAATTTCTTGTGTCCTATACGGGGTATAGACCACAGGTAGCTGTGTGGCAGTAAAGGTGCAAAACGTATCATCGTCTTCCACCGCCGGAAAAGTCACCCAAGAGTAAAACAACTCATACTGGTAAGACGCATCAGCGCTCACCACAAAAAAAACAGCCATCCCATCATCCGGCACCCCATACTGCGTCAAATGACGGCGTAGAGGTGCACAGCTATGCGCGGCTATGTCAACCGCCATTAGGACACACTAAAGAGTATCAACGATATCAACAGTAGCACTGGGGTTCAGTAAAAATAAACTTTTTAATGATCAAGCTTGAATGAACCTATTAGTTGAAACACAGGTAGGTTAAACCGTCACTCCCGTTAACCGGAAACCAGAGTGAGGGTGTTGTGGACTAATATAAGCACCACTAAGGCGTTTCAAATCAAGAGACCAAACGTTAGGTGCGCCATGTTGCAGGGATTCTGCTTATGCACAGAACTATGCACAGGAATCCAGGACCTCAGTGAATTGTGGTGTACTAAAAACTCACCTCAGAACCCAGAACCCCTTATCCGACCAGCATCAGTGTCCCATTCGTTATCCGAGTTTTATCTCGGCGGTCCCAATGTATAGACAACCCAGAACAAGCGACTTAGGGTATTCTCAGGAATGGTGGGAATCACCTGTTCGTAATTATTCTCATATCAGTCCACAACAGAATAAACAGAGACACAGTAAAGTTTAAAGAGTTTATTTTATAAACCTCGTGTCCTAAGATGCAGTACTTTGGCTAACATAACAGACAAATGATTAAGATCAAAACCATCAGCATAGTTACAATACCATAGAAAATGAAAGGAGTAATCATGCTAAAAAGACAGTGGATATCAGCCACCTTCCTTTCACTAACAAAATAATATTATTATTATTAGACTAATAGAAGGTCTCTAGGCTTGACTGGGGAACACCATACCATAAAGATCAGCTCAGTGAGATCACATCACAGGATCAGCTAGACTCTGCTCCTGGGATAGCTCTTCTTCCGAATGTGTGAAAAACATGCAACCCTGCAATACTAAAAGCACCCGACTTTCAGGTATTCGCAGCTGCGTGTGTGTTATGGCTAAATAGTGGGCCGATCAACCTGAACCCAACAACATGCACCGTCTAGCGACCCAGACTGTTTCTTTACACAATGTACAGACCAAGGTCGCTGCTCACTGTTAGCGATGTGAACAACAGACAGTTCTCATGTGAAGCAAAGTCGAGTAAGCATTTCTCACTTAATAACATGTGACTACAGTGTTGTGTGCAAAAGCAGCAAAAGCGGCAAGATGGTTTTCTAACATCTAACGCGGTTGTGCTAACTTAGCATTGTACGTATATAGATAGCAATCTTCACTACACAAGTACTTGCGTATGGACTATAGAAGACTAAAATTCACCATTTACAATTGTGCCAGCCACAATAGCGCAAGCCGCAGAATAAGCATGCTTTGACCCGACGACGGGTTGAGCAGATCTGTCGGTATAAATGATACATTTGTACTGATCCAAGGAAAGCAAGGACAACAGAGGAGGATGAGCATGTTCGTATTGTAAAAACTCTGTAATGAGGGATCAAAAATAAACGTAACATCAGACGATGTCAAAGAACCCGCCCATTGTATGCAGTGTGGATGCAAAGCTTTAGAATTAGGCACACTCGCCTTAGTCACTGCTTCTAAAGTAGGTACAAGTGAAACCATAAGAAGGCATTTTCCTCATGCCAAAGAGCGTTCCTTCAGAGTCGCCATCTGGACATCAGTCAAAAATTTCTAAACTTTGGAAAATCGCATTTATGCTGATGTGTACAAATGTGATTTATATGCTGTAGGTACTGTGTCACCTTCATTGAATGTCAAATAAGTGAAACCTACTGTCCCTGGCACAATTCTTATGACCAAGTTCGTAGAATTATCACATGTTAACAAGAAGTTGTTCACAAGTAGATCAGACTGCAAAGACCAAAGAATCGAGGTATTTTCCTGAATCCAGCTGGAAGATGAAAAAGAGGGTTGTATCAACACACAAAGTGGTTTGATACGCTGGGCATAATCAGGAATGTAAGCCCTCCAGAAATCAAAAAATCCCAGCAATGATTGCAACTTTTTCACTGAAGATGGAGGCTGCAATTGTGCACACTTCTCCAGAAAGTGGGGGGCCAACCCTTAACCTCCATTTTTGAGCTCATAGCCCAAAAAGAGAGCCGTCAAACAAGTAATGTGTGACTTGGCAAAATAAAATCTGCAAAAGAGGGAATGATGCGATCCACACGCACAAGATGTGCGATCAATTCGTCATCAGTCAAATAAATATCACTGACGTATGAGAATCCATTAGGGTCAATATCTTTTTTTTTTTTTTTTTTGTCCTCATATGCCACCAAGGTTCTATATGCGCGATCAATAGGTTAACAAGCGATATGCTGCCTCAGTACATACCAACTGGAAGGGACAGACATGGAACGAGGACCTTGTCCCACAGCGATAGAGCTTGGCATACCTGTGATCACCATAGCGTAACCTTAAGGGGGATTTTGGAAATCAGCCAGAATACTGAAAGAAGTATCAAAGCACTGCTTATACCCAGAAATGGGATAGATGGCTTAATCATTGGATCTGGGAAAAAAAAAACTTGTCTCTTTTCTGGTTTTACTATTTAATAATTTTCTACTGGATGGTGGTCGTCCTCTGATGTCATGGGACAGTGCGTCCATTACAGTAATTTTTAAACCGGGGAAACCACCCACGGCATGTGGCTCATATAGGCCAATCTCCATACTGAACGTAGATTATAAAATATTTGCTTCAATTCTGGCCAATAGATTAGCTTTTGTTGCCCCTAACATCTTACACCCTGATCAGAAGGGGTTCGTCAAGGGGCGGCAGCTATATGAATTAACCTTTGACTTAATAGGGGCTATTGACTTGCCAGTTTTGGAGTCTCTCCCCCTGGCGGTCCTTACCTTGGATGCCACCAAGGCCTTTGACAGAGTCAATTGCTTGTATCTGTCGGAGGCCCTGGCAAAGTTCAATGTGGGAGCAGGGTTTCGCCGGGCAATTGGTCTTTTATATCAGAACCCAAGTGCTTGCGTACTGGTCAATGGCAATTTATCTGATCCCTTTAACATTTCGAGGGGCACACGGCAGGGCTGCTCCCTCTCTCCGCTTCTTTTTGATCTATACGCTGAACCATTTGCCCAAAGTCTGAGGGATAATGTTAATATCAAGGCGATTGCGTACAGGGGTTGGGAGAGAAAAGTGGCCCTGTACGCTGATGACATCCTCATTTTTACATCTGACGCCTATATGGCTCTCCCGGAAATATTCAAGCTAGCCTCGGCATTTGGGGAAGTATCTGGGTATGAGATCAATGCCACAAAAACCGAGATGATGACCTGGGGTATGGACCAGAGTTTGTGTATTGCTGGTATTCGACCTGGAAAGAAGTTGAGATATCTGGGCCTTGATATTGTAAAAGATATAGACCAGATTGTCAATACTAATTTTTCCAAGATAGTTAAGGACTGCCGTAAATTACTTCATTCTTGGTTTCATCTTCCATTGTCATTATTAGGAAGGGCTAACTTGGTCAAGATGTCGGTCTTGCCAAAGCTTTCTTTTCTTTTCAACACTATCGCCCTATATTTTGATCCAATTTCTATTAAAGCATTTCAGGCTGAGATTAACACATTTATTTGGAATAAACACCTTCCAAGAATTTCGTGGAAAAAGATAAGGAGGCGTAGGGAAAAGGTGGGGTTGGCTGCTCCGGACATCCAGGTGTATGCCTGGGCGTTCCAGTTATCTCATGCCAGGATGCTGTTAAAGAAGCCATTAGAGTATGGGGTGGGAACTCTATACACCACTTTGCTTAGTGGAGAGGGGGTTAGCCAGTTTGGATTCCTTTTAAAATTTGGTGATCCCAAGTTCTTTAAAAAAATGTAATTGAAGATTCTATTGGGAATGGCAAGGACTTGGGCCCAGGTTCTAAAAGCTATTAAAATAGGGTACTATGGCTGCAGGACTCCCTTATGGGATCTGCCCGATAATCCGCCCTGGTTGGGAGATTCACTTGCAGTACCTATCAGAGAGGCAGGGATGGAGGTTTGGGGAGACCTATTTGTT
Source organism: Triturus cristatus (assembly GCF_964204655.1). NCBI lineage: Eukaryota > Metazoa > Chordata > Amphibia > Caudata > Salamandridae > Triturus > Triturus cristatus. The sequence goes on along the minus strand of NC_140581.1, from coordinate 262,679,109 downwards.
GAGGGGGAATTGCTTTCCTGGGAGTGTTTGAGTAGGAGGATTGGCCCTGGCCTAGCTAGGCTAAAATATCTGCAGATGTCCAGCTGGTCTCGATCTTATACTGCACAGCCCTCTCGAAGAAGCAAGTTCCCATTAGGTGGTTATAGTACCCTTATAACTTTGTTGATTGACAAACCCCCTGCTAAGAAGGAGATTTCGTCTTGGTATAATCTGATCTTGGAGGAGATGGATGGAGTATTCTTGTTACCAGATGAGCTTTGGGGGCCAGATATAAGCAATACTAACTTGCAAGAGCTATGGAGTACATCATGTAGAATGATGTGGGATGTTGTGAAACCGGCGTGGTTGCGCAGGAACCACCTTTATACTATTCACAGAGCTTACCACTCTCCCCTTCGACTTTCTAAATTTACTCAGGGGAATATAGTGGTGTGTGCTAGATGTGGAATCTTGGCAGCCTCGGATATCCACATGTTTTATGAGTGCCCTCTTTTGTCGCAGTCCCGGGAAGCTATTTGCAAGATTCTGTCGTCCTCAGTAGACTTCAACATAATATTAGATCCTCAGTTGGTGATTTTCGGAATCTTAGAGGGGGTTTCTACATTGGCGAAAAAGTTAGTCTTCTACGCTATACTACTTGCTAGAAGGGAGATATGCAAGAAGTGGAAGGATTCTTCACCCCCTTCTGTCAATGAATGGTTTGCTTCTGCCCTGCAGGTCTCTAAGCTGGACTTGGCCAGAATAGGGAATCCTGATAAAAGATCTTTTTGGCGCCTCCTGAAATGGGATCATTGAGAGACTGTGGTTTTTTTTTTTTTTTTGGTCAATATCGTGTAATAGAGACACAACACGTGCTGCAAAAGCCCCGGGACTGTTCTTGTAGCCCATAGGCAAACGCGTAAAGTGCATCTGATTGCCCACCACGGTAAATGCGGTCAAGTCATGGCTACTAGGAGCCAAATTCTGACCTTAAAAACCATTGGAAAAATGCAGTGTTGTTTTGTATTTTTTACGAACAAGATTATTCACTAACACAGATCAGTGTGTGTTGTGTACTGCAAATGTACAAATGTGACTGTTTAAATGTCTGTAATCCAAAACTATAAGATAGGAACTGTCCGGTTTAGATATCGTAAAAAGAGGATTATTCATGGATGAGATACAGGGTTCAATGATACCCTGATATTCCAACTGGGTCAAAATTTCACTTACGGATGCTTATGCTTCACGTCTGAACTTGACACCTTTCCAGTGACTTAATTTTTGAGCGGTCACGCAAATTATATCTATGCTCAGAAGTTTCAGGTGTCGGTGAACCAGCACGCGAACCTTGCTTCTGTGGTTGCTGCCACTGATTTCTATTCTAAGTCTTTTTAGGAAATACTCAACGCCCTTCCTTTCTCAGGTTGGGTCTTTTGTTGCGTTTTTGTAAAAGGTTTAATTCCCAGGTTATTGTGCCCTCAGGATTTGCATACTTTAGGAATAATCTTTGTCAATTCAAGTTGCTTATCCATATCAGCAACCGCCTCTAGGCGCTGACTCACCTGTAAGCTAACTACTTCCCCCTTTACGTTAGCAAGGATCATATCAGAAACTATAAGAAACACTCCCTCCAATCTCATCCCCAGCTCCAGAGCAGCCTCTGCCCCGTGTTCATCTTGAAGCTTTTTAAGTACAGACGGAAAAACAGTCATGAGGGGGTGCCAAAACACATTGAATATACCACCACAAACTCCTTCCCCCAGGTGGTGCAATCAGCCAGATTGGGAATAAGTCCTTTAGGTAAACTCATGGTAAGGATCCTGGGTTTCTCCACAGGCGTAGTATGTGGTAAGACAGCTTCGAGTTGCTGACATTTTTCTGCAAGCCAATAAGGGAAATCATCCCTATCCTGAGGACGTTTACCCATCAATGAATTCATCATGATGGGACTAATAACTAGACCACCACCATGTCCCGGAGGATATGCAGAAGCTCCAGGCAGAGCCACCTGAATATTACAGGACATAAACCGCCTCATGAATATGTATCAATGATGTATGGAATTGTCTTAGCTCTGCGATAGGAACATGAAGGTAATATGCATGTGGTGTAATCCCAGCCAAAACGGGCCACGTGGCCCCATCGAATGATAAGGGGCCTAAACGGACCACAGAAACAGGGTGAGGTAGGGCGCCATTAATCCATATGGTAGGCTGCCAAACCGTCAACGGAACTTCAAGTAATCGAAAAGGGCTATAATCCCTTGGGACCGCAGAGGCAGTATATTCATGAAACAAATTATCGTTCCCATCCACTGCCGGAAAGGTAACCCAAGAATAGAAAACTTCGAAGCGGTATGCTGCATCCGTCTCAACAACAGAAATAAAATCAGTCCCTCCATTAGGGACTCCATGTTGAGACAAATAAGCTGTGACCGCAGCGCGATTGGGCGCCGCAACAGTGACCGCCATAAGAAGAGTGGTATTTGGAACCAAAGAACGGTAACGCAAAGGCAGGTCAATATAGAAAGAAAACCCCTTTTTAAAATTCAAGCTTGAAAAACCTATAAAAATCTAATGTAGGAGGCTCAGCCCTCACACCACGAAGGTCTCCAGAAACAGGTGAGAGGGTTTTGTGGACAAGGACACGCGCTACTCAGGGGTCTTGCGAATAAGTACCAGACCAAACGTTGGTGGCGCCATGTTTCAGGGATTCTGTAAAGTTAAAAAATGCGATCATGAGCTGAGTTGGCTGGCATAGGATACCAATGAGAGCCCCCTATCTTTTGCAACCGCTGCAAGGGGTTGTATATAAATGTTAAATAGCGTGGGGCTCAGAGCCAATCCCTGAGGCATTCCATGATGTATGGTGTGCACCTGACAGTGATGAGGGGAAGAAACAACCTAAAACTATCTCTCCGAAAGAAATGACGAGAACCAGGATAGGGCGGCACCTCCAATACCTATCTCCTGTAAGCGCTGCAGCAGGATCTCATGCGATGCTGTGTTGAACCTGGCACTTAAATCGAGTAGGATCAGGGCAGAGGTGTGGCCTTCATCTAGGGAGCCCCGCAAATGTTCAGTAACTGCCAGCATGGCAGATTTGTTACTGTGATGAAGTCTAAAACCATTCTGAGAAAAGTCCAGGATTTCATTGGACTCCACAAATTTGGTTAAAATAGAATTGATGTAGGATTTAGTAGTTTTAGCCGAAAAGGGAAGAAGGGAAATGGGACAAACGTTTTCTGGTTTAGAGACATCCAAAGAAGGTTTTTTCAACAGAGGAATTACTTTGGGATGTTTCCAAGAAGCGAGTACCAACGTCGACGATAACGACAAGTTAATCAGCTCGCAACAGATAGGTAGGAGATGAGCTTGAAAGTTCTGGAAATGGTCAGGTTTGAGTGGGTCAATAGGTGAACCTGATTTGATTTTACTGCTTAGAGTGCATAGTTCCACATAAGATAGTGATGGAAAAGAAGGAAGTAAAGGGCCTGGGAAACTAGCTTCCGTCTCTGGCCTTGCAAAGCCAGTAGTGGCAAGACATTGTTTGTAGATATTCTCTACCTTACTAATAAAGTAGTTTGCCGGATCCTCACACAAAGTGGAAGCTGCACTGGATGGTCTGTATATCAGAAGCCCTGTTAACGTGAGATTGCCTGTGAGTGAGAGGGAGAAGATAGCTGCCTCGCTGTCCACAATTGCAGTCTCTGCTAGTGTGCAATGAAAGGTGTCTGTCCGACAGGGGGCCTGGCCCCTGGAGCTGTCCAGGTGTGGACAGGCATTGACGGGCTTGCCTTAGGCGTTCCTTCGGTGTTTCAGCAATGCACATGCTGCACACATCTGCTGCGTGGCAGCACAGCTGCCCTCATTAAATAGCCTGCCTCAAGAAGGAGGCGTGGCTGCGCTGCATGAGCGCTAAAACAGGGAGCCCAACACAACACAAACTTGGGCGCAGCAGCCCTGCTCTCCCTGAATGGCTTCCCAACCGGGAAAGTGCTACTGGCAAAATTAAAAGCAAACATAAATAATCAAGTGAGAAATGAACACATACTGACTTTGACACAGAGCAAGAGAGATAAAAACACAAAAGGGAGTAAGAAGAAGGAAAACAATGACAAAGAAAGAATTCGGGAGTGAAAAAGAACCTACAAAAATTAAATAAAGAGGCAGGGAGTGTCTGGAGGTGGATTCATAAAGCATGTGGTGGAACCAAGACTTTGCAGTCTTGTATTTGGTACCCCAACCTTCGATCACGAATACCGTGGACTTCTGAAATTAAGGACTCGAATTTTCAAGTACCTCCAGTTTTAAAAATACTTACTATCCTTTCTGCATATTTTTATTAGAGTTCCTCTAACTGTGTGCAGCATTACACATTTCCCTAAGTCCAGCAACAGCTTAAATAATACTCTTGTCCAATGCACACGTTGAAACACTGCTCTACCACCTACTCACATCTTGTATAGTACTTGTCTCTGTGCCTTCAGGTGCTTGTAGAGCACTTGTCTGTACCCACTTTAGTGCTGCTCGACCTGTCTGTAGCGGTAATAGCGTTACTCAAAGCCCACAGCTTCTTGGCCTTAGCATGTGTTAAAAGTGCACCATATCCTTTATACAGCTTTCAACACTGTGATCCTGTAAGGACTAATTGCAAATCAATTCAAATCAAAATCCTCTATTCTGTAGTTGGTGGGCATTGAGAGGGGGTTAAAATGCCTGTTAATCGGTTTTCATATACATTTATGCTACAGACCATTAAGTAACATTACTGGTTTTACTAGGATTTGAAGTGGTAATGCCACTTTTTGTGCAGTATTACCATTGATCCCCTCTTAGCATCAGGGATGTGCAGCTTTTTGTAGCCAGAGTAGACGTGTCATACTGAGCGATGGGAACAATCTTTCTCCTTATTTTGATTGTTGAGGAATTACTGAGGAATTTGATAAACATCAAACCTCTATGCAAAACACCGCAAAGGAGAGCACAAACTGCAACCCAGAAGGCAAAGAATAGAATAGTTGGATGGAAAAAAAGTAAGGACTGCAAAGAAGTGAGGTTTGGTCCTGAAACCCATATGAAAGTTCCTAGGTGGGACAGGTGGGAAAGTTTTGTGACTTGTGGTTTGTACTAAATCAGCGCTATTCTTCCTTGGTATTGTGATGTTTTACTGTTGAGGGAGAACAGAAGAAAAGGCATTAAGCACCTATCTCCCCTTTATTGTGGATGAGGGATATCATTTCCACCTCCTAGCCTTTCATAAAATTATGATTTTCTCGCCACAAGCTAGGGAGATCTCCACTTTATGGAAGACTAGACAAGATATTTACAATAAAATGTCAGAGCGCAGTGTTACACCAAAATTGGTAATGCCATGCTCCGACATTTGTTTAACCCCTTCGCTGCTAGGCCTTTCCCTCCCCCCCCCCCCCGTGCTAAGCCTTCTTTTGGCTATTTGGGGTAGTGCGCGCTTAGGCCCCTGTACCTTTTTGACCACATAAGGTATCCACGCCAAATTTGTGTCCTTTTCTTCCAACTCATGGGGATTCTAAAGGTACCCAGGGTTTGTGGATTCCCCTGGAGGGGTCCCACAAATTAGCCAAAATACAGCTAAATTTTGGATTTTTTGAGAAAAATGAGAAAAAAGGGCTGCAAATGAAAGTGTCTGGGTTTTCCCCTGCAAATGGTATCAAAAAAGGGTTTGTGGGGCTGAAATTACCGTTTTCCCAGCTTTTAGGGAATTACAGACTTTTGTCAGAAAACTAAAATTTTTTACACAGTTTTGGCATTTTTCTGGGACATAGCCTATATCTGCTATTTTTTGTGCTTTCAACCTCCTTCCAGTTAATGGTAGAAATGGGTATGAAAGCAATAATGGATCCTGGACAGCTATACATTTTAGAAAAGCAGACACAATTCTGAATTCATCAAGGGGTCATTTGTGTAGATCCTTCAAGATTTCTTTATAGAAACTAACAGTTAAATATAGGAAAAATTGAAAATGAGTTGAAAAAAACTGCTTTTTGTGTCAACGTTTTCACCTGTAACTTCTTCTAATTATGACAGCTCTTTGAAAGCAATATACCGTTACATCCACTGGATCTTTCTGGTTGTGGGGATATATAGGGCTTGTAGGTTCACCAAGAACCCGACGAACCCAGAGTCAAAAACTGAGCAGCAATTTGCAATGGCTTTTTATTATGTACCGGGTATATAGCAATTATTGTGGAAAAATGTATACGTGGAAAAATCAGTATGAAAGACACCTATGTATTTCTAAAATGGGAACAAATAATAAGAGTTTATAAACAGTAGATATTTGCACATTTTCGAAATTGGGAATACTCATACTAGCTTGAGAATTATCGGCCATTTTTCAAAATGACTTCTTTTTTACACAATGTCTTTCATTTGGAAGGCAGGAATGCATCGAAAGTCGATAGGTAATAACAGTTGCTTTACAAATCTCAATTACCCTAAGTCTCCCGATAAAAATGGTACCTCACTTGTGTGGGTAGGCATAGTGCCCACGACAGGAAATGGCTCAAACGGCAACGTGAGCACACCACATTTTCATTACCTTTTTTTTGCAAAGTGCCTAGCTGTATTTTTTTAACCCTAGCTCTACCGGCACCTAGGGAAACCTAGCAAACCTATACATTTTTGGAAACTAGACACCGATGGAAATCCAGGAGGGGGTGACTTGACTGCCTTCCTCCAGGTTCTGTTACCCATAATCCCTTGCAAACCTAAACAATTGTCAAAAAAAACACATTTTCCCCACATTTCTGTGGTGGAAAGTTCTGGAATCTGCGTGGATCCACACATTTCCACCCACCCCGCGTTCCCCAAAGTCTTCCAAGAAAAATGGTACCTCACTTGTGTGGGTCGGCCTAGTGCCCACAACAGGAAACAGCACAAAACGCAACGTGGTCACACCTCAATTTCGCAGTGAAAAATGATCCTTGTTTGGCAAAGTGCCTAGCTGTAGTTTTTGAACCCTAACTCTGCTGACACCAAGAGAAACCTAGCAAACCTATCCATTTTCGAAAACTAGACACCCAGCGGAATCCAGGATGGGGTGACTTGACTGCCTCCCACAAGGTTCTGTTACCCAGAATCCCTTGCAAACCTAAAACATTTTTTTTTAAAACACATTTTCACCACATTTCTGTGGTGGAAAGTTCTAGAATCTGCGTGGATCCACTGACTTCCACCCACCCCGCATTCCCCAAAGTCTTCAGAGAAAAATAGGACCTCACTTGTGTGGGTCGGACTAGTGCCCTTGACAGGAAACGGCGCAAAACTCAACGTGGACACACCTCAATTTTGCCTTGAAAAAAGACCCTTTTTTGGCAAAGTGCCTAGCTGTAGTTTTTGAACCATAGCTCTGCCGGCACCTAGGGAAACCTAGCGAACCTATACATTTTTGAAAACTAGACACCCAGGGGAATCCAGGATGGGGTGACTTGACTGCCTCCCACCAGGTTCCATTACCCAGAATCCCTTGCAAACCCAAACAATTGTCAAAAAAAACACATTTTGCCCACATTTCTGTGGTGGAAAGTTCTGTAATCCTCGCGGATCCACAAATTTCCACCCACCCCGCATTCCCCAATGTCTTCCGAGAAAAATGGTACCTCCCTTGTGTGGGTCGGCCTAGTGCCCGCGACAGGAAACGACACATAACGCAATGCGGACACACCTCAATTTTGCAGTGAAAAATGACCCTTTTTTGGCAAAGTGCCTAGCTGTAGTTTTTTAACCCTACCTCTGCCGGTACATAGGGAAACCTACCAAACTCACACATTTCTGAAAACTAGACACCCAGGGAATACCAGGGAGGTATGGCTTGCGTGGATCCCCCAACGTTTCCTTACCCAGAATCCCCTGCAAGCCTCATTTTTAGCTGAAAAATCCACTTTTTTCACTCATTTTTGTGTGGGAAAGTTGTGGCATCACTGGGCTGACACAAATGTCCTACCACCCAGCGTTCTTCCGGGTCTCCCGATAAAAACGGTGCCTCACTCGTGTGGGAGGCCCAAGTACCCGCAACAGGCAAGGGCCCAAAATGTATTGAGGCGACATCAAAATTGCCTTTCACCAAACAACCTGCTTTTGCAAGGGGGGTCACCTGGGTTTTTGGGCCCGTGCTCGGTGGCCACCTAGGGAAACCTACCAAACCCACACATTTCTGAAAACTAGACACCCAGGGGCTTTCAGGGAGGTATGGCTTGTGTGGATACCCCAACGTTTCCTTACCCAAAATCCCCTGCAAACCTCAATTTTAGCTGAAAAAAATCCCTTTTTTCACACATTTTTGTGTGGGAAAGTTGTGGCATCACTGGGCTGACACAAATGTCCTACCACCCTGCATTCCCCCGGGTCTCCCAATTGAAACGGTGCCTCCCATGTGTGGGAGGCCCAACTACCCGCGACAGGCAAGGGCACAAAACGTAGTGAGGCAAAATCAAAATTGCCAATCACAAAATGTTTTGGGCCGTTGCCTGTCGCGGGCTCTTTGTCCTCCCACACGAGTGAGGTACCATTTTTATCGGGAGACCCTGGGGAACGCTGGGTGGTACGAAATTTGTGTCAGCCCGGTTATGCCACAACTTTCCTGCCTGTTTTGGGCAGCCCCCACCCTAATTCTAATTTGCCCCAAAATATCCGTGGTGACTAGGGGCTTTTTGTCCCCCGGGGGTGCAGAAAGCCTACTAAATGCAAGGGATTTTTTGGAGCAAATTTTAATTAGGGTGGGGGTTGCCAAGAACGGGCATGCCAATGCCCCCACCCTAAGAAAAATGTTCCCCAAAAAATTCCTGGCGTCTAGTGGGCTTTTTGCACCCCGGGGGGGCAGATTGGGGGCTACTGCCCCATCTGCTCCCCAGGGTGGGCGGAAAGTCCGCTAGACGCCAGGGAGTATTTTGGGCACATTTTAATTAGGATGGGGGCTGCCCAAAATAAGCATGCCAATGCCCCCACTCTAATTAAAATTTGCCCAAAAAATCCCTGGCGTCTAGTGGGCTTTTTGCCCCCCCGGGAGGGGCAGATTGGGGGCTACTGCCCCATCTGCTCCCAAGGGGGGGCAAGAAGGCTGCAATTTTTGTGGGGGAAGGTGTGGGGGCATGGGCATGCCTGTTTTGGGCAGCCTCCACCCTAATTCAAATTTGGCCCAAAAAAATCCCTGGGAACTAGTGGGCTTATTGCCCCCCCCCCGGGGTTTCAGATTGGGGCTAATGTCCCCATCTACCCCCCAGGGGGGGGAGAAAGCATACTAGACACCAGAGATTTTTTTGAGCAAATTTTACTTATTTTTTTTTTTATTTAGAAAGTTTTATAGAGCGCGAACAAGATCCTTGCGGATATCAGAGCGCTTTACATAACAGCTGGATGTAAGTAGAATAATACAAAATATGCAGGTAAACAATAATAACAAAAAAGCATAGTTGGTGCACATAAAGTAGGAGGATTACAGATTGGTGCTGTCTATTATAACGGGAAACAGGAGAACTCAGGTCTGAGGAGAGAGAGCTCATGTAAATTTAGCCATGAGAAACGCTTTGACTTCTTTTTTGAAAGCGGCGTAGGAGGCGTTCCGTCTGGTTGCGGGGGGCAGAGCGTTCCAAATTCTGGGCGCCATCCCCGAGAAGGATCGATTATAAGTTTTATTTTTGGCTGCCCAAAACGGCCATGCCAATGCCCCCAGCCTAATTCAAATTTGCCCAAAAAATCCCTGGCGTCAACTGGGCTTTTTGTCCCCCCGGGGTCAGATTGGGGGCTAATGCCCCCAGCTGCACCCCAGGGGGGCAGGAAGGCTGTAATTGTGGCAGGGGTGTGGGGGCATTGGCGTGCCCGTTTTGGGCAGCCCCCACCCAAAAAAAATGGTGGCAAAATAAATCCCTGGCGTCTAGCGGGCTTCTTGCCCTCCCGGGGACTACTGACCCCTTCTGCCCCCCGGGGGGGGGGGGTAGAAAGACTGACATTTCTCGGTGGGGGCATTGCCATGCCCTTTTTGGGAAGCCCCCACCTCAACGTCAATACTAAAAATAATCCCTGGCTTCTAGTGGGTTTTCTGCCCCCCCCGGAACTTAGATTGGGGGCTACTGCCCCGTATGCCCCCTGGGGGGCAGAAAGACTGAGTTTCCCTGGGGGGGCATTGCCTTGCCCTTTTTTGGGCAGCCCCCACCCCAACGTCAATAAAAAAAAGTAAAAAAATCCCTGGTTTCTAGTGGTCTTTCTGCCCCCCAGGGGGGCAGAAAGACAGTAATTGAGCATTGGGGGGGTGGGGACTATGGTGTGCCCATATTGGGCAGCCCCCACCACTATTTTGCAGTAATAAAAAAAATCCCTGGCTTCTAGTGGGCTTCTTGCCCCCCCGGGGGCAAATTGGGGGCTACTGCCCCATCTGCCCTGGGGCAGAAAGACTGAATGTGGCTACAAAAACATGGGGGGAGCAAAGGCCCTTGCCCAAGGGGCCGCTCCCCCCTCCCTGGTGCTAGTGGGTGGATCCCTGCTTTGGGATCACCCTCCTAGGGTACCATTGGAAAGGGGAGATTCTCACCTTTCCAACAATACCTCTCCCAAGTGTTTCGGTGCGCGGGGGCTGAGATAGCCCCACGAGCACTGAAACACTGAAACTGAAACTAAGTTTCAGTTTCGTTTTTGTTTCAATGACGATTGCGCGCCATGCACGCGATCGTCATTTCAACAAAATCTAAAAATAGGCCTGAGGAGGTTGGGGGAGCTCTTCCCCACCTCCCCAGGCACAAAACAAATGGGAAATCCCTCTGCTGCCTGCAGCATAGGGATTCTCTGAGCATGTGCTCATGTCATGACCGAATGGTTCCATCATGAGCACAGCAGCACTTGTGCTCATGACAGAACCATTCCGTCATGAGCACTGAAAGGGTTAACTCAGGGATGAGCCGTATTTACAAAAATACGGCGCACCCCTGCTAGCACTTAGGCGTTCCTTCGGTGTTTCAGCCATGCACATGCTGCACACATCTGCTGCGTGGCCGCACAGCTGCCCTCATTAAATAGCCTGCCTCAAGAAGGAGGCGTCGCTGCACTGCATGAGCGCTAAAACAGGGAGCCCAACACAACACAAACTTGGGCGCAGCAGCCCTGCTCTCCCTGAATGGCTTCCCAACCGGGAAAGTGCTACTGGCAAAATTAAAAGCAAACATAAATAATCAAGTGAGAAATGAACACATACTGACTTTGACACAGAGCAAGAGAGATAAAAACACAAAAGGGAGTAAGAAGAAGGAAAACAGTGACAAAGAAAGAATTCGGAAGTGAAAAAGAACTTACAAAAATTAAATAAAGAGGCAGGGAGTGTCTGGAGGTGGATTCATAAAGCATGTGGTGGAACCAAGACTTTGCAGTCTTGTATTTGGTACCCCAACCTTCGATCACGAATACCGTGGACTTCTGAAATTAAGGACTCGAATTTTCAAGTACCTCCAGTTTTAAAAATACTTACTATCCTTTCTGCATATTTTTATTAGAGTTCCTCTAACTGTGTGCAGCATTACACATTTCCCTAAGCCCAGCAACAGCTTAAATAATACTCTTGTCCAGTGCACACGTAGAAACACTGCTCCACCACCTACTCACATCTTGTATAGTACTTGTCTCTGTGCCTTCAGGTGCTTGTAGAGCACTTGTCTGTACCCACTTTAGTGCTGCTCGTCCTGTCTGTAGTGGTAATAGCGTTACTCAAAGCCCACAGCTTCTTGGCCTTAGCATGTGTTAAAAGTGCACCATATCCTTTATACAGCTTTCAACACTATGATCCTGTAAGGACTAATTGCAAATCAATTCAAATCAAAATCCTCTATTCTGTAGTTGGTGGGCATTAAGAGGGGGTTAAAATGCCTGTTAATCGGTTTTCATATACATTTATGCTACAGACCATTAAGTAACATTACTGGTTTTACTAGGATTTGAAGTGGTAATGCCACTTTTTGTGCAGTATTACCATTGATCCCCTCTTAGCATCAGGGATGTGCAGCTTTTTGTAGCCAGAGTAGACGTGTCATACTGAGCGATGGAAACAATCTTTCGCCTTATTTTGATTGTTGAGGAATTACTGAGGAATTTGATAAACATCAAACCTCTATGCAAAACACCGCAAAGGAGAGCACAAACTGCAACCCAGGAGGCAAAGAATAGAATAGTTTGATGGAAAAAAAGTAAGGACTGCAAAGAAGTGAGGTTTGGTCCTGAAACCCATATGAAAGTTCCTAGGTGGGACAGTTGGGAAAGTTTTGTGACTTGTGGTTTGTACTAAATCAGTGCTATTCTTCCTTGGTATTGTGATGTTTTACTGTTGAGGGAGAACAGAAGAAAAGGCATTAAGCACCTATCTCCCCTTTATTGTGGATGAGGGATATCATTTCCACCTCCTAGCCTTTCATAAAATAATGATTTTCTCGCCACAAGCTAGGGAGATCTCCACTTTATGGAAGACTAGACAAGATATTTACAATAAAATGTCAAAATTGATAATGCCATGCTCCGACATTTGTTTAACCCCTTCGCTGCTAGGCCTAAACCCCCTCCCCCCCCCCCATGCTAAGCCTTTTTTTGGCCATTTGGGGTAGTGCGCGCTTAGGCCCCTGTAACTTTTTGACCACATAAGGTATCCATGCCAAATCTGTGTCCTTTTCTTCCAACTCATGGGGATTCTAAAGGTACCCAGGGTTTGTGGATTCCCCTGGAGGGGTCCCAGAAATTAGCCAAAATACAGCTAAATTTTGGATTTTTTTGAGAAAAATTAGAAAAAAGGGCTGCAAATGAAAGTGTCTGGGTTTTCCCCTGCAAATGGTATCAACAAAAGGTTTGTGGGGCTGAAATTACCGTTTTCCCAGCTTTTAGGGAATTACAGACTTTTGTCAGAAAACCAACATTTTTTACACAGTTTTGGCATTTTTCTGGGACATAGCCTATATCTGCTATTTTTTGTGCTTTCAACCTCCTTCCAGTTAATGGTAGAAATGGGTATGAAAGCAATAATGGATCCTGGACAGCTATACATTTTGGAAAAGCAGACATAATTCTGAATTCATCAAGGGGTCATTTGTGTAGATCCTTCAAGATTTCTTTATAGAAACTAACAGTTAAATTTAGGAAAAATTGAAAATTAGTTGAAAAAAACAGCTTTTTGTGTCAACGTTTTCACCTGTAACTTCTTCTAATTATGGCAGCTCTTTGAAAGCAATATACCGTTACATCCACTGGATCTTTCTGGTTGTGGGGATATATAGGACTTGTTGGTTCACCAAGAACCCGACGAACCCAGAGTCAAAATCTGAGCAGCAATTTGCAATGGCTTTTTTTTATGTACCGGGTATATAGCAATTATTGTGGAAAAATGTATACATGGAAAAATCAGTATGAAAGACACCTATGTATTTCTAAAATGGGAACAAATAATAAGAGTTTATAAACAGTAGATATTTGCACATTTTCGAAATTGGGAATACTCATACTAGCTTGAGAATTATCGGTAATTTTTCAAAATGACTTCTTTTTTACACAATGTCTTTCATTTGGAAGGCAGAAATGCATTGATAATAACAGTTGCTTTACAAATCTGAATTACCCTAAGTCTCCCGATAAAAATGGTACCTCACTTGTGTGGGTAGGCATAGTGCCTACGACAGGAAATGGCTCAAACGGCAACGTGAGCACACCACATTTTCATTACCTTTTTTTTGCAAAGTGCCTAGCTGTATTTTTTTAACCCTAGCTCTACCGGCACCTAGGGAAACCTAGCAAACCTATACATTTTTGGAAACTAGACACCGAGGGGAATCCAGGATGGGGTGACTTGACTGCCTTCCACCAGGTTCTGTTATCCATAATTCCTTGCAAACCTAAACAATTGTAAAAAAAAACACATTTTCCCCACATTTCCGTGGCGGAAAGTTCTGGAATCTGCGTGGATCCACACATTTCCACCCACCCCGCGTTCCCCAAAGTCTTCCGAGAAAAAATGGTACCTCACTTGTGTGGGTCGGCCTAGTGCCCACAACAGGAAACAGCACAAAACGCAACGTTGGTCACACCTCAATTTCGCAGTGAAAAATGACCCTTTTTTGGCAAAGTGCCTAGCTGTAGTTTTTGAACCCTAACTCTGCTGACAGCAAGAGAAACCTAGCAAACCTATACATTTTTGAAAACTAGACACCCAGGGGAATCCAGGATGGGGTGACTTGACTGCCTCCCACAAGGTTCTGTTACCGAGAATCCCTTGCAAACCTAAACATTTTTTTAAAAAACACATTTTCACCACATTTCTGTGGTGGAAAGTTCTAGAATCTGCGTGGATCCACAAATTTCCACCCAATCCGCGTTCTCCCTAGTCTTCTGAGAAAAATGGTACCTCACTTGTGTGGGTCGGCCTAGTGCCCGCGACAGGAAACGGCGCAAAACGTAACGTGGACACACCTCAATTTCACAGGCAAAAATGACCCTTTTTTGGCAAAGTGCCTAGCTGTAGTTTTTGAACCATAGCTCTGCCGGCACCTAGGGAAACCTAGCAAACCTATACATTTTTGAAAACTAGACACCCAGGGGAATCCAGGATGGGGTGATTTGACTGCCTCCCACCAGGTTCTGTTACCCAGAATCCCTTGCAAACATAAAACCTTATAAAAAAAAACACATTTTCCCCACATTTCTGTGGTGGAAAGTTCTGGAATCTGCGTGGATCCACAAATTTCCACCCACCCCGCGTTCTCCCTAGTCTTCTGAGAAAAATGGTACCTCACTTGTGTGGGTCGGCCTAGTGCCCGCGACAGGAAACGGTGCAAAAGGCAACATGGACACACCTCAATTTCGCAGTGAAAAATGACCCTTTTTTGGCAAAGTGCCTAGCTGTAGTTTTCGAACCATAGCTCTGCCGGCACCTAGGGAAACCTAGCAAACCTATACATTTTTGAAAAGTAGACACCCAGGGGGATCCCGGATGAGGTCACTTGACTGCCTCCCACCAGGTTCTGTTATCCAGAATCCCTTGCAAACCTACAAAATTGTCAAAAAAAACACATTTTGCCCACATTTCTGTGGTGGAAAGTTCTGGAATCCGCATGGATCCACAGATTTCCACCCACCCTGAATTCCCCAAAGTCTTCAGAGAAAAATGGGACCTCACATGTGTGGGTCGGACTAGTGCCCTTGACAGGAAACGGCGCAAAACTCAACGTGGACACACCTCAATTTCGCATTGAAAAAAGACCCTTTTTTGGCAAAGTGCCTAGCTGTAGTTTTTGAACCATAGCTCTGCCGGCACCTAGGGAAACCTAGCGAACCTATACATTTTTGAAAACTAGACACCCTGGGGAATCCAGGATGGGGTGACTTGACTGCCTCCCACCAGGTTCCGTTACCCAGAATCTCTTGCAAACCCAAACAATTGTCAACAAAAACACATTTTGCCCACATTTCTGTGGTGGAAAGTTCTGTAATCCTCGTGGATCCACAAATTTCCACCCACCCCGCATTCCCCAAAGTCTTCCGAGAAAAATGGTACCTCATTTGTGGGGGTCGGCCTAGTGCCCGTGAGAGGAAACGATGCATAACGCAATGCGGACACACCTCAATTTTGCAGTGAAAAATGACCCTTTTTTGGCAAAGTTCCTAGCTGTAGTTTTTTAACCCTACCTCTGCCGGTACGTAGGGAAACCTACCAAACTCACACATTTCTGAAAACTAGACACCCAGGGAATACCAGGGAGGTATGGCCTGTGTGGATCCCCCAACGTTTCCTTACCCAGAATCCCCTGCAAGCCTCATTTTTAGCTGAAAAATCCACTTTTTCCACTCATTTTTGTGTGGGAAAGTTGTGGGATCAATGGGCTGACACAAATTTCCTACCACCCAGCGTTCCCCCGGGTCACTAAATTGAAACAGTGCCTCACTCGTGTGGGAGGCCCAAGTACCCGCAACAGGCAAGGGCCCAAAATGTATTGAGGTGACATCAAAATTGCCTATCACCAAACAACCTGCTTTTGCAAGGGGGGTCACCTGGGTTTTGGCCCCGTGCTCGGTCGCCACCTAGGGAAACCTACCAAACCCACACATTTCTGAAAACTAGACACCCAGGGGCTTTCAGGGAGGTATGGCTTGGGTGGATACCCCAACGTTTCCTTACCCAAAATCCCCTGCAAACCTCAATTTTAGCTGAAAAAAATCCCTTTTTTCACACATTTTTGTGTGGGAAAGTTGTGGCATCACTGGGCTGACACAAATTTCCTACCACCCAGCGTTCCCCCGGGTCTCCAATTGAAACGGTGCCTTCCATGTGTGGGAGGCCCAACTACCCGCGACAGGCAAGGGCACAAAACGTAGTGAGGCAACATCAAAATTGCCAATCACAAAATGTTTTGGCCCGTTGCCTGTCGCGGGCTCTTTGGCCTCCCACACCAGTGAGGCACCATTTTTGGTACAGAATTTGTGACAGCCCGGTGATGCCACAACTTTCCTGCCTGTTTTGGGCAGCCCCCACCATAATTCTAATTTGCCCCAAAAAATCTGTGGCGACTAGTGGGCTTTTTGTCCACCGGGGGTGCAGAAAGCCTACTAAATGCAAGGGATTGTTTGGAGCAAATTTAAATTAGGGTGGGGGTTGCCAAGAACGGGCATGCCAATGCCCCCACCCTAAGAAAAATGTTCCCCAAAAAATTCCTGGCGTCTAGTGGGCTTTTTGCACCCGGGGGGGGGGCAGATTGGGGGCTACTGCCCCATCTGCTCCCCAGGGTGGGTAGAAAGCCCGCTAGATGCCAGGGAGTTTTTTGGGCACATTTTAATTAGGATGGTGGCTGCCCAAAATGGGCATGCCAATGCCCAAACTCTAATTAAAATTTGCCCAAAAAATCCCTGCCGTCTAGTGGGCTTTTTGCCCCCTCTGGGAGGGGCAGAGTGGGGGCTACTGCACCATATGCTCCCAAGGGGGGGGCAGGAAGGCTGCAATTTTTGTGGGGGAGGGTGTGGGGGCATGGGCATGCCTGTTTTGGGCAGCCCCACCCTAATTCAAATTTGGCCCCAAAAAATCCCTGGGAACTAGTGGGGTTGCAGATTGGGGCTAATGCCCCCATCAACCCTCCAGGGGGGGCAGAAAGCGTACTAGACACCAAGGATTTTTTTGAGCAAATTTTAATTAGCGTGGGGGCTGCCCAAAACGGCCATGCCAATGCCCCCACCCTAATTCAAATTTGCCCAAAAAATCCCTGGCGTCTACTGGGCTTTTTGCCCCTCCCGGGGGGCAGATTGGGGGCTAATGCCCCATCTGCACCACAGGGGGGCAGGAAGGCTGTAATTGTGGCGGTGGGGTGGGGGCATTGGCATGCCCGTTTCGGGTAGCCCCCACCCTAAAAAAATGGTGCGAAAATAAATCCCTGGCGTCTAGCGGGCTTCTTGCCCTCCCGGGGAGGGCAGATGTGGGCTACTGACCCCTTCTGCCCCCCAGGGGGGCAGAAAGACTGACACCCCAACGTCAATACTAAAAATAATCCCTGGCTTCTAGTGGGCTTTCTGCCCCACCGGGAGGTAGATTGGGGGCTACTGCCCCGTATGCCCCCTGGGGGGCAGAAAGACTGAGTTTCCCTGGGGGGGGCATTGCCATGCCCTTTTTTGGGCAGCCCCCACCCCAACGTCAATAAAAAAAGTTAAAAAATCCCTGGTTTCTAGTGGGCTTTCTGACCCCCAGGGGGGCAGAAAGACTGTAATTGTGCATGGGGGGGTGGGGGCTATGGCGTGCCCATATTGGGCAGCCCCCACCACTATTTTGCAGTAATAAAAAAAATCCCTGGCTTCTAGTGGGCTTCTTGCCCCCCGGGGGCAAATTGGGGGCTACTGCCCCATCTGCCCCCGGGGGGGGCAGAAAGACTGAATGTAGCTACAAAAACATGGGGGGAGCAAAGGCCCTTGCCCAAGGGGCCGCTCCCCCCACCCTGGTGCTAGTGGGTGGATCCCTGCTTTGGGATCACCCTCTTAGGGTGATCCCAAAGCAGGGATCCACTAGGTAATGGTACCATTGGAAAGGGGAGATTCTCCCCTTTCTAACGATACCTCTCCCAAGTGTTTCGGTGCTCGGGGGCTGAGATAGCCCCACGAGCACTGAAACACTGAAACTGAAACTAAGTTTCAGTTTCGTCTATGTTTCACTGACGATAGCGCGCCATGCACGCGATCGTCATTTCAACAAAATCTAAAAATAGGCCTGAGGAGGTTGGGGGAGCTCTTCCCCACCTCCCCAGGCACAAAAAAAATGGGAAATCCCTCTGCTGCCTGCAGCATAGGGATTCTCTGAGCATGTGCTCATGACCGAATGGTTCCGTCAGGAGCACAGCAGCACTTGTGCTCATGACGGAACTATTCCGTCATGAGCACTGAAAGGGTTAACTCAGGGATGCGCCGTATTTACAAAAATACGGCGCACCCCTGCTAGCGCCAAAAAAGCTGCCTAGCACCTGGTCAGGCACCCTGCCACCCTGTTGCATGGGTGTCTTCACTGCAGGGGTGATTTTTTATGTACAGGAAGGGAAACCTTCCTGTACATAAACAATCTTTAAAGGCCCTTTGCTCTTTCTATGTGTGCTGCACAAGGCATCACACATAATAAGAGCAAATACGAGGAGAAATTAATAATTTCTCCTCATATCACCCTCCTAAGACCAAGTTTATCTGGTATTAGTTTTTGGCACTGCCCCACCCTTGTAAATATGGGGCAGTGTCAAAAAGCAATGGGTATTGTGGCAGAACGCCCACTGTAACACCCACTGCATGCCCCTTTCACGCTAAGTGAAGCATGAAAGGGGGCCTTATTTACAAGTCACGTTAAGTGGCTTACGCCGCTTTGTAAATGAGGAGAAAGGGATATTGCCACCGAAAGTGTACGTTTAAATATGCCCCTGAACGTGAAGTAAAATGCTATGAGCAGGAGATCTGCCAGTTTGAAACTGTTTATGGAGGATTTAGAAGATATAGCTCTCAGATAGGAGTGTGCACCAAACTTAGAAATAGTCATCCCATCCTCCAACATTACCTAAAAGGGCCCATAAAACAATAGTAGGGGTGGAGGTAAACAAGTGAGGTTTTCTGATGGAAATAAGAAGCTGAGAGGCTGTGCAAAAATAGAGGAGATTCACGTCTTATATTCCTTGAGGCAAATATGAACACAAAAATTGGGGCACGTCTAGAAGTAAGAATAGAGGGCAGAACAGTTGCTGTCGGCTATTCAGAAATGCGAAAGACAGTTTTTGAGGGGAGAAGTACTGATCACTGATGGACAGGGCTCTGACTTTAAAGACCCTTTTAATAGAGACCAGGGAAGGGAGCTCTTTTAAATGGAGGTCTGAGTTAGCAAGCCAAAGGGACAAGAGGGAAAGAACAAGTTTCACGTCCCAGGAAGAGCTACATCTGTGTCAAGGAATACGAAAAAGGCAAATGGCTTTCATTGAATTGCAAACCAAGGAATCCTTTCATAGGGGTAGGGCCTATTTGATAATGGTCAGAAAAATCAATAAGCGTAAAACGTTAAAGTTGCAGAAGAGAGGCCCTTGGCATGACAGGAGGCTAAGAAGTAGTGTGAGAGTGGAAGCAAAGACATGCATGCCACATTTTAAGCACCAGTCCACCTAACCTGAGCAAACCGACTTGAAGGCTTGCCTGGTACCATGGGTCAAAAACTTGAAGGTGATGCTTGAAGCTTCCAGGAAAAGCATCACCTGAGAATCTTTTTTTTGCTTGAAAACAAGCCAGGCTAGAAGGTGCAGGTCGCCCTGAAGGAATAGAGGACGAGGATTCCCCATGTGAGTAAGAAGACTGTTGGGGTGGTAGGGGAAAACAAACACACAGGAAGTTTGTCACACATTCCAGAAGGTCTGGAAACTATTGCTTTGGATGGTTAAAAGGGGATGATCATTACTGGCATTGGCAAAGGTGAATCATTTTTCATGGAGTCATGTTAGATGGGTGAAGACTCATGCTCAAAATGAGCTTCAATCCTAGAATAAGGCGTCTAATTGCCAGGCTTGTGGGTGGAGACACCAGCTCATAAAAGGAGAAAGATGGCAATGAAGGTGAAAGGTTAACACGTCCAACTCTAAAGAACCCCAAAGGTGAAAAGGTTTGTGAAAGATGAAAGGATACAGCATTCAGTAACTAGAGGATGGAATATTCTTTGAGTGCCATTAAGCAATACAGATAGAGCAACCTGGTAGGAACCTTGTCTGAAGAGTGAGATGGGAAGCAAGGAAATAGGACAAGACACTTTGGACAAGGGTGGTCAGATTCTTTGACCTGGACCATTGAGTTTACTGATGAAGCAGACAGCAGAGATATTGTTCATTCCCAGCAGAGTGGTGCAGTGAGGCAGTTCCTGGATGGACCCTTTAATGTAAATGTCCTGTCCATCAGATCTAGACAGTTGATCAAGAGAGAGAGGCTTCTTTGTGGGACTAGAGGTCCCCTGTTGAGTTGTCCTGAAGGTTAGTGTCCCAAACCAAACTGTCCAGGTAAGACTCTAAGATTGTCCAGCCACCACTAAAGCTCTTCCAGGGAGCTGTCACCCAGAGCAGTTTCTACTAACTCTAGCTCTTTGTCAAATCAAAGGCTTTCCAGCTTTTTAGGGACAATTAATGAAGTCTTGGAAAGATTGCTTGGATTGATGAGGAATGCGAGCCTATCCAATGGGCCAAATTCCTGAAGGAAAATCGTTTCTGGTTCACGGTTTGTTATAGTTCCCTTTTTAGACAATGTAGGTGCTCTTGTGGAAGCATGAAATGACAGAGGTTAATGTTCATGACAAAGCAGAATTACTTCAACTGAGAGGGGTGAAGACTGATTTGTTTCATACTTTACAAGAACGTTCAGCCAGTAAAGGGAGCAAACAGTGTACTGAAGTATTCCTGGAGACAGAGGGTTCATCACAAGGATATCATCGCTAGAGATTACGAGACAGAAGCCACAAGTGAGAAGAAGACTCACCACCAAACAGGAGTTTGGTGAAGCATGACGCGGCATAGAAGAGGGAAAACAGTAGAATTGCTGAAACTCGCAGTTGCACTGGACATTAAGAATTTGCTGATGGAAAGTGAAAAACAGGTGTTTCTGAAACCCAGACCTATCATTCAGTCCTTGGCAAGAAGGAGATAAGAAGGGTATCTCCCAAGTGATAGATGAGATTCTTGCCACTTTGAAGATACACCTGTTGAGGGATTTGAGATTGATTGCAGGGTGCAAACCCCTGAGTTTTTTGTGCACCAGAAAGATTGAGCTGGTGAAACCCTGTGGGGGAGTCAAAAAGCCTTGCTCCTTTCTTGACGACTTTTGCCACTATCTGGTTCACTATAGCATTTTCTTGGAAAGAGAAGAGATGAAAAGGGGGTCTTTGGCACAGAATGGAAAAACTTAAGAAATCTCCATGATAGCTAGGCACCCATCCAATAGAGATAGTTGGATGCTGAGATAGCAAGAGGATCTCCTATAGAGTTGCAGCTGGGTTTTTCAGCATGTGTCTCCTCACAGGTTACCTAAGGTCAGGAGTTATGTCTCTTGGAATCCAATATGGTAAGGCTGCACCTTTGAGCAACAGTGGCAGCAGTTCACTGGTAGCAATAGAATCAAATGGGAGCAAGCCCCAGGTCTCTCCAGCATCTTCATGGGAGCAGTCCTTAGATAGGGTAAAGGGGGTTGAGGGAGGGGAGACTCAGTTTTCCCCAAGGTCTTATGTTGCTGTGTCATTTTCAAGAAATATAACACACTGGATGCTATCTCTGTTCACTTTGGTGACTCACATGCATGTTTGGTAATACTATCAGATGTCTCTGTTATTTTTGTGCATCCATTCTAAACTTTTATTGAATCAGTCCTTTGTTCCTAAAAATAAAGGTCAGTTTCGCAAAGAAATTTGTAAATCTACACCCACAGTTATACACCCACATGTGAGTGTATATGTGTGAATTTCTGCAAGTCACAAACATTTCCCAATAATAAAACATATCAAAACTGTACCAGGCTCAGGTTTCCAGTTGTATTCCTAGGGAAGGTTATGTGACATTACCATCTGGATCCTATACCCGCTCTGCAGAGATTTCTATAGCAGAGTACTCCAGATAGGGAGAATAAGATCTTCTGTGCAACTGCACATTTTTTGTTTGCTTTTTTCTCCACTTGGAAAATAATTTTCCTCCTGAAAGAACCTCTGTGCCTACAACCACAGGAAATATGAGAGTAATCCACTTCTCTCCACGCTTTGATGGATGGCTTACACCAGCCTTTTGCTGCCAAAAATCTTACCGAATTTAGAAAGGGTAAGGAGAGGAGTTTGTGAAAGCAGACATACACCCATGCTTGTGGGCCTTCACAAACTTACATCGCAAACCACGTCTTGCCAGGCCAAATTCCCACTCCTTGAGTGGGATCCACGGATTCAGTGTTCTGCAATTTTGAAGGAGATACCTGCACATGTAAATTGCATTACGTCTGCCAAGAATCCCTTTGTGAATTCCTGACATGTGTAAGTAAATTCAGTTATAAAAATATTTTAATTACTGAATTTAGCTCTATCCAGGTGTGAACTATAGTGACTCCCATGGCATGTGTTGTGGGTTTATCGTATTGGGAGACACTGCTGCTGGGACACACTGCTTTGTAGAAGGAAGAGGGAGCAGTGAAGCAGACACTTCAAAGGATGCAGAACCCCAACACAAAACTTCAAAGACTCAGATGCTAAATCAGATTTTGTGTCTGGAAATGGGCTATAAAAGGAGAAGATTGAGACCGCAAAATCTGTCATCTGTTAAGCAGCCAGACAGGCTGTATGTGGAGATGAAGCTCTGCAAAACATCTACCTGTGACTAGGACTGGGGGGTAAGGACATCTCTCAGGGAATCTAAGAGCAGTGTGCCTTGTGAGGAAAAGGAGACCTTTGGAGGGAGTGAGTTCCAGTGGGGATAACTGTTGAGTGGATTTCCTGTGCGATGTGTGATGAAACGGCTGCTGCACCGATTTAGTTGTTGCCCATGTGCAGGAGAAAGTTGCACAGTCCCATATTTCAGGAGATGGCTGCTGTGAATTGAGCCATGTGTCACACTGCACCAATCAGGCCGAACTCCGTGTGCAGTGCCAAATTGGTGAACCCGTGTACCAGGAGGGGTCATTATGGAAAAGACTGCCATGCGGAAAAGGCTGTAGCCCTGTTTGGTAGTGGATGATGGCCTGGTGTGCCAGAAGGGACCGCTGTGAAGGATTTCACAGTGCCTATTGGGCAGGAGCCCGTGTGCTGTGAGATGCGGCGACCCCGTATGCCAGAGGGGGTAACCAACAGCATCAACTACTGTGACCTGATCTGCCATTGCTTGCGGGAGAAGTGATGATGCCGTGGGAGCACCAGTTCAACATCACCAAGGCAGGGGACCGAAGACAGATTCGTCACAGCCACCCCGCACAGAAAGAGGAACTGGACACCACACAGAAGGAACCACAGAGAGCCTGCAGTCACTTCAGGAGTGACTCTGCACCTGATGAGTGTAGCCACCTGGTCTGCATGTAGCCAACTCACCTGAACTCAGCTGCAGCCGCAGATGGGGCGCACTCAGGACTCATGATACTTAATGCCTGCTTGTGCAGATAAGACTGGTTTTGGTCTTGTCAGCCCCAGGGGTGATTCCTGATGCTAGTAGCGCTGTGGTGCTGGCACACTGTTGACTTTAACGTAGAGTCAAAAGTAGACTCTTGAGGCATGGGCTCAAGATGGATGTTACTAATAGTGAATGGAGAATAATCACTATCACTAATAGGAGGAGTGAGTGGTACAGGGAATCGCCAACAAACATTAGATCCTCGACCTTCACGAGGAAATGTGTGATGGTTTGTCAATGTCAAATCTTTCCTTTGTGTGGTTAGTGGAAGATAATAAAATGCTTCTCTATTTTCATAAAAGTGAGCATTTGGCTGGACAATGATTTATTGCTGCTGCTGTGCGCATTTTGAGTTGTGAGCCCATGTTCACTATCCTGTATCCATACCTACCCCCTGAGGGAGCCCTGGACATCTCAGACCATGTATACCCTGAGCGTCAAATGCAGAAATGTGTACATGGCCCAGTAACTCAGAATCCATGGTAAGTTGGACCCGGAACCTCAGGAGTAAAAGACCTACCCTCACTGCTGGGCCCAGTAACCCCTGCTTGACCCGTGGCCCTCTGAAAGGGAGTCTGATATTCCAATTATTGTACATCATCATATTGATCTGTTGCACATCACTCTGTTCCACTTACCTGCTAATCACACTGTCCAGTGTTCAATTCATGTACACTGTCCAGTGCTACCCTGATGAACTACACCCAATCTAATATTGATCTGTGGGGCCCGATTATTACTTTGCTCTTCGGAGCCTGACGGGAGAAGGGTTTTTTGCACACCTGGCCTGAGTCTGTTTTCGTTCCCATACATAACAAGCACTAGCAATGCAATAGGTCTCGCATTCACCCGACTTTGAGCTATTGACATTGTAAATGGCAATGCCTTTTATTTATGTTTTGGGTTTTAAAACATAAATAAAAGGCATTATCATTTACAAAACGAATAGCTTAAACTCTGCCACATAATTGCACTCCGCCCTCTCCTGCCACATAATTGCAGTGGCCCTGACCATAATGTATGTCCCAGAATGAGAGCTCTTAAGTGAGACATATATATTGAACAGTGAGTGTGGGTGTGTGGTAAGGATGAGGCACTGCTTCTTTTAGGCTTACGGATTGGTTTCGAGGAGTGCGTTCTCAGGCTTTCTATGTTGTGCATTATTAATGCAATCAACCTCACCATCTATACAAACAGAAAGGGTGCTTCAGATATATTGAGGTCAAAGGGCAAACACCCTGACTGGCGCAGATAAAAGCACCTCAGAATAGTGAATGGACAGCAACGTCAACTCAAAGCAGACATCGCATGTCGCAAAATGAGGGGACCCGTGCACCGGCCGTATTTCATCTCAATGGAAGAAACAGGAGTTGTCAATAAAACGCACAAACAGCAGATGCTGTTTTCACAGTGGTACAATAACTGGTACTTTAGCAGGCTGCCTCGGAAACGGAAGAAAGGACAGACACCTTCCTTGCTGTTACCAACTTGCACGCAAACTGCATAAGTAATCTTCTGCCCCCTCCCCTCTTTCGGCACGGGTCCAGTTTCTGTCGCAAACCCCGGACTCTGAATATAAAACCACCTTGCCTACACTAGGCTTGGATAAGAAGAGTCAGTGCGCAACAAATCCTGACATGCAGCATAACAAAAAAAACACGCATTTGCCATACAATCGCATCACTTGTGCTTCAGCTGTAACATCTTAAGCTCAAGCGCGGGTGCCTCGATTGCTTCAAAATCTTTTTTTCCCATTTCTTTACTTTTGAAGCAATTGAGGCTCCCGTGTATAGCTTAAGATGTTTACAGATAAAGCACGAGTGTGGTGATTAAAACCAAAATAAATTAAGAGAAAACACGGTATAAAAACATTAAAGCTCACCGGTCACAACAAAATAAAAAGTGCGTGCACGAGCAGGATAAGCAAGCAACGAAAAACAAGAATACCAAGACAAAGACTTTATTAAAGCTCATGGGTCACAACAAAATAAAAACGTGCGTGCCCGAGCAGAATAAGCAATCAACGAAAAACGAAGTGTTCCAAGACAAAGACTTCATTCCACTAGGCGCATGTTTACAGTAGTTAGGCGGTGCTGCATAGGCGTTCCTAAAGAAATAAAGAAGGAACTAAAAACTGCATTAACCTGTCAAAATGAAGTGATTGAAGCAGACAAGCAAACATACCAATAAAAAGCCAGTAGGTGGAGTTTCCCACATATACTAATTACTGCATGTCTCGGAGAGCCGCCTAGGCCCGACCTTAAAAGGGTGACCGTAACAGTCCAACACAATATAGACCAATTTCCCTTTTAGATTCCTTAGTGAAGGTGGCTGGGCATTATCTTTTGGATCGTTTGCAAGATTGAGAAGAATCTAATAACATCCTCTCAGACCTGCAGTACGATTTTAGAGCTGGACTGGGGACTACCGAACAGGCATTTCATTTGGATTTTTTAATTGGCAAATATACGGATATCAAGGAAGGGAATTTGTTTTTAGTTTTCGTGGACTTGTCTTCTGCTTTTGATTTCGTGGTCCATGAGAAACTGTGGTCCATTATGACTAGTCTGCGAGTGGATTGTGCCATTGTAAACTTCCTTAGAGATCTGTACGCACTGGGCAGTGGCAGAGTACGCTACAGTATTATTGGCAACTGTACCAAGCCTTTTAAAATAAGAAGAGGGGCACGTCAAGGATGCGTCCTTGCCCTCTTCCTGTTTAATCTTTATCTTAACAGTGTACGGGACATTTTGGCAAGAAAGTGCGCTGACCTGACCCAAATATGTAATCGTCCAATCCCAGCACTTTTTTATGCCGATGACGCAGTTTAAATGGCTTGTAACCCCCTTGGTCTTCAGCACTTAGTGGATGAATTTGCCATTTTTATGCGGGATCATGGACTGAAAATTAACATGTGTAAAACCTTTGCCATGAATATTGGAAGCACAGGCTCTAGATGTCGAGACATCTTAATTGAGGGTGAAAAAATCGAGTACACAACAACTGTCTCTTACCTTGGGATATTATTTAGTCATACCGGGAAGTGGCAACGGGCTATAACATATAGATTACTTCAATTTGTTAAAACTACAAGGCCCCTGCTGCAGTTTGCTAGTACCCAAGAAATCTAACATCAGAGGGAAATGTTGTCCATTTACAAGGCCAAATGTAGACCTACTGCTAGGTATGGGGCCCAATTATGGGGATATGGGCAGAACGATAGTCTCCAACATGAAGAAAACATTTTTTTGAGAAACCATTTAGCAGTTCCAAAAAGCAGTGCAACTTATGTCTGTCACGCAGAATTAGGAGTCCAATATATTGCTGACCTGATTAGGATACAGCCAGTGGTATTATGGCACAAAATGTGGTCATCTGAACACACCACACTCAACCGATCGAATATTATGGATTGTCTCAGATCTACATCAGCCCTTAAAATTTCTTGGCTCAAATTCCTACACAACGTTTTGGCAGACATTGGCCACCCTGAATATTTCAATCACCCTGAGAGCTTGACTCTCGTTCCAAGAAAAGTACTCAAAATTAAATGTTTAACTCTTTTAGAGGAAACAAGACTAGCATCAGAAATATTGAGACCGTCTGTCCAGAGGAATCAGATGATCCAGACCAGCTTTAATATACGGTTTTATTTAGTCAATGAGTTTAATGCACATCACAGGTTCTTGCTGACCCGATTCTGTTTGGATATCTTCAATCATTTAATCAGCTTTCCCATTACTAATAACTGGTCCACCAACATGGGGAAATGTACCTGCAACGAAATCTCTCTACAGAGAAGCATGCATATTGTCTTGTTTTGTAAACATTTCTTTGAGGCTAGAAAAAAATATGGTAAACCCTTGTTAAGACAAGTGGGCTTTGAGCAATATTGACCAGCTTTTTTGTATTTGCAAATGTTACCTTCCATTTATATAGGTACTGTAATGACTCGATTCTTATGGGCCGTTGTTAATTTTAGGCAGCGGCTATGGTGAGTGTGCCTTTGATCATCGCACTTGCACTTGTATTTACGTACTGTAGTTTTTAAAGCTTTTTTAACTTGTTCAAATTTCATATAGTTTTAACTAATTTATGGATGTTTTAATACAGCTTTTATGATTCATTTGTGAATTCGAATAAAGCGTATTTTGATTGATTGATTGTGTTGCTTTATTTATTGCAGTGACCAGCTCAGGCACATCACTGTGTATGCCCAGTAGCTCCTGTATGACCCAATTATGCATTAATGTTTGTATGTCTCTCTGTGGACTTTGAGTAAATGGGTGTCTTCAAGGTGGTCTGTTAACATATGTGCATCCTTCATGAATGCATGTGCATATGTATCTTATATGCTTTGTGTTCACACTACACAAAAGCCAAATCTATTTGATTTTTCAATGTTTTTTGACCCTTTTTGTCCATAATATCTGAATGTATTTGCAAGAAAGGAAAGCCATGGGGACTGGATTATTTTAGCAGCAGTTGATTAACTGATTGAAAGTTAGTTGGTAGATCATGAAATCACTTTGAATAGATTTGTTAATAACTTTGGTTATTTTTGTCGATTTGCACCACACTTGGCGGACATTTCCCAGATTTAGCTTACTTTTGATATTTTCAGTTTCATGCAAATCATTCAAGAAGGTGAGCACTGAATGGGATGGTCACCAAAGCAGTGTTTCAAGGAGCATCCTGGCGCTGGTTGGTCAGAGATAAGGGGGGCCCTAAAGCTACTAAATAAGAGAAAGGCACAATTCGTCTGGGGTGCTGAATAACCAAGTTTTCAGGGCCCTCCTGAATTGTGTTTCTGTATTCAGCAATCTTAAATGAGGTGGTTGTAGGTTCCAAGCTTTGGTTCCCAAAACAGCCACTGTTCTACCGCCTTTAGTTTTGCATTTAAAAGTGGGTGGTTTGAGGAGGTTGGCAGATGAGGACCTAAGAGTCCTAGTTGTGATATAGGGAGTGAACCGTGCCGAGAGATACTTGGGTCCCGGTTTATGCCTGGCTCTGTAGGTGATTAGGAGGATTTTAAAAGGAATTATTTTGTGCACCAGGAGCCAGTGAAGGGCTTCTAATGCCGCCGATGCCGAAGATCTTCGTGGGAGTTTAAGAACTAAACGAGCCGCAGCATGTTGGACAACTTGTAGCTTTTTTAATGTAGATTTGTTGGCTCCTGCCAAAAGGCTATTGCAGTAGTCAAGACACGAAAGAATCAAGGCTACTGCAACTGATTTCCTTGCCGCCAGTGGAAATAAGTCAAATAATTTTTTTAGAGATTTAATAAGGCTAAAGCAGGTCCCTGCTACTGCCGTGGCGTGTGGAAGGAAGGAGAGTGCAGTGTCAAATTGTACTCCTAGATTTTTGGCTACCTTGACTGTATCAGGCGGGGGTGATGTTCCTCTGGCCACCATTTACAAGGCTGGAATAGGACATCTTTCCCTATTGGGAGAATTTCAGTTTTGTCTGTGTTGCATCTAAGATGGTTGTCTCTCATCCACTGGATGACTGCGGCTAAGCAGTGTTTGAAGTTAAGTTTGTCTCTGTGGAATTGTTATCCAGGGAAAGGATCATTTGGGTATCGTCTGCGTAGGACGTAACTTCAATCCAAAGGATCCTATCAGGCAGATGAGTGGGGTAATATAAACGTTAAACAACAGTGTGCTCAAGGATGAGCCCTGTGGAACTCCTGTTGTTATGTTGCGTTCTACTGAGAGGAAAGTACCACGGGTAACCGCTTGTCTGCGGTTGGTGAGGAATGATTTTATCGAATCCAGGGCGGTACCAGAGATGCCGCCGCGTTCGATTCGCTTCAGGTGGATGCTGTGCGAGATGGTATCGAACGCGGCTGACAAGTCGAGTAGTATCAGACCCGCTTTCTTGCCGTTGTTGGCTATAGTTTTTAGCGTGCCGGTTATTTCCAGTAGAGCCGATTCCGTGGAATGCTTGGGGCGAAAGCCAGATTGTTGAGGGTGAAGGATATTATTGTCTTCAATGAATTTGGATAGTTCTTTATGAACAAACTTTTCTGTGACTTTGCCTAGCAGTGGGAGTAGGGAAATAGGGCAGAGGTTTGAAAACACAGAGGGGTCGGTGCTTTGTTTCTTTTTCAGTGGTTTTGCCAGTGCAAGCTTCAATTCATCTGGTACAATGCCTGAGCTGATGGAGGAGTTAACTATCTGATTTAAAACTGGGTTAACTATATCTATGATTCTGTGGAGAATCATAGGGGGACAGGCATCCAAGGGTGAGCCTGATTTGCATGCTCTTATGGCCTCGTGAGTCTGTTCTAATGAAACTCATTCGAAAGTTCGAATAGATGTGGCAGAGACCACGGGGGCTGGCTCGGAGCTGGCATCCTCGTCCTGGGGAAGGGCCATTAAGAAGTCCTTTTGGATTTTTTGGTTTTGTTTCTTCGAAGAACACTGACATTTTGTCACAGAGTTTTTGTGAGGGGGGTAATTCTTTCTGTAGCACTCTAGGGTTTTGAAGGACTTTACCACCGAGAAGATGGTTTTTGTTCTTAGTTAGCCTCCTGAATTTTCTTGGAGAAGTTCTCTTTTTTTGGCGCATTTGATCTGGTGGTGATAGAACTTTCTACTATTTTTATAAGCTATTCTTTCTACAGCGTTGTATGATCTTCTCCATTTACGCTTGTGCTGCTTACATAACAGATGAGCTTGGGCCAGGGTGGGCGTGAACCAGGGGATTTTCTAAATTTTCGGTTTTATGTACTTATCAGGTCTCTCCGAGGGAGTACGTTCGTTGCATGCTGTGGTGATCTAGGAGTGGAAGAGGCGTGAGTCCAACCCAGTGTTCCCTGTTAGAGTGGGAGTTAAGACTTGGACAGTGGTTGCTAGCCTAGGGTTGTCAGCTAATTGTGCCCATTTACGCACACTTCGGGGTTCTGGGAGTGGCTTATTTGGACGGCTCATCTGTGGAACCCTAAGTGGCACAAAGAGGTGGTCCGACCAAATCTGAGGTAAGGGGGTGTCAACTGATAATGGGGTAAAGTTGGAACAAACCCTGTCCAAAGTATGGCCCGCTCGGTGTGTTGGGCCCCCCACCAATTGGGGCAGAGTGAATAGTTCAGTAATTTGAAGAAAGTTGTCTATTCCTGGTTCGGTTCTATCTTCCAAATGAAGGTTGAAATCTCCTAACACAGTGAAATTGGCATATCTGAGCAGGAGATGACTCGGGCCATCCCCAAGTGAGTCTATGAAGGTGGAGCTCTGGCCGGGAGGACGGTAAATTAGAGCTCCTGCGAAGGACAAGGAGGCATTTAGGAAGAGGCAACACCTGAGGCTTTCCGCTCCCTTGATTGTGTCGAGATCAAAGCTAGTACAGTGTAGTGTGTCCCATAAAATAATAGCCAATCCCCCTCCTCTGCCATCCCTTCTGCGGCAGAGTGACAGCAATGTCGGGGTTACACCAATCTTTCAACCATGTCTCGGTGACAAATAGAAGGTCAAGCTGTTGATCTATAATTAGATCCCTGACGTCTTGGCAGTGTTTACTCAGTGATCTTGCATTGATTAATCCCCCCTTAAGTTGAACATTGTGAGTTGCCGTTGTTGGGCTAAGTCTATTGACTGGGATGGAAAGACTTGTGGGAAGATCAGTTCTGCAAAAGCAGCAGGAGCAGGCCCCCATTATTTTGTCAGGGGGAATCAGGCACTTGCAGCATCCCCTACTATTGAGGTTCTTCAGTACCGCCGATGTGTATGCAATCCCTGTGTTGATTTGGGCAGCATTTCCTGCCATTGGCATGGCCTTGGCGCAGACAGGCGCGGACGGGCGCAGACAAGCTTGCCTTTGGCGCGCCTTCGGCGCGTCCGCTGCACGCATCCGGCCCAGCATAGGATTAAATAGCTGGTCGGGCGCGTGAGTGTGCTAAGCTCCGCTCTCTAACCGGAAGTCTAAGCAATCCGGAAGACAGGTCTGCCCAATGCGGGGGTGTGTCCGCTTCCCTCCAATCGAACGACGAAACGCCGGCGTCGGACCGGGGAAGCAGAGACCAGCAGTGCGGGGGAAATGTGTCCCTGAGAAGCGAACAGTCATCAATTGTGCAAATAGCAAGTACAAGTTTAAAATAAAAGAACTGCTTGGTTTAAAATGATTTCAAGTTTTTTTGTTAAAAGCGGTGTCAATAAAATAGTGCCGGGTACCTGAGGAGGATAGTGCAGTGAATGCCCGGTGGGAGCTCCTCTCGCCTTACGCTCCGCTGCGCTTCCGACCCAGTTTAGGATTAAATAGCTGGCCGGGCGCGTGAGTGTGCTAAGCTCCGCCCTCTAACCAGAAGCAATCGGGAAGACAGGCTGGCCCAATGTGGGGGTGTGTCCCCTTCCCTCCAATCGAACGGCGAAACGCCGGCGTCGGACCTGGGAAGCGGAGACCAACAGTGCCAGGGAACTGTGTGTGTGTTCATGTGTGCCCAGTGCATGTGTTGCACATATATGATAGTAGATCTCTGTGCTTTATTAGTGTGAGAACTGGGGCCAGTGGGGTCTATTTTGGATTTCTCTGTTTTAGCATGATACAAGATGGAGGGTGAGGATAGCTTCCACTAGACAGTGCAAGTGCAATGACTACCGGGAGGAATTCCAGGAACGCCTTTGAAAATTCAATCAGGTTTCTGTTAGCAAAGGACTGCAGATTAGTTTTACTTTGGCACCACCATTGATAAATACTAGGGATTAGAGGTTGTACTGAAGTTTCTTTTATTCGAGGTGAGAACGTTTCTGGAATGTCTTTTTATTTTGTCTGTTTCTGATTGCTGCTATGGGAAAGCTGATGACAGCCAAGTGTAGAAAACTCACATTTCATTGTGCCCATAATTTGGACACTCCTGATTGGAGCCTGTCGTATTACTACATGCTGTGAGAGCCACTGCTCAATACAATGGCTGTGTCTGGATAGCAGTGTGCAAATGACATTTAAAAGAAAACCGTCCCAAACCATTTCTAAAACCTTTGACAGTGAATCCACATCCCCTGTCTTAAAGATGTGTGTAAAAGTGAGGTCCAATGCATCCAAGTTCTTTGTAACCTAAGAAGGGAGCGCTCTTCAGAGTACTTGTAGGACTGCTGTGTGTCCAGGGCAGATGTCTGCCTGACTGCAAATCTTCCAGAGGTGAAGTTTGCGATTTCTGCTGGAGGAGCTGAGGGTCTGCCTCGAAGCTAGCCTGCCTACCTGCCTGCTGAGAGAGGAAACGATTTTGCTCATCTCTTCACCAGGGAGTGAAACAGGAGAGGCCTGTGTATCAATTGGTCCTCCCTTCTCCCTAAATGGTTGTAATCAACAACTGTATAAGGCCTTCAACAAAAAGCAAACACTGAGTGAAATCAGAAGCCTGTTGCACCTGAAAAACTGGAGCTACCCCTCATTGGAGGCTGACTGTTGTAATGCCACTGAATTGTGCACTCTGATTTTCAGTAGCCGAGAGGTTGCAAATGCCAAGACTATCTGCAAAGTCAAGATGGGCTTGGAGGCCACAACTGCTGGACTACCGTCTCTCCACAATATCTCCAGTCCCAGGCATAGGGAGGCTGCAACTGCCAAAGACAAAAACTGCTCAAGGAGGCCACAACACTGAGATCACCGCAGTCTCCACGTCCCTAGTGATGCAGCTGCAGCCTCAAATACTCCAAAGTCTCTGTTGGATCAAGAGCAAAGCACAAGTCCGTCTTCCACCCTCCAGAAGCACAGCTGACGAAATCAGGTAACCATGGGGTTGTAGAACCTGCGTGACAAAGACGCTGAGATACAGTCAAAAGCCTGCTACTTGAACAAACACATTTTCCATGATAAGATCTTATCGAAGGGAAACGTAGCTATTAACAATACTACTGACATCACGATCACTACCTTGTGGGATGCCCTGAAGGCTGTTGTTGGAGGAGAACTAATTGCAATCTCGGCTGCAGACAGCAAGCTCTGTCGGGAAAAGAGAGAACCATTAAGTCTTTCAATTAATCAATCAATCATTTATAGAGCGGACTACATACCCGCGAGGGTCTCAAGGCGCTGGGAGGTGGGGGGCGCTACTGATCGAACAGCCAGTAGTCTCCTGAAGGTCAGCAGGTCTTGAGTCGGTCGTAGGCTCAGTGGGAGGGTGTTCCAGGTCTTGGCGGCGAGGTGGGAGAAGGATCTCCTGCCAGTGGTTGTTCTTTGGATGTGCGGGACGGTGGCGAGTGCGAGGTTGAAGGAGCGGAGCTGGCGGTTTGGGATGTAGAAGGAGAGTCGTCTGTTGAGGTAGGCTAGGCCCGTCTTGTAGAGTGCCTTGTGTGCGTGGATGAGGAGCTTGAAGGATATCCTCTTGTTGACGGGGAGCCAGTGCAGGTTTCTCAGGTGTGGGGTGATGTGGCTGTGGCATGGTACGTCGAGGATCAGTCATGCCGAGGCGTTTTGGATGCGTTGCAGACGTTTGATGAGCTTGGTCGGGGCTCCCGCGTATAGGGCGTTTCCGTAGTCAAGTGTGCTGCTGACGGGGGCCTGGGTGACTGTTCTTCTTGTATCTGTCAGGATCCACCTGTAGATCTTGCGGAGCATGCGGAGGGTGTTGAAGCAAGAGGAGGAGACGGCGTTGACTTGCTTGGTCATGGAGAGCGTTGAGTCGAGGATGATTCCCAGGTTGCCCTCGTGGTCGGTGGGTGTTGGGTGTTGGGGGTGCCCCCAGTGCCGTCGGCCACCAGGAGTTGTCCCAGGCTGAAGGGTTGGAGCTGAGGATGAGGACCTCCATTTTGTCTGTGTTCAGCTTTAGTCGGCTGATCTTCATCCAGTCGGTGACGGCCTTCTTTTCTTCGTGGAGGTTAGCTTTGGAGGTGATGGGGTCCTTGGTGAGGGAGAGGATCAGTTGATTGTCGTCGGCATAGGAGATATGTTGAGGTCGTGCTGTCGGGCGACGTGTGCATGCGGGGCCATGTAAATGTTGAACAGTGTTGGGCTGAGGGAAGATCCCTGGGGTACGCTGCAGATGATCTCGGAGGCTTCGGATCGGAATGGGGGGAGGCGGACGCTCTGGATTCTGCCGGACAGGAAGGAGGTGGTCCATTCCAGAGCCTTGTCTCTGATCCCTACGGTGTGGAGGCGTGCCCGTAGTGTGTGATGGCAGACGGTGTCGAAGGCGGAGTATTTTCATGCTGCCGGGTCTTGGGGTTAGAGGGGGGTTATGGTGATGTGATGCATTCGAATGCTATTTGGCCTGAAAGACTTCAGGCTTTGAATCGCTAATGTTTTATGTTTTGAAAACAATAAAGAAATGTAAACTATAGAAGTCGTACACATAATAAGTAGTCAGGTTATCATCTGGAGTTGCAGGCATGCCCCTGGGACCTGTCCCACACAGGAGGCCATGTTTAAGCAAGGCAGGAGACTGCACTTGCTTTTAAAAAAACATTTGCTATGAATTCACGAATCTATCTTGATTTTTACTGCAAAATATTTGTTTTAATGCTTTTTTACCCTGGCGTGGTCCCTAGGGAACCCCAGGACCAGGGCTATAGGTTCAGGGTATTCCTACCCTGCCCCCTTTTCTTTTTTGCTAAAGTTTTTTCTGTGACTCGTCAGCCAATTCCCGAGATATCTGCCGGCACTTCCTTGGCAGCTAGTCAGATCTCAGCACGAAATGGAGAGGGTTAGCGGAGCCTTCGCATCCCTATATATACACATTTGGATTTCCTTTAATATCTAAAAAACGACAGAACGGATTTACACTAAATAGCAAAAAGCATTCTTTTTGGATAGAGCTACCTATCTGCCAAATTTGGTGTAATTCCGTCCAAGGGTTTGGGCTGTAGTCCTGATAATTAACATTGTAAAGATATAGGTTTTTTTAACCCCCTTTTTATCAAATCTCACTTGACAGATCACCCCGATACTTTCCATGCACAAGAATCACTGGGGCACTTTTTTGGGAACATTTTGTGAAGATTCATCAAATGGTGTCAAAGATGTAGGCAAGTCAAAAAAAGCTTTTCCTATGGAAACATGGTTCTATACTATAGCTGCCTACTGGTGGCTACTGTGTGTGTGTGTGTGGGTGCGTGTGTGTGTGTGTGTGCGTGCGTACGTGTGTGCGCATGTGTGTATATATACATATTTAAAAAAAATTGCATATTATATACTTATCTGCATGGTAATGGTTAGATAGTTTGGTGTCAGAGTTTCTGTTGCAAAGGCATTTTTGTTTTCTTAATACCTTTAACTCAAAGAATCTGCACTACATTTACCAACTATCCACAGTGGCATAGCAAAGGGAGGGGACGAGTTTTGGGGGTAGCGGCCTCTACCACTCTAACCTGCTGCCGTCGCAGTGATGCAAAGGTAAGAATCGTCTTATATATAGCTGCCGCCACCGCATACGAAGAGGCCGTCGTGGCGGGCATAAAGATTAGCTACGCCACTGACTATCCAATAAAAACGTTCATCTGATTTGGGTTTAGCATGGCAAGTTTAGTGCAGAACCTTTAAGCAAGCACTAAAAAAGCTGCATTCCCATTTAAATTCGATAGGTTTCAGATACAGAAAAATACAGCTAAATAGAAAAAGCATTTAAATTTTCTTCCTGGTGTTCTTAAAAGGGTTAAAAGGATGCAGATATCAGTGATATCCTGATGACGTCTTTTAACCTCTTCAGTGCCCATGACGAGATAGTCTCGTCATGGAGCACGGTTGCGCTGTGCCCATGACGAGACTATCTCGTCATGAACCCCACCCACTAGTGCAACGCCCGGCACAGGAGGGGGAAAGGGCGTGGCACTGAAGGGGTTAAGAGGCCATTAATCATGTCATCGCATGTCATATGTGAGGTCGTAAGCAGTGTATGATGGGATGGGAGTACAAGTTAGGGCGCTGACTAGAAATGCTTGGATTTTGCTTTTATCCTGCAGGGGCTGAAGAAGGCCTGCCTTGTGAGTTAGGAGAGAGTAAGGATATTTTGAGTCACGCGCACAAGCCAGTCCTTTTGTAAGACAAGAAAACTGTGGTCTGACTTAACATCATGAAGTGCCAAGCTGGAAAAAGTACTGGTAAAAGGTAAGTGGTGGACGTGCGGGAATTATCAACTAATTCACTTAACAAAATTCGCCAGTCACATTTGAGTTTTTAAAAATTACCTTTGAAGGCAGAAGGGGATGTGGCCAGAGCTGCCAGAGCTGCCGACTGACCTTGGTACTGGTGAACCACGCTTGCGTCTCATCGTGTGCTCAACATCCTGTGATTGTGTCCAATTCACTTAATCTCCCCCATGCCGAAAAAAACATGAAGGTGACCATGTGTAATGTAACTGGTGCTCTCGTGAAGCGCTCACATACCTTCGGGTTGAGTTTGTGCTATATAGAGAGGTATAAACGTACGCCAGAAGCCCTCCGTCTGGTAAAAGTACTATGGGGCATATTATCAAGACAGGCGATAAAATTATTGCCGATTTAGCGGCAGAAATCTGCCGCTAAAACGGCGATAATGGGCTTGATAATATGCTCTATGGAATTCCAATTGAAGCCCAGGTTAGATGTCCTTCACATCTAACATGGGCTTCAATTGGAATTCCATAGAGCATATTATCAAGCCCATTATCGCTGTTTTAGAGGCTGTTTTCTGCCGCTAAAGCGGCGATAATTTTATCGCCTGTCTTGATAATATGCCCCTATGTAATTACTTTGTCTTTAATTGCTGGACATGAAGAAGATCCCTGAGGGTCAGTAAAACCCTCCCTTGTTAAATGGCAACAGTTAGAAAGGAGAGGTCTGCCTTGAAAGAGTCTCCTATTCAAACCAGGCCATGTATTGCAAGTGAGCCCAATTGTATATTTGATTAACTGCATTGTTCCCAAAACAATTCTGCTTTATGCCTGCTTCCCCATGGTATTGCTTTGTTTCAGTGCCACAATGAATGCACTTCTCTCTCTCTTGGCTGGCTTTACAAATAACAGGCAACTCATTAGTGTGTTCCGATTTTTACTTTCAAACACTGGCTTTCATTAAAAAAGCACACCAATGCATATTTATTACCTTCTGATCCCTGCATTGCTTGTACTACATTTTTGTGTCATTTTAAATATTAAAGTGCATTACTTAAAGCTAAATTAGCCAGAGAATTGTATTTTGTTTATTATTTCAATGTAATATTGTTTTGTAGTTCATGTATTGCTTCTCTCTGATCAAGGCCTTGCTGCCTCTGCAAATATGTCAAAGGTAAGCTTGGAATTGTTCACAGACACAGATTTAGTTATAAGAGCTACATTCATCGGGCTTTGAGGAAGCACAGCCAAAGTGCACATTAAGATTGTCGTCTATATCTGTAATATCTAAAACCTTGTTCTTATGTGTACCTTTGAAAGTGCACAGTTACTGTCTATTTCCTAATATCTTAAGCTGCAAATCTTTTCTCGTAGCAGAGTCTCAATCAATCAATCAATGAGAAGTTTGTATAGCGTGGCTACTCATCCATGAGGGTCTCAAGTGCTGAAGGGGGCTGCTGATCCATCTAGGTGTTGCGGTTCCGTCGAAAAGCAAGGTCTTGAGATCTTTCCTGAATTGGGTCAGTGATGGGAATTGCCAGAGGTGGAAGGGCAGGGTGTTCCAGGTCTTGGTTGCGAGGTAGGAGAAGGATCTTACCCGGTTCTCATCTTGTGAATCCGTGAGACGGTGGCCAAGGTAAGATAAGCAGTGCGAAGTTGTCTGGCGGGTGTGTGGAATGAGAGGCGGTGGTTCAGAAATGCTGTTCCTGTATCATGAAGAGCTCTGTAGGCATGTGTGAGGAGCTTGAATGTGACTCTCTTGTTGACTGGGAGCCAGTGGAGTTATCTGAGGTGTTGTGTGTTGTGGCTGTGTTGCAGGGATTCAGTGCAAACACAGAACTATAACTGGGATTATGGGACCTTAGTTTGTAATGATTGCGTTATCCTACCACCCTAGTACCCATGAGCTCGGGACTGACTAGCTATTGTGGGCCCGATTCACAGAACTAATTTAAGACAAAATCTTAAACTTACTACCATTTTGGTATTCACAGAAGGCACTTACTCATTTTGGTATTCAAAGAAGGCACTTACTCATTTTGGTATTCACAGAAGTTAGGAGTCCTAACTTTAGGACTCTTAAATGCCTTCTGTGAATACCGAAAGTCTTAAAGTTAGGATTTTTCTCAGTTTAGGAGTCCTTAGACTGGAATCCAATTATCTGATTTTTAGAAAAAAATTGAAAACACTTTTATTCCCTAAATAATGTCATCCCCCTTCTTTCCTCCCTCTCATCTGGACAGCAAATTTTTATAGCGCGGGGATGCCCTTGGGTCACCAGGCGCTTTACAAGTCGCTAAATAAATAAATAAATAAATAAATGTTGAGAGCTCCATTGAAGACAATGGAGTGCTGCTGTCTTCTAATAGCTGGTAGAAGCCCGGAGCATCAGCATTTCATTGTTCGTTCACAGCTGTTACAGTGAACAAAGGCTTCCTGAAGGCTAAGGGCATTTGAACCCCCTCGGGCTCCATGAGGCCTTTGTTTTACAAATTAAAACATTCTGCCCTCTAGTGGTGGAATGTTGTAGTAGCCTTAGAGCTCTCTGTAGCGGGCTCTACAGGCCATTCAAGGCCCGCTCCCTTGTTAAAGGCCCAGCTGACTGGAGTGGGACTTTATTGGCCGGTAGAGCCCGCTACAGTGGGCTCGAAGGCTATATTAGTCACAATTATGAGAAGCGGATGTTCAGCATGCACAGTATATAGAGTTGCAATGTTTTCGCTCCAACATTCAGAAGTGCCCGCATTTCCAAATGTGAAGTGCTAGCCTGCTCATAATCACTCAAAGATATGTCATAGAGGAGCATATCAACTGCTCCAATTGATCAGGGAATCAATATAACACAAACAATCCTGTATTGAGCATAATCAATAGAGCTGCCTTAAATCAGTTCTGTCCTAGTCTATTTCTTTCCATTGATGCTTCATCCCTTGGAATGATGATTGGGTCATCATCGTGACAATAGATTTTGAGCAACTGTGCCCAATGGCTAAAATGTAATGGTAAAATGCTTAGCATCAGGTAAATAAATCATGTACTTAACAGCAAACGGATATGAAAAAATCCTATTGTGTCAAGTATTGAGACTACTGCAACCCAATAAAAGTGTAGGCAGGATTGCTGCTTGAATTTTGTATAAAGAAATTTAAAAAACGAGAATGACAAATGAATGCCTGGCCATCTGTTTCACTGCTTCACAATTGATCAAGAAAATAAACACAATAAAAAGATACGAGCTCTGAAGCAGAAAATATATCTACAATTTATTTTTATTTTTTTATTTATTTGAGTTTTATAGCACGCAAACCAGACCAGTGAGGGTATCAGAGTGCTTTACAGGATTGACAAGTGTAATACAAAAGACTTGGGAGGGGTGGATACATTTGGGATGGAAAAAGAAAAAAAAGAAAAAACAGGTAGAGACATTATACAAGAAACAAGCGGTCACAAGAACCAAGTGGGATGGACAGAGATGCCGGGTAAGTATCATCCTGAGTAACCATGGAGAGGCCGTAATAGGAGGTAGAACAATGTCGCTGAGGAGATTGTAATGTAAGTGTTAGGAGAGGAATTTGTCCATTAGGAAGGTTTTGGCCTCCTTTTTAAAGCGTGCTAGTGACGGAAGTCTTCTAATGGCGGGCGGGAATGAGTTCCATATTCTTGCAGCGGCCCCAGAGAAGGAAGTTTTTTTG
This sequence comes from Triturus cristatus, assembly GCF_964204655.1. Taxonomy (NCBI): domain Eukaryota; kingdom Metazoa; phylum Chordata; class Amphibia; order Caudata; family Salamandridae; genus Triturus; species Triturus cristatus. The sequence continues at coordinate 262,638,761 of NC_140581.1, read as the reverse complement.
TTTGCAAGCATGCTGGTTGGAGCGAGAGGTCCCTTGAGGACCGTGAGTTTCTGGCTCCTCTGGATACCACGAGTTTCTGGGCAAAAAATGCAGGGAGATGTGGTCGAACTTCTTAGAACTTGATAGGAGTCTGGCGGCAGCATTGAGGCAGGCCTTCAATGGGGCCAACGAGATCTTGGGTAGACCTGCGAGGGTAGAGCATCCATATTCTAGTCTGGAGATGACTAGTGCCTGGGTTGCCATTTTCAGGTTGGGAGTGTCGATGAAAGGTTTCAGGTTTCTTTGGTAGCTCAGGTGAAATCTAGCTATTTTGGCCATCGAGTTGATATGGCCACGCATATTCAGGCTGCAGTCTAGGGTTATTCCAAGGTATTTAGAAGAGTCCACAATGGTTGGAGGGCAGTTTAACCCTGTGATAGCCTTGATCGATTCCTGAATGTCTGGGTCTGTTTTGGGTGGGGAGATTAGAAGAAATTCCGTTTTTTTTGCATTGAGTTTGAGCTGGTTAGAGGTGAGCCAATGGACAGTCAGTTTCAGGGCCTCATTCAAGGAGAGAATGTCCTCAGGAGCGGAGATTTTAATGCAGATCTGGGTGCCAGCAGCATACATGTGGTAGGCAATATTGGCAGGGCGTAGCACTTTTTCGAGCGGTTCAAGGTAAAGATTGAAGAGGGTAGGTGACAGGGTTGATCCTTGGGGGACTCTAACCGTGATCGGAGTGGTAGCAAATAAGTTACCGTTGATTAGGAATCTCTGTGATTTTGAGGCGTTCAATGAGTTTGTCGTGGTTAACCGTATTGAAAGCCGAGGATAGGTCTAGGAGAATGGAAATAAAGGTTTACCATTATAGAGAGTATGAAGCAACAAATAATGTACAGAGATACAAAGGGGGATCCTTGCTCATCAAAAGAGGTGAAATTAAAGGGAATGCTTTCAGTAAGTCCTTCGGTTTGTCTGGGAAATCAGGTCAGTGGGGAATGAGGTATAACTGTAGGTGGTATCCTACATAATAGACTGTATAATTAATTCTGAGATTGGTGGCTGAACCAATTGCTACAACATGCTAGGTAATTGATGCGAATGTGCCAATACTTGATGGTTGTCCTAGCAGAAAAAACTAAAAATAATATACCTGGTCTGCATCTTCGTTAAGGTGAAAAGGCATAGCAGAACTGCCTCTCTCCTCTGCAGCACGCTTCTGAAACAATTCATGTCTCATGATTAAAATGCAGTGGTCCTTCCTTGCAGGCATACTAAAAATGAGGCTGAACAAAAAATTACCAAAAAGGCTGATTAGTCATCACAAGAATTAATAATTCAGTGAGAGTAATACAAAAAAAAGGTTATGGTCTGAGTGAAATGTTTGTCTTGGGAAACAGCATTTACAGAGCGGGCTTAACCATGTGTGCCATTTCAACGCAAGTGGAACAGCGCTTGCCTTAACCACACATATGCCTCAACCATGCATATGTGTGGTTAAGGCAGTCAGCGCTCTAGATGCAGAGCGGATGGGCAAGGTGAAGCACAGGAGGGATCGGTATAGGAAGGACCGGGGTGCGGCTTGGTAAGTAGGGTTGGGGGTGGGAAGAGGTCGGGGTAGTTTTTAGGGATGGAGCCGGTTTTAGGGCTAGAGCGGGGGAGTTCAGGGTCGTTTTTTGCACTGAGGGAACATTTTAGGGCTCAGGGTGGGGGGATCAGGTTAGCTTTTAGGGATGGGGGTTGGATTTTAGGGTTTAGGGCAGGGGAAGATGGGGTGGGAGCTTTTCCACGCCTATACCTTTACCAATCATGCCGTTACAACGAAATTCATTGTAAAGGCATGCCTGGTAAAGGCATGCGTGGTAAAGACACGGTCGTTGTTAAGACCGCGCTGTCATACAACTGTTTGTCTTTAGCAGTTACAAACACAGCTATGTGTATATTATGGTAAGGCTCCTGCTAATTGAAGAGGATGGCACTGCTTACAGTATTATGTGGTGTGCAGTCAGTACATCACAATACATGTCAATAACTCATGTTGTCAGTGGTGTAAACATTAGAAGATTGAAAGTGAAATATTTACATTGCAATTAAAATCTAAATACCTGGAAGCACAAGAATGCATAGAAAGTAACAATCCCCCACTATGCGCAGGGCACCATCAAACATGTCCCCAAACTATGGCACCATGTGCTGTACTTAATCAAGCAAATCTACTTGAAACATGATTGATGTGATGTCATAAATTGATATAGAAGAGATTATGCATCGTGAACCCAAATTAACAGTGTTTTTTGTCTAGTAATGTATATATTGGACATGTAACAACATTTGAAATATGTAGCAAATGAGAACGTTGTAACCTTTAGAAGAGTGGAATTAGAAAGAGCTTTGTATGCGGACGCGAAGTTTCAGACTAATTACAGGTTCACTGCTCCAGTTCTTTCACACTTTTCTGTGTTATTGTGTCCTTGGTCGTATTGTTGAACCGTGGCCAGGCCAACCGGCCTCCCTCGGATGACCAGAGGGTACGACAAGGTACGTATCTCCCCAAGCGCTCCTTGATGTATCCTGGGGCCTGTCCATAAAGGGCCTTGTGAGCGATGCAGAGGACCTTGAATCTGGCTCGCTGTTTGACGGGGAGCAAATGAAGCTGTTTCAACAGGTGTGGCCTGTGCCCATCTGGGGAGCTTGAAGATCAGCCTGTCTGCATCATTCATTGCTGCTTGTAGTTTGCCTAGTAGCTTTTCTGGAAAGCCAATATATAATGCCATAATCTAGGCAGGACATAATCAGAGCGGTCACCACCGTCCGCATGGTGGGAAATGAAAGAAGAGGAAATAATTTCCTCAGCTGTCTCAACAGACCTATGCAGGTCCAACCACAGAAGACACTTGGTTAGACAGTGTAAGTTTGTCGTCTATTCTAATACCAAGGCTTTTTACAATTGGGGCTGGAGTCGGTGTGACTCCCAGCTCATGAGGCCAAAAGAGGTCGGTCCACGGGTTGCTTCTTGTGGTGATAGCTAAGACCTCTGTTTTGTCTGGGTTAATCTTAAGTGAATTCGCTGTCATCCAATTGTCCACGTATCACAGGATATTTTGTACGCGTGTGTGTGCTTGTGGGGTGTTGTCAATTTGCAAGATTAGTTGCGTGTCGTCGGCATAGTTGAACCCCTGGCAGTCCATACGGGCCAGGGCTCCCAACCAAAGGTCTAAGGGGCATATTATCAAGCCAGGCGATAGAATTATCGCCGCTTTAGCGGCAGAAAACTGCGGCTAAAACGGCGATAATGGGCTTGATAATTTGCTCTATGGAATTCCAATTGAAGCGCATGTTAGACTCCTTCACATTTAACATGGGCTTTAATTGGAATTCCATAGAGCATATTATCAAGCCCATTTTCGCCGTTTTAGCAGCAGTTTTTTGCCGCTAAAGCGGCGATAATTTTATCGCCTACCCTGATAATATGCCCCCTTGATAGATGGTAAACAAAAGCGGCGATAGTGCCGGCCCTTGTGGGACTCCGCAGGTTAGTGTCCCTCTATTGGACATGCAGTCACCCATCTGGATCCTTTGAGTCCGGTTTGTCAGGAAGGAGGTGATCCATTAGTGTGCAATCCCACAGATGCCTGTGTCCTTAATTCATTCTAGGAGTTGGCAGTGGTTGAGCATGTCAAACGCCGCCGAGAGATCCAGTAGGACCAGGGCACACAGCTTCTTGCTGTCGGCTGTGAGCCTGATATCGTCCAGCACCGACAGCCTTACCAACTCTGTACTGTGGTGGGCCCTGAATCCTGCTTGCCGACCCTCGAGTAGCTGATGTTCCTCAATAAATACGGACAGGGTTTTGAGGACATGCGGTTCCATTATTTTAGCCAGGAAAGGAACCTGATATATGGGCCTATAATCCTTCATGTTAGTGGTGTCGGCTACCACCTGTTTTAGTAGGGGGATTACTCTGGCTTCCTTGAAGTTACTGGGGACCCTCCCAGTTTCTAGCGATAAATTGAGCAGGGCGAGATTCTCTTCCTCAATCGCTGGAAGGGCCAGCTTGAATATCCTATTTGGACAAGGGTCTGCAGGAGAGCCAGACTTAATTCGGGTTGCAATGTGAGACAGGGAGTCATGGTCTAGTCTTGGAAAGGAGGCACTAGACTCTTCCTTGTTACATTGTGACTCCTCCAGAACCAGGGGGCTCTGGCTGAAGGGGGAATTACGTATGTCCATTAGGATGTCCGTTACTTTATCTAGGAAAAAGGACAGAAACCTATTGCAGTGTGCCTGGTTGGTAACTGCTTCCTGGGTGTGCTTTTGACTGAGCTCCTTGAGAACTCTAAAGGTTTCTTTTTGTTTGTTATCCGCCTCTCTGATCCTGGACTCAAAATACGTGGCCTTTCTTGTAAGGATTTTTTTTTGTATGTGGCTAACCTGGCCCTATATTCTTTGAGCGACTCAGGGTGATATGACTTGCGCCACTGTCTTTCGTGCTGGTGTAGGGTCCATTTCTGTCCCCTTAGTTGCTCCGTGAACCAGGAAGCTCCCTTGACCTTGTTCCTCACTCTTTCTCTACGAGCCGGTGCCACCATATTGATAGTTGGTCTTAGCTGGTTAGTGATTGTTTGACTTTTCTCCTCCAGATCCCTCGGCATGGATCTCCTCGGTAAGTTGCCTTGCAGGGCATCCCCCAAGCTGTCTGCCTTGATTTTGCTCCAACTACGTACCATTATCCATTCTGGTGGGGGTTTTGTGGGGCGCCTAGCCAGGGGGATCTGGAGGCTGATCAGGAAGTGGTCCGACCAGCCACAAGGACTGATTTCCAACAGTTTAGCCTGTGGCTGAGTGGACCAGATGAGGTCTAAGATGTGTCCTTTCGCATGGGAAGGAGAGTCAATCAACTATTGCAGCCCCAATGTGGACATGGTTTCCTCTAACTGCCTGGTCTGTGCCTCTCTTGGTAGCTGGTCCCAATGGTAGTTAAAATCCCCCACCACCAGGAGTTGCTGGTACCGGGAGCATAAGTCAGTAACTATTTCCGTGAGGTGGTCATTAAACCAGGGGGTTGATCGAGAGGGACGGTACACCACAATAATTGCCAGACATGCTAGATTGGAGCATACTTTGGCCACCAAAATCTCAGCGCCTTCTAAGTTTTCTCCAGCCAGTTTGTCTATTTCTAGCTGTTTATTATAGAATAACGCTACCCCCCTCTTTTCCCATCCTGCCTATTATGCCATAAGGCATCGTATTCTAAGGGTAGTGCAGCTACCATGTTGCGCCCTCAGCCATCATCAAGCCAGGTATCTGTAACCGCTAGGATGTCAGGGGACTCCTCTTGAAGGAGGGTGAAGATCTCCAGGCTATGCTTCTGGAGGGAGCGTGTGTTTAGTACAAGTGTTTTTAGCTCCTTACTGTTTCCTGGACTTGTGCCCTTAGGGATCTGGGGCTGTGCGGCCCTCTCATCTCCTTTCCCTGTGTTATGAGTAGCTTCTCCGCTAAGAGTATACCTTCTACCTGTGGTTCCAAGGGGTGATCCCTGCACTCTAAAGCCCATAGCTCTTCCGATGAGTATGACTGAAAATGACCAGGGGTCCTGGCCCCTGGACCCGGTCAGGCGCGGACGGGCACACACGGGCTTGCCTTAGGCACGCCTCCAATGCGCTGGTTATGCCGTCCCTCGCCCCTTCCTGCCAATCAGCCCTGCAGGCAGCAGCTGACTTGCCCTGTACCACTAGACCGCATTAGTGTAGCGGAAGTGGAGTTGACTGATGCCCCCGTGAGATTGCAACCGGGATGTGCCTTGGTTCAATACATTGGCATCAAATTCAAAACACGGAATACATTAATACATTAAAACCCAGTAAGTCACAGGGTAAAAGTGGTTAAAAAATGCCAAAACAGGTTTGTTATGGAGTTAATGGGTTTCGACAATCATCGCAATTACCGTGCGTGCTCGCACCACCTGGAGTGGCTGTCTTTAACCTCATTAGTGCATTTCTTTTATGATATGAAAGGGAATATATTGAATTCCGTTGTCAACAATAATTAGGTCTGGCGTGAAAGGACAGCTACCACTAGGATTTATGGGATCAATAAAAAAAGAGCTTTGAAAAGCTCTTCTGGATGAAGGGCATTGGCTAGGGCCACACGTTGATCTTCCTCCCTACTGGATATGATTAATCGGAAGTTGTGTGCTTCCGCTGAAAGAGTGCTTGCATTGCAGATAATGCTCAGTAAAGTGAGCTTGAGTTAGGCATTTTGTGAAGCCAATGATCAAGGCTGCATCCCCGATTTGTACATTGTGAAAGTTATGTCAGATGCCATAGGTTCTTAGCTAAAGAATGGTATAGCAAAGGCATTAGACCTGAATTATTTATTGTGATTTCCATTGCACTGTGTTAAAGCCTATTTGCAAGTATTTTTCAACACAAGTTCTCGCATATAATCTTAGAAGGTAAGTGTTTTGGCTGCATCCTCTCACAGAGAGCTACTTAGTACATATATTCATTTTTGAGGTAAGCCACAATAATTGCTTGGTGGCACCAGAAGTGATAATGTTCAAGACAATGTATTCTTTTGGTCTGCCTAAATAGTTTGAAGGGTTTTTCTAGACAGAGATTATCTTGTCATGTTTTTGGTCCTGTGAAAACAAATACACTTTATTGGTTATTAAATGTGGTGACAGAGGCAGTATTAATATCATTTAACATAATAAACAGCTTGGAGCAGCCTGCATGTAACTGAACCTTTGTGATTTTGAAAAACCTCATCTTTTTCAATACACCATATGAGATCATTAGTGTTGTTTGACTTGAGCCTGCTAGTGCACAATTGTCACATGGTAACTCACAGATAATGTGATCAGACTGCGTTTACATGGCTTGTTGCCCATGATATTTATTTGGGTTACATGGTTTGCACTCTGGTTAATTCGCACATGAAAAACTTGAAAGGTATTTGGAATTTTTATAATATTATTTACTTGTGTGTACATTAGTATACTTTTCTTGTTATAGAAAAATCACTCGCTGAACATTGATTTATTAACCCCTTCGATGCGAGTGACTGAGCGGTTCCGTCATGCGCGTCGGTTGCGCTGTGCGCATGACGGAACCGCTCCGTCATGGCCCCGCCTGCGCACGGAACCTTCAGCACGGCGCGGTGATCCACGCCGCGCTGAAGGGGTTAAGAGTTAATTTTGTGCTTTGATGTGTTCGGCATTTCTCGCCCACAGCATCTCCCTCAGCCTTGAACTGATCTCTCTAGTTACCCTTAGAGGCAAGTGTCTTTGTCCCCAGTTTGATAGTCTATGGGCTACTAGTAACTTCCTACTGCGCTAGAATCGCCTGAAACGGATTTCTCAAATACAAAAGGTAGGAGTTTTACTTAGTGGACCCCCCCCCCCAAATACTATAGGAAGAGACTTTACATTGAAGACTCCTTGCCAAACACCATATGTAGACACTCTTTGTTAAATGCAATAGGAAGGGAATTTACATTGTGGAAATGGCAATGGGGTTTACACAGTGAATCCTCTGTTAAATACAATAGGATGGGTTTTACAATGTGACCACCTTGACACACACCTTTTTTTTTGGGGGGGGGGGGGAATAATATTTATTCATTACCACCATGACACACACCTTAAGAAGAGTTTTTACATTTTGAAATATGTGACCAATACAATAGGAAAGGGTTTCTTATTTTGAACACTCTAACAAATGTAATTGAAAGGGCATTAGCAAATATGCCCCTCTAGGTCTGGCCACAGTAAAGTTAGTATATTTTGATGCAATGCAGCTCAGCAAGCCTTCCTGCTGCACTGTCGTACGTTATTATAAAAGGGCAAGAATGCACCGTAACGTAAAGAGCAAAACCTGAGAAGAAATAAAAATATTTCTCCTCATTGTGCCACTCCAGCGCCTTCCCCGAGGCATAGGATTCTGACGCATTCCCTGGTTTATGACACTTTGTAAATCTGGGAATGTGTCAGGTTCCATTAATGTTGTGTTGGAACACCCACAGCAACACCCATGGAATGCCCCTTTAATGCAGAGTAATGAGTGAAAAGGGCCCTCATTTCAAGGGCATGAAAAGGCACGCAGGGTGACTTTACGTGGCCTTGTGGATATGGGCAGGCACACTGCGCCCTCGGTGCGTCCAAAAAAGTGATGCACTGGTGGTGCAATTGGCTTGCACTAGTGTCTCTGGAGGACGATTTTATTTTCATGTTAATGTATGATTAAGTCTTCCTAAAATGTTTCATCGATCTCTCCAGTCAGAGGTCAGGTTTATTTATTTTCATGATAATGCCAAAAGGCTTCCTTTATTGGCCACTGAATTTGGAGAAAAAGGCAGTTGCCAACTTATTTTACATTTTGAATGAATTGGCAAATTCTGGATGCTTAACAAAGCCTTATGATTTCCTGTAGGCATTTTCAAACACGCAATTTAAAAACCAACTCCACTAAAAGATGAATTTTTAAATTTTGAGTTCAGGAACCCTAACCTCCAAATCTCTATCTCTTCCCAATTGGAAGTTACACTTGTAAGTGGTTACAAGGCAGCACCAATGATAGCCTATGATAGAAATAGTCCTTGCAATAGTGAAAAATGAAAAAAAGGACATGTAGAACACATCAGTACATGTCCTACCTTTCACATACACTGCACCCTGCTCATGGGGCTACCTTGGACCTACTTTAGGTGTGCCTTACATGTAGGAAAAGGTAAGGTTTGGGCATGGTAAGTGGGTGCACTTGCCAGGTCACATGGCAATGGCAGGCTGGAGACAAGGTTGCCAGGTCTACTCAAGTGGGTGGCACAATCAGTGCTGGAGGCCCACTAGTAGCTTTTGATTTACATGCCCTGGGCACACACAGTTCAGTTTACTAGGGACTTATCAATAAATCAGATATGCCAATCATGGATAAAACAATCATCAATACAATTTGTACAGGGAGCAATTGCACTTTAGCAATCATTAGCAGTGGTAAAGTGCCCAGAATTCTAAAACCAACAAAAATGAAATGCAGCACACAGTCAAAAACAGGCGGTCAGAAGCAAAAAAGACAGGGGGAAAATATGCCAAAGATGCCAGGTCTAACAGCCTGTAAATTAACTGCTATTAGTAGGCCTGCAGCACTTATTGTACAACCCACATGGGTTGCCTGGCAAACCTATCTCAGCCCTGCATTTGCAGTCTGTGTGTGCAGTTTTAAACTGACATTTTGATCTGGCAAAATGAACCTTTTGCCAGGCATACATTTTCTTTTTAATACATATAGGTCACCCACAGGATAGGCCCTAAACAGCCCATTGTCATGACCTTAGGTTCCCATGCAGTGCTCTGTTTCGTCTGTGCATTGGGCTAAAGTTCACGGGACCATTTGGCTATCCCAGTGACCTGTTTTGATGTTGACCTCTGTGATATCCCCCAGGGCCCGTAGGCTGCTGCGCTATTCTAAGCCTTACTGTTAATGTTATTAGATTCCTCAGGGCCGGCCCCCATAGTTCTCAATGAATAATATCCCCTGTTGAAGATATCAGTGTGCACGTATATCCAAAATGCTTGTGTCTCATGCTCCAAGACTGTTATGCCTCGTGCCTGGATAACCGTTGATGCCCCATGCCTATCGAAGTGCTGCAAGACTTCGGATACACGTGCCAGTCTCTCTTGACTTTGGGCGTGGTCGAGGTGTGGATATAAATATTGCACCCGAACCCCGAGGTGGTGCTTTGCTTCACACCCGTCGAAGAGTACAGATCTTTCCTTACTCCCGCTCTCCTGAAGACCCCTTGCCCAGCATCGAGGACGCCACCCGGCGCTCCCAACTGACATGAGACTCCTGTGAGGCCCGCGATCACCATCCATCAGTGAGATGCTTCTCTTCTTCAAGCCCTGCTCCCGGATCATCCTGACAGGCCATCAAGACACTTACAAGAAAGAACACGGTTAAGTGTAAGAATCAAGGTTATTGCAATAACCTTTTAACCATTTAAAAAACTGTAAAAAGATATTGGATCGTGAGACAATTCATCTGAAAGCACGAATACTGGCGCATGACGCGTTTTTAGTTTATGCATTTCCCTGCATGGTCCCTAGCTGCGAAAGACTCAAGTCTGGTGCATAAAGACATATTGTTGTGTGCAATTGTTACAATCGGGATGTGCTTGTGAGAACTCAATTGTATTGAGCAGGATAATGCTTTTTATGTGAAACCTTTGCACATTTATTGTTTAGTAATATTTGCATTGCCTTGTATCACTGAGAACTCTCTAAGGAGTCCCTGGAATATTTAACAAGGAATTGTTCAATGGTGTCTTCTATGGTGTAATAGAATAGATTACATGTAAGTGAACACATTCATGTATGTACTTGAATGTGTTAAATGCACGTATGAAGGTTGAGATGTTTTAGTAATACATTCTTTATTGTTTGCAGCACAATCCATTAACACTGCTCAGAAGAAGTTGCCCAAGGGCTTGAAGAGCTGGTTAACCTGGCACTCTAGAAGATTTGTGGCAGATCCAGAAGACGGAAGTCTCTCTCTTTGTTATTTTGTCCCAACTCCTCTTCCCTCATCAGACTACGTTTGATTTAGGGTTCCATTTCCTTGATCACGCGCTGCCCCTAGAATGAGTGGAGATCCAGCATCGTCTCAATAGACAAGTACTCCAGGTGAGTGCCGATAGGGCAGGGCGAAATGTATTTAAAAAGTAGGACTTGCACTTTTAAGTATCTCTTTAATCTCTTCATTCTTCATTTTCCATTATTACCTTTCCCATACGGTAACTTTGCCATCACATTATTTCATATAATAAACATACATTCCAAATGGGAAAAGGTAAATAGTTCATTTGGTGTCTTTGGGATTGTAGTGGAAAATCATATTTCATGGTTAAGTTGGATTTTGAATTACATTTTTCAAAATGCCACTTTCAGAAAGTTGGTATTTTCCCGCTTTAGCCATTTAGTGCTTGCAGCCTGACTCTGGGTCACATGACAAGCTGTAGTTGGCAGTTGGTCTTTGTGTATTCCTCCCAGACAGCCACACACAATAGAGAGCCTAGGTTTGCCTGGATTGGCCATCATTGGCAGGATGGGGGATGAAGCTGAGCACTGTCCCACTTATACCTGAATAGGTTGAGCCCTGCATTCATATATCTCCTGTATTTAGTCTGGAGCTAGGGCTGAGGAAGCAGGAAACATGATCACTTTAAAAAGAATCCTCCAGAACAGCGGTCTTTTTTGTTATGAGCCCACGAATCAAAATGGTTAGAAGTCCGGTAGCCCTTCAAACCCTTATGGCAAGGTCTGGGGGAGCAAGCGGGTTAGGGATAAGTGCAGGGCATGGAGCTCATGAGATTATTTCGGGAATACTTTTTCTGTAGCTCATAATCCACACTAAGGGGTCGATTCCGATCCTGTATTTTTTTTCCCCGTACGACTCGTATCCGTATTTTTTCCGTACTAATCGTACAAGTCACGTCCGACCCGTGAAGTACGGGAAAAAGTACATACGGATCAGCCCGATCCGTACGAATCGTAGCGGGAAAAGTTGTGAGAGACGGACCCGGACACTTTTCCGTACGAATCGTAAAAAGACAGTCCGAGCGTACAAGTACGATCCGGACTGGCTTTCCGATTTACAAATCATACGGATAACGTCCCATACACGGGGAATCACTTGTACATATGCAATGTCGTGTATGCACCGTACATACGCAATGTTCTTGTACGAACCAATGTTGTAGTACGCACCGTACATAGCAATGGCGGTGTACGCACCGTACATATGCAATGGCGGTGTACGCACCGTACATAGCAATGGTGGTGTACGCACCGTACATACGCAATGTTGTTGTACGCACCAATGTTGTTGTACGCACCGTACATAGCAGTGGTGGTGTACGCACCATACATATGCAATGGCGGTGTACGCACCGTACATAGCAATGGCGGTGTACGCACCGTACATAGCAATGGCGGTGTACGCACCGTACATATGCAATGGTGGTGTACGCACCGTACATAGCAATGGCCGTGTACGCACCGTACATACACAACGCATGGGGGGGTGTGCCTGTACGACTCGTACTGAACCACGGATACTGTAAAACAGCACAAGGAGGGTTTATTCGACTCGCACAACACCACAAAACACGTCTACAGTGTACTAAAAATGGAAATGACTGACCTGGACACATCCAAACAGGCAAACAGAGGGGCAAACTCACAACCACCCCTTATAACAGCACCCACTAAAAATTCAAACTGAGGCCCACCCACAAATGGACCAATAAAAAGGGCCCACACACACAAACCATGAGCCTTTGCAACAGACTCACTGCAGCTAGAGAGCACACACCAACAACTGCACCCATCCACATATACACCGTCACACAACCTCCTTCACACATAACCCCTCTTCACATTCACACCCACACCGTCACATTCAGACCCACACACCCACAACCATCCACACCCTCACCACACACCATGCCCACAGATAAGAATCCAAAGTACACAAGGGAGGAGCTGGAGATCCTTGGCAATGAAGTCATCAGAGTCAAGCCACAGCTGTTTGGAACATTGGTCAGACAGACCAGCATAGCTGAAAAATCATGCCTGTGGCAGAGGATTGTCGATAGGGTGAATGCTGTTGCACCCATCAGAAGGACCAGGAATGAATGCCAAGCCAGGTAGTATGATCTGCGGAGGGCGGTCAAGCGCAAAATGAATGATGACTACGCCCAGAGCAACATCACTGAAGGTGGTGCGCCCCGCAGACCAGTACATTTCCATCCCTGGGAGGAGAAGGTGATGGCCCTGCTTCCGCCGGTGGGAGTATACGGACTGCAAGGACTTCCAGAGCCTGGTGAGTACACAAACAACTTAGGTAACATGGGGGTAATGGCATCCACATCCCAACTTCACAAAATGCACGCAACTACCCCCAACCCCACAGTCAAAAATAACGCTAATGCCACTTACATGTGCATGCTCCATTGAGAAAGCAAGGCCATGCTACATGAAGCAGCAACCCAAGAATGGATGTCCGGTATGCTGGGTGGGTGGGTGGCACAAAACACATTGTTGAACTCCAAATCAGATACAATTGCCCTCATCCCATATGGCCCCGGTACATACCCATGCACCATGCGCAATGCACAGGGATCGGGAAAGTACTGACAAGATAGCTCACACTCGGCCCGGGTGTAGGCAGCACAAGGCCCTCCTGTGACCAGTGCAAACACAAACACCAAGACAACCAGGTCAGATATCTAGGACAGGAACTCACACTCACTGTCATGGCAGCATGCTCCATGGGGGGACAGCTACATCACCTGGGAGCCCCAGTGCCAAATCACACTACACCCACCAGCAGGCCCTGTCACACACACCCCTTACACAAGCAGACACCCCCGGGACAGGCAATGGATTTACCCACTGTCACAATGGACATGTAACACAACAACACCAATACATAGCCAAAGACGCATCCAAGCCAAAAACCTACATGTCAAAGACTCAGGAGAACATATCAAGCTGTCCCCCGCAACATACCCATCCACAAGTGAACATTGAGGAGAATGCTAGGCACATACAACTACCTGGAGGAACAGTGCCAACTTGAATGTGTATGATACATGCATGTTGCATGAAACAGCATTAACATTGTCTGTCTCTCACACACAGGGCAACGTGATGAATCTACCCCTAACAATGGGGGTGAAGATTCACAGTCCCTGGCCCGGGAGGAACCTGATCCCACCGGCAGTGACGCCTCTCAACATTCCGCGGATGACCCCTACCGACCTGGACCCTCTGGTGTCCAAGCCCCTGCAGAACCTGGTTCAGGACCATCTGTGTCAACCACCACCCCCATTCCTGCCACATCCCAGGAGACACCGAGGAGCCCTGCCCGCAGTGAACAACTGAGCCAGTCTGACCAGGAGGGACAAGGAGCGCCGGGCACCAGGAGGAGGCAGACAACACTGCCACTGCCATCCCTCAGGGGCCCCGTGGACCCGATGTGCCCACAACGGCAGGCCAGGCTTGTGTGGGTAGGGTTGGTGGGAGTGGAGGCAGGCGGAGGCGAGAACCTGACCAGCCAGCTGAAGGGACCGGTATGTCACACATACACAACATCATGGAGGCATACCGGCGTGACATCAGGGAGTTCAGCCAGGTAGTGGTGACCCTCACAGAGATCAAGAACCAGCAGGCTGAGCAACACGCCAGTCAATAAGAACACCAAGGATGGATGGAGGCAAGACTGGCTGAGCTCCTGGCCATGCAAAGGGACATAAGCCATTCACTCCGTCGGATCGCCGGCAACATGGGCAACCCTCCCTGTGCCACCAGGCGAAGACCACCACCAGCCACAGGGAGGGAGGAGGAGGAGGATTCGTCCGACGGAGCGACCCAAGAATCGTCAAAGCCTGCATCTGAGGGTCCCCGGAGGAAGGTGGGTCATCCACGGAAAAGACCGTGAGAGGCAGCGGACCAGCCACATCTCCCAGGTCACCTGGCCTGGCACTTGGCCTTCATGTGCGACAGCATCACCTCATTGACTGACATCATCTGCCACATGGACCTGCTGGTCACAGTCTGACTAATGATGCCAAGCACTGTGGTCTGGACTCTGATGACTTCAAATGGCAAGTATCTCCCCCTGTGAACTTTGGATTCTATGGTCCCTGCATTGCACCTTTTTCAGTGCACAAATCACGCCACAGAGCTATAATTAAATAATTAATACGTGAAATTTTATGTTGCAGTCATTTCGTATGAGTCCACAACATACGTGTGGGGATTTGTCAAAGTATGCCTGAGTGTGGAACTAACTCCAGCCATCCATACACTTAGATCTGAGTCCGGTCGAGGACACCCATGTATCTCAATGTATCACCAAATACAGACACGGAGCCCAATACTCACCTGTGATGGCCTCAAGCTGCTGAGGGGGGCTTGCAATACTGCTCAGACAGACCAATTTGGAAAAGTATCATGAAGGTGTAGAGGTCATGGGTCATGTTGATGTGCCTGGGGAGGGAGTCCCAGGTCTGTTTGGCGAGGTGGGAGAACTATCTCCTGCATGCAGTGTTTATGTGGATGTGATGAATGGTGGCCAGAGCAAGGTGGGCTGCATGGAGTTGGGCCAACAGATGGCAGACGTCCAAGGTTTGTTTTGGGTCTGGGGTTGTGGACTGCCTCCTGAGTGTGGTTGAGGAGTCTGAAGGTGATCCTGCAGCAGACAGTGAGCCATTCTAGCTATCTCAGGTGGACGGTGATGTGGCTGGGGATGTTGAAGATAAGGTGTGCGGATGCACCCTGGATGTGGACAAGTTCTCCTGCAGTTTTGCTGTTGTTCTACGTAGAGGCCGGTGCTGTAGTTGAGCCGGCTGGTGTCGTGGACCTGGGGGGCGGTCTGTCTTGCCTTGTAGTGGATCTATCTGTGGATCATTTGCAGCATACGGAGGGTGTTGCAGCATGAGGTACAGATGGTGGTGAGTTGCATGGTAACTGTCATCGATGGGTCCATGATGAACACCAGCTTGCGTGCGTGGCCACTGGGTGCTGGTGCGGTGCCCAAACCAGTGGGACACAAGGAGTTGACACAGCCGTAAGGGGACAATCCTCAGATAATGACCTCAGTCCTGTCCAAGTCCAGCCTCAGGTGGCTGGTGTTCAGCCATTCGTCAACGGATCTCATGCCTTCTTGAAGTTTGGATCTGGCAATGGCTGGCTCTTTGGTGAGTTTGAGGAGCAGCTGGGTGTGAATGGCATACGAGATGATGATGAGGTCGTGTGCGCATGTGATGGTGGAGAGGGGGGTCATGGAGACATTGAAGATCGTCACTCTGAGAGAAGAGCCTTGGGGCATGTGCCACATGACCCCAGTGTACTACATGCTGCAGGGTGGAGGCAGACTCCCTGGGCCTTGCTGGTGAGCTACTTTCTGATTGAATCCTGGGCCCTCCTCTGGATACCAGTGTTGGAGATGTGTGAGCTGACAGTGTGGTAGCACATGGTGTACAATGCCGTTGAGAGGTCAAGGGGAGTGGGCTCACCATTGTTGAGCAGGGCAAAGTTGTCGTTGGTGGCAATGATGACGGTTGCAGTGGTGTGATTACTGTGGAATATGGTCTGGTGCCGGTTGCCTGGAGCTGGTTGCGTGAAGGAAATTTGTCAGTTGCTTGTTGAGTGTCTTCCGGATGACATTTGCTGGGTAGGGAAGCAGGGTGATGTACCAGGAGATCCTGCGGTACTGCCGTCCATTGTTTAAGAAGGGCCTGGGTCTCTGCATGCCTCCAGCACCCATGGAATGTGGCTAACTCAAAGGAGACATTCAGGACGTGCTGGACGTGGGCTTCAAGGATGGGGAATGATGTGGTTGAGATGTTGTGTGGGAAGGGGCCTGATGGAGAGCCAGAGTCGATGGTGCACATGATCCAGGTGGTGTACTTGCTGCTGACGGGAGTCCAGAACCTGAGGGGGGTTTGTCCTGTGGATAATAGTGCTGTCTTCCTCTGTGTGCCAAGGCTGTTGTGTATGGCCATGAGCTAGCAGTGGTACAAAGTTGCAAGGGATGTGATCTGCCTTGCAACGGTGGGGTGTCTTGGATTCAGATCTGCTGTCAGTTCACTCACAATGCTGATGAGCTCCTTGATGTCATGTGTTTTGGTGTCTCAGCACTATCTGAAGGATCTCCACTTGTCCTTGCTGATGATATGGTGATGGCTGTGTGTGGTCTTTTCCAGGCCTGTAAGGTAAATGATGGCTCTTTGTGTTGCAAGGTGTGCACAAGAGTCCGGCTACGTCTGTAGGAGTCCAGTAGGTCTGCCTTGTCCCAGGTGCCTTAACTATTGTTGTACTTCACAGGAAAGTCCATCAATGTGGCAAGATTGTTGGATCAGTTGTTGATCCAGTGCGTGAGGTTTCAGGGTGTTGCGTTGGTGTTATTTTGAGTGTCCCACACAGCTTGTCTGTGGTGACTTACATCAAGCATCTTTGGGGGATCGTTACCAGGGTGTGGGGCAGTGTGTTGCTTGTTGGAGACGTTGATTAAAATGTTGATGGACCAATGATGGATGGTGGTGTGGTTCTCCTCCAGCCAGAAGTTACTGGCCCCCAGCCACATGTAGCCTGTGGAGGTGTGGGCGTGCGTGCAGATGTACGTGTTGATGGCTTAGCGCAATTGTGGATGTAGGCCTGGATAGCTGTAGATGAGTGTTACTCTGAGGGTTGCCAGGGAGTTGCTGCAAACCCGGATTTGTGACTCTGAGGGTGTACTTGTGAAGTAATAGCAATTCATCCTCCGGGATTGTTGGTGCCGTCCCTGCGGGTGATCTTGTATCCGTCTGAGATGGCAATGAAGAAGTCGTGTGCTGAGGATGCTTATGTCCAGGTTACTGTCATGAAGGTGATGTGTGGGCCTGTTGTGTTGAGGAGGTAACAGAGTCCAATGGCGTCCTGGTGGATGGAGCGGGTGTGGAGTAGGAGGCACATGACCTGGTTGTTCTGACAGGGTCTGGTAGGCTGGGCAGCGCTGTGTAGGCAGTTTGAGTTGCACACTCAGCATGCGAAGGTGTCGTGTGTGCGCTTAGGGGTTGCCTTATAGCAGGCGGATGATTGTGTGGAGGACATTGCTTGGAGGTTGGCTGCAGCATGAGCCTGTTGTGTGACGTGGGTCATGCAAAGGCCAGAGGCTCGGGCACTGTGCACGTTGCAGGCGCAGACGGTCCTGCCTTTGGCACGGCGTTGGCGCAACAGTGGCACAGACAGGCTGCTGGCTGCATTAAGAATGGGTGGAGGGGGAAAGGAGGAGCATTTTGGAGGCGTGTGGGTTGCAGAATCAGGGCACTCGGCGGGGCGGTGCCACAGATGACGCAGCAGCAGGCGGAAGGGGTGAGAAACTAGGCAAAAGTAGCACACAAAGACAAGGAGGTCAGAAAGGCACAGTGCAACAGATGTATGTAAAGGAAGGAGTGTCAGGTAACTCATGGGTCACTACGAGAAAATGTATGACCAATCACCAAAAATGACGGTCACAGGGTCAGGCAACAAAATGCGGAGCTGCGCCCAGGAGACACACCATCAGCATGTGTTCACATCCCGTTGTGGGGAGCAACCGGCACAAATACATACACAACCAGGGACTTCATGCACAATAGATATTATTAGCCATGAAGAACTGCATGCATGTTGCCGAAGTACACATACACATATGCTCAATATTTGACAAGTATGCCACAGATGACGCATGCAAACTGGCAAGAGAGCTGCAGTGACAGAGATGAGGCACTTTGGATTGTGCTGAACACCTTTATTCCACATACACACACAAAGGGAAATGCATCCATGTGAACAGACTCATAGGTCAGTTGACAGAACATGTGGGACATACGCTGGACCCCCCCTTCACGACACGGATGATGTCAATCCCAATGAACTGGCACACAAGTCAAGGGGATGAGCCAAACACATCCTGCTGCACACGGAGAGGCTGCAATTCCCCATAGAGCCTGTTGTTGTGATGTCCCACACTATGTCCACCCGTAGCATCTGCAATGTTTCAGAGGCAAGGTTTACACACATTGATGCCTTCATCAGACACCACACTCCACTACAGATGACAGTCAAGAAGGGTGACTGTCATGTCATGGGAGTGATGCTACATGTTATATGCTCCATGGTGAGAAGACATGTATGCATGGTACCACAACAGTAACAGAAGCAGGCCCACACATTCCCAACCCGTACCACCACCAAAAAGCCTTGCTGCTATCCTTACCCAAACTGACATTTCCACATGTCCGTGCATGGAACGCTGATTCAGCACACGTTACAATCCTTATGAGGAATAGCAGGAGGACAAAGATGACACGAGCAGACAACAGGCGCAAAAACCTGGGAATGACAGACAAACAAGAAGTCACCTAAAACAATTCTCGCCGCACACATGGACATTTACAAA
Organism: Triturus cristatus; assembly: GCF_964204655.1. Taxonomy (NCBI): domain Eukaryota; kingdom Metazoa; phylum Chordata; class Amphibia; order Caudata; family Salamandridae; genus Triturus; species Triturus cristatus. The sequence goes on along the minus strand of NC_140581.1, from coordinate 262,619,796 downwards.
ACATGAACAATGTTGGACATGTAAATTTCAAAGAAAGTCTCTCCGCAAAACTGTGTGGCATGACATCATCACTCGAGTGACACATCAGACCACACATCAAAGTCACTTTGCATTCAGTCAGCTGGACACACACATTGCAACACATGCCACTCAATGCTACAAGCTTGCACACTCATACCCAGTGACTCACCATTATGAGAAGATGTTGCGTATGAGCTGACTCCAGATATCATCCTCCTCCTCCTCCTCCTCATCACTAGCGTCGTGAGCAAGCCCTTGATCCTCCACGGGTGGATGTTCCTGCTCATCCGGATCCAGGATGAGTGGCACTGCCTTCTCAACTGCCATGTTGTGCAGCATGTGTGATGTACCCGTAGGTGTCAAATGCACTGTACTACTAGTGCGTACCCGTACGTGTGAACTAGTGCGGACCCGTAGGTGTCAAACGCACTGTACTACTAGTGCATACCCATAAGTGTGAACCAGTGCGTACCCGTAGGTGTCAAACGCACTGTACTACTAGTGCGTACCTGAACGTGTGAACCAGTGCGTACCCGTAGGTGTCAAATGCACTGTACTACTAGTGCGTACCCGTACGTGTGAACCAGTGTGTACCGGTAGGTGTCTAACGCACTGTACTACTAGTGCGTACCTGTACGCGTGAACCAGTGTGTACCCGTAGGTGTCAAACGCACTGTACTACTAGTACGTACCCGTACGTGTGAACCAGTGCGTACCCGTAGGTGTCAAATGCACTGTACTACTAGTCCGTACCCGTACGGTGAACCAGTGCATACCCGTAGGTGTCAAACGCACTGTACTACTAGTGCGTACCCGTACGTGTGAACCAGTGCGTACCCGTAGGTGTCAAACACACTGTACTACTAGTGCGTACCCATAGGTGTCAAACGCACTGTACTACTAGTGCGTACCCGTACATGTGAACCAGTGCTTACCCGTACGTGTGAAACGCACCGTACACCCGCTATCATCATGTGTGTATGCTTCATTTCACCATTGTACTTGTGCCGTAGTGTTACTTGTGAAACGCACTGTACACCCGCTATCATCGCGTGTGTACGCTTTGTTTCACCATTGTACTTGTGCCGTAGGGGTACGTGTGAAATGCACCGTACACCCGCTATAATCGCGTGTGTACGCTTCGTTTCACCATTGTACTTGTGCTGTAGGGGTACGTGTGCCACGCACCGTACCCACGCATTCATTGAGTGTGTACGGTCCTTATCACAGTTCTACTGTGCCGTAGCGGTACGTGTGGTATGCACCGTACCCACGCATTCATTGCGTGTGTACGGTCTGTATCACTGTTCTAATGGTGCCGTAGGGGTACGTGTGACACGCACCGTACACGTCCACTTCCGTTGTTGCGGTACACAGGGGTTGCTGGCCACGCCCCCCCCAAGTGACCAGACCCTGGTGGTAATGTATGGCCACAAACCAACGAAGTCAGTGTAGTGTCAACAAGGCACTTATCATCCAAGAAGCACGGGTCTCCAGGTTCGGAACCTGCCCAATATGTTATTGGGAGGAACACAGACCTAAGGAGGTAATACAAGTTATGTATGAAAGCCCTCACTCACCAACCTGGTTGGTGACATGCTTCATCATCGGGCTCCACTGGGTATGGCCGAATGCCATCCCAGTGTGCTGCAATGCCAGGTTACTGCGGAGCGGGGTTTTGTGAGGTGACAGTGAATTTAAAATTCCCAATTAAGTCAAAAAGATAATTTAATAATTTTGCTAATTGGAGAAAATTAAAAAGGAGTGAGGGTCAAAAAAATAACAGACCGGGTTCACTCCATGGCGGTCAACATGTTTCCGCCTTCATGTGTGTTCAACAGGCTTTCATCAGGACCAGAGTGGAAGTGTGGGAGCCCCGGTGGTATGAACGCGCTAAGGTTCACCCTACCGTGGGCTGCTGTGTGAAAAAAATATATATACACAGTGCAAAATCCGCCAAGTAATATCCTCAAGCCACCCTGGTCCTGGACCCGGTGGCTTGAGGCATTGCAGGTTCCTAACGGGTGCCGAGCAGCGTGGGCGGTGTGCCATATTGCTCCCACTCCCACCCCGGGATCCCTGAGGCGACGAACGGTCTTGCCTCACAAATAAACTCGTTTCTCTCCACCACGATATTACTTGGCGGATTTTGCACTGTGTATATATATTTTTTTCACACAGCAGCCCACGGTAGGGTGAACCTTAGCGCGTTCATACCACCGGGGCTCCCACACTTCCACTCTGGTCCTGATGAAAGCCTGTTGAACACACATGAAGGCAGAAACATGTTGACCGCCATGGAGTGAACCCGGTCTGTTATTTTTTTGACCCTCACTCCTTTTTAATTTTTTCCAATTAGCAAAATTATTAAATTATCTTTTTGACTTAATTGGGAATTTTAAATTCACTGTCACCTCACAAAACCCCGCTCCGCAGTAACCTGGCGTTGCAGCACACTGGGATGGCATTCGGCCATACCCAGTGGAGCCCGATGATGAAGCATGTCACCAACCAGGTTGGTGAGTGAGGGCTTTCATACATAACTTGTATTACCTCCTTAGGTCTGTGTTCCTCCCAATAACATATTGGGCAGGTTCCGAACCTGGAGACCCGTGCTTCTTGGATGGTAAGTGCCTTGTTGACACTACACTGACTTCGTTGGTTTGTAGCCTTTCCCTTGAGGGGACTAGTCGTGTTATTACCCTTCCTCTTCTGTTGTTGATTTACGGTAATGTATGGCCTCCATATTTTAGGTTTGGCTAGGAGTATGAGGTTTGTTTCCTGCCCCTCACCCCCACCCTGGCCCCTGGGTGTTGTTCTCACCTTCTGTGGCATGTGCGTCTGGTGCGGTGCACCAGGTCGTAGGCCAAGAGGACCGGGATGACACGTACGACGGGGTTCATGGCGTGTACGTCGCGTACCGGGGCTCCGTTGCGTAGCGGTTCGAGTCGGACTCTGCTTTTCCGGCTATGTTTGACTCTCGTAAAAATAGAGCCGTACGGAGTGACGTAGGGACGAATCGTACTTGCTGGGCCGGAAACCGCTGCCTGAATACGTCCAGACGTCGCATACAAGCTGTCCCGGGTCAGAATCGTAGTTTTTTTGACCCGTACGGGCTTTTTTACAAAACGTACGGAAATAGGCTTTCTGTACGAATCGTACTTCCTAGGTTGTACGGAAAGTTTACCGGGTACGAGTCCTACGGGTTAAGCGCTCCATACAACGATTCCTACAGCCTTTTTACAGGATCGGAATCTGCCCCTAAATGTGGGACTTGTTAATGTATGAAACAAAACATATACTGACCAAAAACACTGTTCCCCGTAATTGGGGTGTTGTGAGCTGTGAGCAAAACACCTGCTGCAATAATGACAGCTCTGGCATGGGAAAACGGTTGTCTGCTTTCCCACTTCCACTCCTTCCCCACTAGGAAATCATGCCAATCTTGAAACCGTGTCTGTGTTCTTTTAAAAAATAAATTAGTTTTAAATTCTTACCCCTCTCTTTGCAGAGAGTGGCCTCAGCCTGAAGTAAAATAAGCCCCAATGCCTCTTTTGTAAAATAGAACAGTCATAATTGTGATGTAATTGACCCCTAACACACCAGGTCCAAGTGTCACTTTATCTGCCTCACTAATGATAGCTACTGCCTTACAAGCAGGCTATCTCCTATGCCCATTGTTAAAAATATGGGGCCCCATGTTATCCCATCCCCCGCCATCTCACTGTGGCCCAAAGGTGTCTTCTCTGCTTCAGGTTTCCCCTCGCTTGGGCCATGCCCAGAGAACCAAAGCAACACTGGCACTGCAAGGGTGAAATGGACCCTAATGTGATCAAGCAAAGATGGTAAAATAGCCATACTTTGGGTTTAGTTGGCCTCTCACACCATTGGACCTGGTGCCATTGCACCTGCAGCACCAATGAGACCTACAGCCCTGCAAAGCATGGTGCCAGAAGCAAGCTACCTGTTCTGCCCACTTCTCTGGTACATCAGACCTAGGCCTGAGGCCCAAAACAGCGTTTGTGTAAAAAATAAAAAATAAAAGATTTAAATTAAAAAAATACCACATATTCCGAACCCCATCGCCCCTCCCCTGCACCCCCATTGCTTGGGTCTTGTTCCCTGTGCAGCTTGAGTAAACAGGGCTTTAATACTAACAAGGGAAATCTGCATGTAACCAGAGGTCAAAGTGACCTATGGGACTGATGTATGGGGCTCTTATTAATTTTATTAAAACAGTCTCCATAATTTTTGTTAAAATGCAAAGCTTGAGTCATCTCTGACTGAAAGTGAATTGGAGAGAGGTGAGGAAGGTCTCCTGTGTCAACGTAGGGACAGAAAGCTAAACACAAAACAGGCCTTCTCACCAGAGTGCCTGCTACCTGAAAGAAATGTAAATGTGTGAAATTGGTTAATCATCAAAACTAAAGGCTGCTTAAGAGCCAGTATATGCTTTAAATGAGTAAGTCACTCTAACCTTCATTGTGACAAAGATTTATTATTTTTGAGATTTAACGTAAGGGCATTATCAGTCAAATTCGACAATTCGTTCTTTCAATAAACACTTTTAAACATCTTTGCAGTTGGTACAATCTGATAAGTTACAACTAAAATATATTATTTAACAGCACTTGTCTTAATCAATAAGTTTACTGTAGCTGTACAATTTTAGAATAACAACTTACATGTTCACAGTGCTTTCTGTCACAGGCTGTGATCTTGTAGCTCTATAAATATATTAGGGCTATAAATACACAGTCACTATTCTGCACTGCACCAACTAGAATTCAGCTCTGTGACTCTAGTCACATACACAGACATCTGCAGTGATCACATCAGCCTTTTGAGATTTCATGAGGTAAAATGGTGTATTGACCTCTAATTAATTCAATTTGCCTTTAATTTTCATTTAAGGTGTGATCATTATTTTGTATGCACTTACTTTAACGTGAAACATAAATGAAATGGTTACAGAATGTCTTTGACCCTACTACTACATTCACTCACCCTTCTTCCATGGTACTTGGGATCACAGTTCCTAGGATTTTTTATGCTTTTCAAGGACTGCTTGTAAATTAACACAGCCTGGTGACAAATAAACATGGTCAGGCTTCCAGGTCTTCTTCATTTACAAGTATTTGCAGAGGCATTTGTCTGCCCTGTGAATGCAAAGGAGGACCCCAGGGGAGCTTGCACCACAGCTTGTAGACCTCTGTTCCTCTAGAAGCTTCTCCCACTTCAAAGAAAGCACAAGGTACAACTATTGGACCTCAAACACCACCTCTTCAGTACACTTCTGGACTTGTGGAAAGCTCTGCCAGGAAGAAGAACTGCTGGGCTGCTGAAAGGATGGCCACTCTGCTGTATTGATGCCCTGAAGGACTACTTCCTGCTGTGCTGACCTGCTGCCCTGTTACCCTCTTGCTTGGGTGAGAAGGACTGGACCTACAACCTGTACACAAGGCCATCAGAGTGACTCCAATGTCTACTCTCTTGTAACCAGCACCTGGACTCTGCAACTGTGAGTCCTACCATGCCAAGTGATGCATTCGCGTCCTAGACACTTGGAAGTGGGTGTGAAGGCTCTCTGACAGTCCGGGCCCGATTCACAGAACTAACTTAAGACAAAATCCTAAACTTACTACCATTTTGGTATTCACAGAAGGCACTTACTCATTTCGGTATTCACAGAAGTTAGGAGTCCTAACTTTAGGACTCCTAAATGCCTTCTGTGAATACCGAAACTCTTAAAATTAGGATTTTTCGCAGTTTAGTAGTAGTATAGTTAGGACTCCTAACTTTAGGACTCCTAAATGCCTACTGTGAATACCGAAAGTCTTAAAATTAGGATTTTTCTCAATTTAGTAGTCCTAAATTTAGACTTAGGACAACTAAATTGAGAAAAATCCTAATTTTAAGACTTTCGGTATTCACAGAAGGCATTTAGGAGTCCTAAAGTTAGGACTCCTAACTTCTGTGAATACCGAAATGAGTAAGTGCCTTCTGTGAATACCAAAATGAGTAAGTCCCTTCTGTGAATACCAAAATGGTAGTAAGTTTAGGATTTTGTCTTAAGTTAGTTCTGTGAATCGGGCCCTCCATCTCTGGACCCCACAGAACCAACACATCTCCTTGGCTGCATGGCACACCACCAAGCAGAGCTGATGCAACGTCACTGCTGCATGGACATTCCTAACACAAGGACTACGCATTGCCTTCGTAGCACGGAGCTTCATTGGAATTGTCACTGCACACGCATCCCCGACTCAGGCCCTCTCATCACAAGCCCATCTTCGAGGCCATCCTCGATGACGACACAGGACTCTGAATCGCAAGCCTCATCGCTTCTCCAGAACCAGCTGGTGCGTGAAGCATCCTCAACGCAGGACTTCCCATCACAAGCTCCCTTGTTGATGGCCTCCTCAACAACGATGCAAGACTTAGTTTCGCAGCCTCTCAACTCCCTGGAACTGACGCTGCATGACACATCACCTACCAGGACCTCACATCGCCACGGATGCACATTGCATCCTTGATGCAGGACCCTGTAATGCTGCGCAACCAGGGTTTAAGGTACTCTTGTTCAGCAGGACTAAATGGGTCCCTGTAACCGGTCTCTGCGCCCTCATGGTCGGTCTCAACTTATGACTTTGTCCCATTCCGGTGCGACCAGATAACTATAGTTGGAGCTTGGTGCTTTTTGGCGATATATAGTTCCTGAAATCTATAATATTGCATATGTCCGGTTCTACTGCGTGGATGTTTGTCATTTTGACCTTGTTTTATTTATTACTATTTGCTATATTTTTCTAAATTGGTGTGGTGTTTTCGTGTGTTGTGTTTTCACTTCATTACTGTTTTAAGTTGTGCATATATACTTCACTCATTGCCTTACAGAAGTTCTTGCCATAAAGGTGCACACAATGGTCCCCAGGAGATGTGCGGAAGGGAAAAAGACAGTGTGCCATGCAGAGTGGCTAACTCTTTCGACCTCCTAGCCTCAGCCCTTAAGCTGGAGAGGTAGAATGTGCTTTTCAATGTTCCCACCTAGGCCTTGCAGTGTCAGCAAATCATCTGTTGTTAATAGGGTGTCTGTTAGACCTGGCATATCTTGGCGTGATTACCTCTGACTTTTTGCCTCTAACTTCTTTGCTAACACCTTTGCTTTTTAGATGCTTTGGGTACTTTGCCACTGCTGATCGGTGTCAAAGTACAAGAGTTCCCTGTTTAAAATGTAATGGTGAATGGATGACCATGATTGGTATGTTTGCCTTACTAGTAAAAGTCCTTAGTGATGTGCACTGTGTGTGAAAGGGCTAGTAATTCAAGGGCGCACAGAGAAGGGAAATCAGGCCTTCAGTGTAGGGCCTGCGCGCAGAATGCTAACTTAGCATGTTGTCCTGACAAGTGCAACCACTTGTCAGGCCTGACTTTCTCTTTTACATACACACTGGGTAGTAGATCCAAGGTAACCCCTGGGCAGGGTGCAGTGTAGGTAAAAGGCAGAACATATACTGAGGTGTGTGCTTTGTTCTGACAGTGAAAAACTCTCCATTTCGTTCTCCCCATTGGTCAGAATGGGGGAGGCTGGGTGTTGTGTTTGTTAGCCTAGTTTCCTGTCAGTTTATATAATGGGGAGGTGAGGCTTAGCATGTATGAACTCATAGTGTTAGAACACATCTTTCTATGAAGGGGGTTTTATCACTGTGTGTTCATAAACCACTCTTTTAGAAAGTGGCTGAGTTTTGTGCTCTGAGCATTTCTGTGTGTCTCTGAAATGTGGATTGTCTGTCTGGAACTGAAAAGTGAGAGGAGCTGGGAGAGGTCTTGACCCAGGGAGGGGTTGAGATGATTAAGGATCCAGACCCCCAGTATCAAAGGGAGAGAGGTGACACTGGGAGGGAGACACCCAGAACTGATTTAGGGAGGGGTCAGGGACCCCTGAGCACATACAAACCTCAAAGACATTAAGGGGTATAACTAGAAGAGTCGAAACCCCTAAAGGTGGGAATGAAACAGATATGGATTGAAACTGTAAAGGCTTGGACCCATTCTTTGATCAAGAGGAACCACTGCTAAAGAAGGAGCAACTGAAGAGACTGCTGTGGATAGACCAATCCTTGCTTCGTGATCTGGGGCTGGTCTGCAGTTTGCTGTTCTAACTAAGGGAGAGGCTGTTGGGACTGTGCTTGGAGGCGCTGGGTCCTCCTGCTTGAAGTAGACTGTGCTTTGTGCTGTGTCCTGTAACCCCCAAGGGCCCGAGGTGAGCTGGCTCCCTGTTTGGAAATACAGGATCATAAATGTTTCCCGAGAAGTCCCAAGCAACGCGGTGTGAGTGTGCTTTTGTCGCTTGAGACCCTCAGAAGTTGTGCCATGTGATCGAGGGGACGCAGGAGTAAAGTAAGTCTCGAACATGCTGGGTGCATGTCGAAGTGCAGGCTAAGGCGTTGGTGAGGAGCGCCTGGTCGTGGTGTGCACAGGGAGACGAGGTGAGGCTCTGACGCGCAGTGTGTGTGTCGTGGTGCAGTCCGGGTGTTGGTGAAGAGCGCCTGGGCCTCTTGTGCACCAAAGGGAGAAGCAAGACTCAAACGGGCAGAGTGTGTGTCATGGTGCAGCCAGTGCGTTGGTGAGCAGCGCCTGGGCATCGTGTGCACCAACGGAAGAAGTGAATCTCGGACGCGCTGGGTGCGTGTCGTGGTGCAGCGCGGGTGTTGGTGGAGAGCGCCTGGGCCTTGTAGGCACCAAAAGAAGAAGTGAGTTTTAGATGCGCTGGGTGTGTGTCGTGATGCAGCCAGGGCATTGGTCAGGAGCGCCTGGACATCGTGGGCACCAGGAGAAGAGGTGAGACTTAAACGCCCAGGGTGCATGTTGTGGTGCAGCAAGGGCGTTGGTGAAGAGCGCCTGGACATCGTGAGGACCGGGAGGAAAGAAGAGACTCGAATGCGCAGGGTGCGTGTGGAGGTGCAAGTCAGAGAGTTGGTGAAGAGCGCTGGATCGTCGTGAGCACCAGAGAAGAGGCGAGCCTCGGACGCGCAGTGTGCGTGTCGAAGTACAACCAGAGGTGCTTGAGAGGAGTGCCTGAGTAAAGGGGTGTACCGAATTGGAAGTAAAGTCTCCACAGTGCTGAGGGTGGATCGCAGTGTGGACCTAGACCGACGGAAGGAGGACCAAGTCATTGGGGCACTCGGAGTCAAACGCAGCGGCCCAGACTGGCAGCCACAGAAAGCTGAGCTGCTGACCCGAGTGCACCGCACCCCGTGACGGAGTTCTGGATCAAGGCCCAAGTCGCTAATTGAGTGGGATCGCACCCCCAACAGGTAACGTGGATCAAGACCTGGGGTGGGATGCGGGCCCGGAGGGACACTCTCTCGGCCTCCCGGTTCAGTCAGCTGCGTGAGCCGTTGCTTCGGCTCAGAACCCGGCCCGTGCTGACCCAAGGAGGGGCAGTGCTGGGGCCGGAGTGGGAAGCAGTACTTTTGTGTTATCATTTGATCCATAACGGGGGCACTGTTAACGGAGCACATAAAACTGTCGTATTACACTTTGCATTATTGCTGCTAACAAACTATCGAACTGTTGTATGATGCCTGACCTTATTTGTGCCTGACGAACTAAATGCTTGGTGTGCTACGCACTGCATTATTTTCCATTGCATATTACCTTATTGTACTGTGTCGCATTGCATTATTTCTTCAGTGCATAGTATCTGAGTATAACGTGGCGCAGTGTATTATTTCTTCATTGCACCGTACAGGATTGTAGCGTGACACATTGCTTTGTTTCTTCCTGGTACAGGACATGCTGGTGGTGATACACATTGCATTATTCCTTCAATTGCAAAGTACATGACTGTGGTGCTACGTATGGCATTATTTCTCTGTTGCACAGTATAAGAGAATATCGTTGCACATTGCAGTATTTGTTTCCTTTTGCATCGTGTGTGATTCTAGCAATACGACTGGTCTAACCTTTTGGAAACAGTTAGAAGTGAGCTTAACTGTTGGTTAGAAGCAGTGGTTGGGATTAGAACCTACCAACCCACCGGAAAGAATACTACCCATTCTTATATGTTGATTTTGTATTGTGTGGTCAAATCGTATCATTGCTCATATAAAGATTATACTCATTTTATTTAAACTCATGTGGAGTCTATTTGTGGTGACATCTTGGGGTTACTGTGAGCGTGGTTGCACATACTGAACACTCGTGCTTTGGAGATAAGCCTGGCTGCGCGTGCCAAGCTACTAAGGGGATGAGTAGGGCTATCTCAGATGGTGTCCTTACTTAGCCTAACGTTGAAATGAGGGGTCGGGGACTCCTGCCTCCAGCATTTGGTGGCGGCGGTAAGCGATAAGGACCCCCACTTCCAACATTTGGCAGCAGAGCGGTGGGATTCGATCCTAATATAAAGTAATCACGTATGTGCAAAATCACTCACAGTAATTGGTGTACATCATAAATTGATTGCAGACCACAAGACAACAACATATTGTTTTTGATTTGGTGGTTCTATTGTTGAGGAACCTTTAATCCACACATCATGTCTCAGGGGGAGAGCCAGATAGCCGGTGAAGCTGAGATTGTAGAATTAGAGTTTGACATTGAGGCACTGTTTACCTACAAGGTTGATCAGTTGAGCAAATTCTGCAGGGCTTTGGGATGTCCCATTAAGAGTAGCGCCAAGAAGGAGGAGCTGCAGGTGGCCTTGAGGGCCTGGTGGGAAGCCAAAGAGTCTCAGGAGTCAGGTGATGTTGAGGTGGATGAGGATGACCCAAGGAAGGGATTTGGTCCACAGGAGTTGCAAGCAAAGGGACCAGCCGCAGCGGCTGGCAGTAGCCATTCAGGGAGGAGCTTTTCACCAGAGGAGTTTTAGGACAACCAAAGGGTCAGGCTGCATGAGTTGGAGGTCTTAAAACTTAAAACTCAAGCAAAGGAGAGCAGGAATGCTCTCACGTTGGAAGAGAAACGGCTTCTCTTCGCTCATGAGTTAAGCATGAGGAAACTGGACATTAAAGATAGACAAGCCGAGCCCAGTTTGAATGGTGGCAGCGCACTACCGGTGCCAGGAGGGAAGGTGTACATTCCCAAGGATTTAGTGCGAGATTACCAGAGGGGTGATAACATTTATGCGTGGTTCACGGCCTATGAGATCGCACTGAGGATGAATGAGGTGCCTGAAAAGCATTGGGGGGCGGAACTATGGAAACACTTTGAGGTTTCAGGGAGGGACATTCTAACACCCTTAGAGAGGGCGGGAACCCTGACATACGCCAACATGAGGGAGGCTTTATGCCTACGGTATGGGCTCACTCCTGAACAATACCGGCAGAAGTTCAGGGCCTCCAAGAAATTAGAATCCCGTACTTGGGTGGAATGTGTGAATGAGTACACACGGGCACTGGATGGTTGGATGCTGGGGAGCAAGGTCAATGATTTTAAGGGCTTATGCAATTTAATCAGTTGGGAGCACTTGAGTAGACTGTGTGTTCCAGAGCTGCGCCAGCATCTAGTGGATAGTAAGCTGACTGATCCCAGTAAGCTTACTGAAGAGGCGGACCGCTGGACTAGTACCCAAGTCCATAAGGGGATTGGGAGTGCCACTTCCAAGAGTGTGCAGGGTCCCCCGCCGAAGGTGGGGGGGACAAGGTAACCACAAGGAGTCTCCTGAAGGCCCCCAATGTAGTTCCCCGAAGAAAGGGTCTCAGTCTCCCAAGGCCAAGATTGCCTGGGCCTTTAAGGGCACGAAGGAGCCCCGAGGTCCGCCTACGTGTTTCTTCTGTAAGGAAGTGGGTCATATCTCCCCTAATGCCCCAAAAAGTCATGTGCATCCACTGGTGCTCCAACACCTGGTTTAGTGAGTGTAGCGTTGGGAGAGGAACTGAGTCCTTGGAATGGGGAGGAGCAAGCAATTATGACCGTGGTCTCCTTGGGAGATTGAGATATGGCGCAGGAAATCCCTCTGCCTGAGAAAACTAAAAAATACAGGCAGTGGGTGACCATCAATGGACGGAGGGTGGAGGCTCTGAGGGACACCGGAGCCAGTTTGACATCTGTCAGGTGTCAGTGGGTGTCTGAAGAGCAAGTAATTCCCGATGTGCTTCACCCTGTGATGTCAGCAGACAATTCAGTGTGCCTCTGCAAGGTGGCACTTGTTCCCTTTGAATGGGGAGGGGTCTCAGGTTCCTTTAAGGTGGTGGTAAGTCCGTCAGTGCCTGTAGACTGTCTGCTCGGGAATGACCTGGAGAGTTCCCCCTGGAAGGAGGTGGAGCGCCAGGCACATTTGGAGATGTTGGGTCTACCTGAGTGGGCTTGTGTGACCACTTGGTCTATGGTAGCCAGGAAAGGTATTTAAGAGAACCTGGCGCCTGGAACAGTGGCCCAGGTACATGCTAGTAAGAGACGCAACAGGGGGTGGGGGAAACCGGCCCCCACAGTTCCCACGGTCCAGGAGAAGGCACCCCTTGAGGGGGATGCCCTGGAGCCTACGGGGCATAAAGTGGCTGAACTGGGGGACCTACCTGGGCTGACTGAATGGCAGCAGGAAGGGGGGCCCACCAGGAAGAAATTCTGTGAGGCGCAGAAGTGGTGCCCGTCTCTTGTAGGTTTGCGGCAACAGGCAGCAAACCAGGTAGCAGGTGATCAGTTGGGATCACATTTGATTTACTGGAAAAACGATCTCCTGTATAGTGAGCCAAGGGTGGTTGAGTCGGGGTCAGATCGGGCGCTGGTGGTGCCCCAGCGCTTCAGAGCCTTCTTATTGGGGTTGGCTCATGATGTAGCAAAACACACAAGATGATGGACGGAATGTTGCACATTGGCAAAACATTCACCCCTAGTCACAGATCTGGGTTTAATTCATCGTTATTTTGCTCACCACACCACCCCAGTTCAGACATGGCAATATGCAAATCAGTCTTGACCCTGTGCCTCATGGGAACAGTCCAGCCCGAACTGCCAAGCCATGGACCGGAATCAAGCATCCTAGGACCGGTTTTGGGGTTTCACCCCTCTTCAGCCAGGATTGCTTGACTCCAGTTGGCTCATGATGTACCTTTGGCGGGACATTTGGGGCAGGACAAGTCCTTTGAGTGGCTTGTCACCCACTTCTACTGGCCCCAGATGCGCAGGTTCCCTGATTAAATAGCGATGTAAAAAGTATAGTTAACAAAAATATCGATGTAAAAATATCGAATACAAAAATATCGACTCCCTATACTTAAACAGGTAAGTACAATAATATCGAATCAAAAATATAAATGTAAAAAAATCAACTTAAAAAATATATATCACCTAAATAAAATATATTAAATAATATTAATATTTTTAATTAAATAAATTACATTTAATATATATTTTAACTAAATATAACAAATAAACGTAATTAGAAAATATGAATCCACAAAAATGTATACATATAAATATATTTACTTAAATACATTTTATTCACTATTATCTTTATTTAATTTGCAAAGTTTTTAAATTACATAAAAATAAAATATATACATATATCAATAATTTAAAATAAAATAAAACATTCTATAACTAATTAACACATTAAACTATTAAAAGAAAAATAAAACATACATTTTGCAACACAATAATACAACAGTAGGGAAAATGTTGCATAGCGGAGGGGTAAAAATAACTATTCCCACTCCAGTGAGTGCAAAAAAGCAGGGAAAGTGCTGGATAGCGGAGGGGTAAAAATGACTATTCCCACTCCAGTGAGTGCAAAAGCAGGGAAAGTGTTGGATAGCGGAGGGGTAAAAATTACTATTCCCACTCCGGTGAGTGCAAAAGAAGGGAAAGTGCTGGATAGCGGAGGGGTAAAAATTCCTATTTCCACTCCAGTGAGTGCAACAGAAGGGAAAGTGTTGGATAATGGAGGGGTTAAAATTACTATTCCCACTCCAGTGAGTGCAAAAGCAGGGAAAGTGATGGATAGGAGAGGGGTAAAAATTACTATTCCCACTTCAGTGAGTGCAACAGTAGGGAAAGTGTTGGATAGCGGAGGGGTAAAAATTACAATTCCCACTCCAGTGAGTGCAATAGTAGGGAAAGTGTTGGATAGCGGAGGGGTGAAAATTACTATTTCCACTCCAGTGAGTGCAACAGTAGGGAAAGTGTTGGATAGCGGAGGGGTAAAAATTACTATTCCCACTCCAGTGAGTGCAACAGTAGGGTACGTGCTGGATACCACACCAATAAAAAAAAAAAAACAACATTTTAATACAATTTTATTTCCATTATCAACATAATTAATATTGAAATTTAAATATATTATTATTAAAAATGATAATAAACATTCATTAATTACACATTGTTTAACACTATAATATCCACAACACACACCTAAAATTAATTGCACAATTACAATTAACAATTACTAATTATTTAATGCTAATTAATTAACAAATAATTAATAATTCATCAATTAAAAATACATTTACCCCTTCCCACCATTTACACCAATAAACACCACAACACACACCTAAAATTAATTAAACAATTACCATAATTTATTTATTATTAATTAATTTAAACTAACTAACTAATTATCAAACAATTATTAATAAATTTATCTACACATTTAACTCTATAACATCACAATTATACAATTATAAATAAATATACATTATTGAATACATTTCATATAATTAAATGACTTCCCACCCTATTCCCCTATAAACTCACAACCCTCTGCGGAACTAAAAACGCAAAATTCAATAATTGTTTTTTTTTTAACTACTATAAATAATAAACAAAATCTATATTATTAAATTGATACGTATGCACTTTATGGAAGTGGCCAAGACGCTTTGGCGCTCCTCGGTCGCCCGGGTGTACGGATGGGGGTATAAGAATGGTACGCTCCTCCACCGGCTGGCCACCTACCCTCGCGCAAACCGGATTATTCCTGCCATTGCGGATTCCACGGGCGTGACTCACACAACATTCGCCGGGGATGCCTGGTTTCACCTTGGAGATACCCTGGAGGGACCATCTCACAGGGATAGCCAGGACGGGCTCCCCAGTGGTCTACAGCGCCACGACGCCTCAGGGCAGCAGTGCGCTTTACAAGACACATACAAAAAAAAAAAAAAACTCCGTCGCAGTGGCACAGACCTTTGCAGACTACTATTCCCACCTATACCGGGCTCAGGCGCCGGGGATCGCCCTTGAGGAGCTGATGGGGACGAGCGGGACTGTTATTGGGCAATTGAGAGGGGAGGCTAGTGAGACACTGGATCTGTCCATCACGCTCCAAGAAATCGATGAAGCAATTGGTCACTTGGCTTCCGGAAAGACCCCATGGCTTCCCGCAGGAATACTATGCCCACTACCGTGAAATCCTTGCCCCGCGGCTTATGGATCTCTATGCTGAAGTGGTGGAGAAGGGCTCATTCCCACCCGAGACGGACACGGCTACGATAGTAGTCCTTCCAAAAACACAACCCCCGTCGCAGTCTTGTTCGGACTATCGGCCTATTTCTCTCATTAACACCGAGCTTAAGATATACGCTACCATCCTCGCGCAACGGCTTCGCCCGCATCTTGTCTCACTGGTCCACCCGGACCAGTGCGGATCTATGCCGGCTCGAGGGACTAGGCACTGCTTGCGGCGCCTGCATCTAGCCCTGGCCCACCGGGAGCGCCTATCTCCTAATCTGACCCTATTACTGGTTGACTTTGAAAAGGCCTGTGATTCGGTGGGGTGGGTTTACCTCGGAGAGGTCTTAGAGCTCATGGGTTTTGGCATCCAGTTTCGTGCTATGGTCCGAGTCCTGTATGCGGATCCACGAGCCCGAGTGCTGGTGAATGGAGCCCTCTCCCGCACATTTTCCATAGGGCGAGGAACGCAACAGGGCTGCCCGCTCTCACCCCTTCTCTTCGCTCTGGCGATGGAGCCCCTGGCCGTTCTGGTCCGATCGGACCCAGTTTTTCGCGGATGGGACTGGCCGGGTATGGTCCCTGATAAGATTGCCCTACACGCGGACGACGTCCTTCTCTATCTCTCAGACCCGGCTGCTTCGGGTCCTCGTGTTCGCCTGATTCTTCGCCGTTTCGTACAGGCTTTGGGTCTCCGCCTAAACCCCAAAAAATCTGTCCTGGTCCCGCTGCACCCGTCTAGGGAGTGCTTCGATTGGCAGTCGGATATTCCCCTCCGGAGACTCTCCTTTAAATATTTAGGGATCTGGATCACCCTTCTTCCAGAGCTCTGCTGGGCCCTCAATGTGGCTCCTGTGTAGTAAACAGACCAGATCGGACATGATGAAGTGGTAGTCGCTCCCGTTGAATCCATTGGGGAGGATCGCACTCTACAAGATGATGATCCTCCCTAAATTCCTATACATGCTACAGAACACGCCCTGCTCCTTCTCCCGCTCCTGGTTCCGGGAGATGGACAAGGTAGCGACTAAGTTTCTCTGGGGTGGCGGTAGGCCCTGTCTGGCCCTGGACCATTGTTGGATTCCTTCATACGATGGAGGCCTTAGTATGACCAACCTCTATTTGTATTAGCTTGCAACTCGGCTTCTGGTGGTCCATGATTGGTTCTCGGGTGGGTGGGACGATCCGCCTTATAGGCTTGAGGTACAGTGAGTGGGGTTCTCCTCCATTCAAAACATGCTCTACGGGGCGGTGATCCCCCTATCACTCCCGGAAGTTACGCGGACCCCCTTCTTGGCATGGCGTGCTGCGCTACGGCATACCCAATGGACAAGGACACTGACCCTGGTCACACCACTTTTGCATGGGACTTGGCTGCGGGAGGTGGCGGGGTTGGAGGGGTTTTGAGCATGGGACCTTCTGGGGATCTCTCGCTTAGGTGACCTGTGGCGGGGGGGGCCGCATGTGCTCCTTTCAGGAGCTTCAGGGCCGATTTTCATTGCACCCTTCGCAATTCTATAAATATCTCCAGCTGCGCCACGCGGTCCAAACCCACATCCCTCTGGATTCGCGGATTCCTGACCACAGCCCGCTTGAGGCCCACGTGATGCTGAGGTGCCTTGGGAGGGGGAGAATTTCCCGTATCTATCGTTCCCTGGTTAACAACACTCCGGTAGACTGGGAAGGGCTGAAGCAGCGATGGGAGACCTGGGTTGGTCCATTGGATGAAGCTGATTGGAGAGACGCCCTTATGGCCCCCAGGACAGTTACCACTTCGGCTAGATTGAGGCTCATCCAGTTTTATTATCTGCATGCCGCATATCTGACCCCGGAGCGCCTCTACCGTGCTGGTCTGTCCCCGGAGGCTTCATGCGCCCGCTGTGGGGTAGGCCCGGCGGACTTCTTCCACATGGTTTGGAATTGTCCGCGTTTGGGGAGCTACTGGGGGGAGATTGAGCTTGAACTAACGGAGGTCCTGGGGTGGGAGGTCCCCCATGACCCCAAAATGGCTTTGTTGGGGATAACGGATGGTTTGGACGGATCCCGCAACTAAAAATATTTCCTAACTACTGCTCTGGTAGTAGCTAAAAGAGATATTGCTGCCGCCTGGAAGCAGGTCGATCCACCCAATAGTGCTAAATGGAGGAGGTGCGTGGACTGGTGTGCCGCACAAGAACGGACAGAATATGTTGCACGGGGATGCCCCAAAAAGTTTTGTAGAGTATGGGGGAAATGGTTAGGGGGCGTATTCTAGGGGGGGGAGCGCGGGAGAGGGAGGTGGGAGGCCAAGGGAGGGGAGGGAGGATTTCGTTACTGCCTGAAATTGAGCCCATGATATGTCACTTTGATGACAGTTTTATTGGTCTGTTGTATGTATCTTTTATGTTTGTTCTTTTACAAGAAAATAAAAATTTGATTATCAAAAAAAAAATATTTTTAAATTATTTCCCAACCTATTCCCCTATAAATCCACAACCCGCTACCTAACTAAAAACGCACAATTCAATAAAAAAAATGTTAACTACTAAAATTTGAACACATATAATAAAAAATATTAAAATACATAACATTAATAATAAATCGAAAATTTAACAACTATATTTTTGTAAACGATATTGAACACTTCGATATTTTTGCAAACAATATTACTTACCTACCATTCGATATTCTTGACCACGATATTTTGTTATCGATAATTCTGACCCACAATATTTTTACCTTGATATTTCTATACATCGATATTTATACATCGATATTCCAGCTCTGCACCGATTGTGGGACCTGTCAGACTTATCAGGTGAGTGGTAAGAGTGGAAGGAAGAGAAAGGCTCCCCTCCAACCCTTCCCTGTGGTCCGCACACCCTTTGAGAGGGTGGGCATTGACATTGTGGGGCCTCTGGATCCCAAGACGGCAATGGGCATCAGGTTCATCCTGGTCTTGGTTCACCCGGAAGCCATCCCTCTCCAGTCGGTGACCACCCCCATGGTGGGCCGTGCACTGATGGGTATTTTCTCCCGTGTGGGGTTCCCAAGAGAGGTGGTGACCGACAGGGGTACTAATTTCATATCGCGGTATATGGAATCTCTATGGAAGGAGTGCAGTTTAACTTATAATTTCACCACACATTACCACCCCCAGGGCAATGGTTTGGTTGAGAGGGTTAACTGGACCTTGAAGGGTATGATTATAGGCCAGGATGAACCCATGAGGCGTATTTGGGACGTCCTCTTGCCATGCCTATTGTTTGCCGATAGGGAGGTACCACAGAAGTCATTGGGGTTCAGTCCCTTGGAGCTCCTGTATGGGCTCCCAGTCCAAGGACCTTTGAGTTTGGTGAAGGAGGGCTGGGAGAAGGCTCCTAGTAAACCCCCCCAGGATGTATACAGCTACATGCTGGCTTTCCAGAACCAGATTAGGCGTTTCAGGCAGCTCGCTTAGGCGAACCTGGAAGCCAGCCAGGAGGATATGAAACGGTGGTACGATCAGAATGCCACTCTAGTTGAGTTTCAACCTGGGCAGAAAGTGTGGGTGAT
Source organism: Triturus cristatus (assembly GCF_964204655.1). NCBI lineage: Eukaryota > Metazoa > Chordata > Amphibia > Caudata > Salamandridae > Triturus > Triturus cristatus. The sequence goes on along the minus strand of NC_140581.1, from coordinate 262,600,851 downwards.
GGCGCCAGTGGAGCCTTGCGTGCTCCAGGACAAGTGGACTGGGCCGTATGAGGTGGTGGAGCACAGGAGCGAAGTTACCTACCTGGTGGACTACCGGTCTCCTTGGAATCCTTTGAGGGTTCTCCATGTGAACCGCCTCCAACCGCACTTTTAGAGGTCCGAGGTAAAAATGCTCTTGGCTACAGATGACGGGGTGGAAGAGGAGAGTGAACCTCTTCCTGACCTCCTGTCAGCCCAGGAGAAGTATGGGTCAGTGTATGAGGTGAACCTCTTGCCTATCCTGACCCCGGAACAATGGAGGTACTGTCGCCAGGTACTGAGCCAGTTCGCTTCCCTGTTTTCCCTGACCCCAGGAGTCACCACATGGTGCGTCCATGATGTGTACAGTGGAGACAGTCCGCCTGTAAAACAAAAAATGTACAGGGTAGCTGATAAGGTCAGGGCCAGCATCAAAGAGGAGGTTGCTAAGATGCTGGCACTAGGGGTGTTTGAGCCATCCAGCAGCCCCTGGGCCAGCCCAGTGGCCCTTGTGCCAAACGCTGCTGCGCCGGGTGCCACTCCCGAATTTCGGTTCTGTGTGGATTACCGTGGGATCAATGCGGTCACTAAGACTGACGCGCACCCCATGCTGATGAGCTCGTGGATCGGCTAGGGTCTTCCCGGTACCTCAGTACATTTGATTTGACATCGGGGTACTGGCAGATTGCCTTGACTGAGGGGGCCAAAGAGAGGTCAGCGTTCGCAATGCCAGAGGGGCACTTCCAGTTCAGGGTTATGCCCTTTGGGTTAAAGAACGCCCCTGTGACCTTCCAGAGACTGGTTCACCAGGTGCAGAGTGGGCTGGAGGAATTCAGCGCCGCTTACCTGGACAACATTGCAGTGTTCAGCTCCAGTTGGGAGGAACATTTGCGGCACCTCTATGAAGTATTAAAGGCCTTGCAGGGGGTGGGCCTAACTATCAAGGCAAGTAAGTGCCAGATAGAGCAGGGTTACGTGGTGTACTTGGGGCACCTGGTGACCAGGTCACGCCCCTACAGGCAAAGATTGATACCATCCTGGCTTGGGAGCCCCCCAAGACCCAGACAGGGGTGAGGGCCTTTCTAGGACTTACCGGGTATTATAGATGGTCCGTGAAGGTGTATGGCACCCTAATTGCCCCCTTGACGGAACTGACATCCAAGAAACAGCCCAAGAAGGTGGTCTGGGCCGATGCCTGCCAGACCGCCTTTGATGCCCTGAAGACTGCCATGTGCACCGCACCCGTGTTACGGGCACCAGATTTCTCCAGAGAGTTGATAGTACAGACAGATGCTTCAGAGCATGGGGTGGGAGCAGTGCTCTCACAATTGAACAACGAGGGCTTGGACCAATCAGTAGCTTTCATTAGCAGAAGGCTTCTTCCCAGGGAACAGAGGTGAAGTGCAATTGAACGGGAACCTTTTGCTGTGGTCTGGGCACTGAAGAAACTGAGCCCCTACTTGTATGGGACCCACTTCTTAGTTCAGACCAACCACAGGCCCCTCAGATGGTTGATGCAGATGAGGGGTCAGAACCCAAAGCTGTTGAGGTGTTCCATCTCCCTACAGGGGATGGACTTCACGGTGGAACACCGTCCAGAAACAGAACACGCCAATGCTGACGGTCTGTCCATATTTTTCCGCCTTAGTGATGAGAACTCCCATGAGGGTGGGAAGTTCACCCCACTTTTTGGCTGGAGGGGACGAGTGTTAGACCTGGCATATCTTGGCGTGATTACCTCTGACTTTTTGCCTCTAACACCCTTGCTTTTTACTTGCTTTCGGTACTTTGCCACTGCTGATCAGTGTCAAAGTACAAGAGTTCCCTGTTTAAAATGTAATGGTGACTGGTTGGCCATGATTGGTATGTTTGCCGTACTAGTAAAAGTCCCTAGTGATGTGCACTGTGTGTGCAAGGGCTAGTAATGCAAGGGCGCGCAGAGAAGGAAACTCAGGCCTTCAGTGTAGGTCCTGCGCACAGAATGCTAAGTTAGCATGCTTTCCTGACAAGTGCAGTCACTTGTCAGGCCTGGCTTTCCCTTTTACATACACATCGGGTACCCCGGTGGTGGATCCCAGGCAACCCATTGGCAGGGTGCAGTGTAGGTAAAAGGCAGAACATATACTGAGGTATGTGCTGTGTTCTGACAGTGAAAAACCCTCCATTTCATTTTTCACTGCTGAAAGACCATTCTCCCCATTGGACAGAATGGGGGAGGCTGGGTGTTGTGTTTGTCAGCCTAGTTTCTTGTCAGTTTATAATGGGGAGGTGAAGTTTAGTATGTATGAACTCACAGTGTTATAACACATCTTTCCAGAAAGGTGGTTTTATCACTGTGTGTTCATAAACCACTCTTTTAGAAAGTGGCTGAGTTTTGTGCTCTGAGCATTTCTGTGTGTCTCTAAAATGTGGATTGTCTGTCTGTAACTGAAAGGTGAGAGGAGCTGGGAGAGGTCTTCACCTAGGGAGGGGTTGAGATGAATAAGGATCCAGACCCCCAGTATAAAAGAGAGAGAGGTGACACTGGGAGGGAGACACCCAGAACTGATTTAGGGAGGTGTCAGGGACCCCTGAGCACATACGAACTTCAAAGTCATTAAGGGGTATAACTAGGAGAGCCAGAATGTGGGAATGAAACAGATATGGATTGAGACTGTAAAGGCTTGGACCCATTCTGTGGTCAAGAAGAACCTCTGCTAAAGGAGCAACTGAAGAGACTGCTGTGGATAGACCAATCCTTGCTTCGTGATCTGGGACTGGTCTGCAGTTTGCTGTTCTAACTAAGGGAGAGGCTGTTGGGACTGTGCTTGGAGGTGCTGGGTCCCCCTGCTTGAAGAAGACTGTACTTTTGTGCCGTGTCTTGTAACCCCCAAGGGCCCGAGGTGAGCTGGCTCCCTGTTTGGAAATACAGGATCATAGACCCTCAGAAGTTGTGCCGTGTGATTGTGGCCACGCAGGAGTAAACTAAGTCTCAAATGCGCTGGGTGGGTGTCGAAGTACAGGCCAAGGTGCTGGTGAGGAGCACCTGGTCGTGGTGTGCACAGGGAGATGAGGTGAGGTGAGGCTCGGACGCGCAGTGTGCGTGTCATGGTGCAGCCCGGGTGTTGGTGAAGAGCGCGTGGGTCTCGTGTGCACCAAAGGAAGAAGCGAGACTCGGACATGCAGTGGGCATGTCGTGGTGCAGCCAGGGCACTGGTGAGGAGCGCCTGGATATCGTGGGCACCGGGAGAAGAGGTGAGACATGGACGCGCAGAGTGCGTGTCGTGGTGCAGCCAGGGCGTTGGTGAAGAGCGCCTGGACATCGTGTGCACCAGGAGGAAAGAAGAGACTCGAACGCAGAGGGTGCATGTGGTGGTGCAGGCGGAGAGTTGGTGAAGAGCGCCGGATCGTCGTGAGCACCAGAGAAGAGGAGAGTCTCGGACGCGCGGTCTGCAACCTGAGGCGCTGGTGAGGAGTGCCTGAGTAAGGGGGTGCACCGAATTAGAAGTAAAGTCTCCACAGTGCTGAGGGCGGATCTCGGTGTGGACTCAGACCACCGGAAGGAGGGCCAAGTCATTGGGGCACTCGGAGTCACCTGCAGCGGCCCAGACCGGCTGCCACAGAAGAGCTGAACCGCCGGCCCCAGTCCGCCGCACCCTGTGAGTTCTGGATCAAGGCCCAAGTTGCTGACTGCAGGGAGGAGAGTGGGGTCGCGCCGCCCAGGTAACGTGGATCAACACTTGGGGTGGGGTGCGGGCCCGGAGGGACACTCTCTCGGCCACGCGGTTCAATCAGCTGCGCGAGCCATTGCTTCGGCTTGGATCCCGGCCCGTGCTGACCCAAGGAGGGGCAGTGCTGGGGCGGAGTGGGAAGCAGTACTTTTGTGTCATCATTTGATCCATAACGGGGGCACAGTTAATGGAGCAAGTAAAACTATTGTATTACACTTTGCATTATTGCTGCTAACGAACTATCGAACTGTCGAATGAGGCCTGACCTCATTTGTGCCTGACGAACTACATGCTTGGAGCGCTACGCACTGCGTTATTTTTCCTTTGCACATTACCTGATTGTAATGTGGCGCATTGCATTATTTCTTCAGTGCATAGTATCTGAGTATAACGTGGCACAGTGTATTATTTCTTCATTGCACCGGACAGGATAGTAGCGTGATGCATTGCTTTGTTTCTTCCTGGTACAGGGCATGCTGGTGGTGATACACATTGCATTATTCCTTCAATTGCAAAGTACATGACTGTGGTGCTACGTATGGCATTATTTCTCTGTTGCACAGTATAAGAGAATATCGTTACACATTGCAGTATTTGTTTCCTTTTGCGACGTGTGTGATTCTAGCAGTACGACTGGTTAGAAGTGAGTTTAACTGTTGGTTAGAAGCGGTGGTTGGGATTAGAACCTACCAACCCACCGGAAAGAATACTACCCATTCTAATCTGTTGATTTTGTATTGTGTGGTCAAATCGTATCATTGCTCATATAAAGATTATACTCATTTAATTAACACTCGTGTGAAGTCTATTTGTGGTGACATCATGGGGTTACTGTGAGAGTGGTTGCACATACTGAACACTCGTGCTTTGGAGATAAGCCTGACTGCGCGTGCCAAGCTACTAAGGGGGTGAGCAGGGCTATCTCTGATGGTGTCCTTACTTAGCCTAACATTGAAACGAGGGGTCGGGGACTCCCGCCTCCGGCAATTGGTGGCGGCGGTAAGCGATAAGGACCCCCACTTCCAACAGTGTCCCAATTATTGTCTAGAACAGCATCACCCCTTTGGAGTTAATAATACAAAAAAATCTGCACTGACTGGGATGATGTGTCTGCAAATAATGAGAAGAAAATATGACCAGGCAATGAACGATCTTATAGGAAGGAGCAAGAATGAACTGGGGAGGTCCAGCTCACTTAGAAAACCAGTAATTCTCAGAATATTTTATGAGGATTCCTTAAGGAGTACATGCAAAAGCTATTGGCTTCTGGCCAATTTATTAAAGAAATTGAACTGGCAAATTCATGTTTTTTCAGAAATATTCTGGGGGGATGACTCACCCTCCCCAGGCCTCCTTTGCAACAACCATGCATTTGCTCGGCTCTTGGCATGCATTGGCAAACTCATGGTTTGCTCTTATGCCCTACCACTTCAAAGTGCATCAGCCTCCACTAGAGCACATGATCTTGTGAAAAGTGCCTTCATAAATCCTGACCCTCGACCAACGCAAGGGTTAGAGTGATGACTTGATAGCCCCTGGCACTGACTGCAATACAATATTTAAAAGAATTAGGAGGCAATGATGGGGGGCCCACACCCCTAGTAAGGACCCGTCACTGGGGTGCACTCACAGAAAGTTTACTGCAGGAGAGAAAGGAAAGAGTCAGCAGGAGAATTCGAAAAGCCATCGGATGGAAATGGAGAAGTGACAATAGATGTAGAATATAGCAGCTGGCAGGGAAATAGGCAGACACTAATGGACTTCAGACCTGTCATCTAGAGCAATGTTTTTCTGATAGCAGAAGTATTAATTCCATGTGTGTTGGATGAAATGGCGCATGCTGAGTTTGACATCAAGCCCAACATGCCTCGTAAAGCAAGAACTTTGGCAGACGTCACCTTCATTATCCTGAATCATTTCAAATGATCCCTGACTCAAATCATATTGTCTACAATGTTTCATTCCCACTGGAAACTGTCAGAATTTTGGCTGCGCGGCTTGCGTAAAGGTCTGAGGTAGGGGACTGCAATGCCAAGAAGCTGGAAGTGGAGATAACCTTATGAGCGTTCGAGTGGAGCGACAGCTCAACCCTTTCAAGATGTGAACTGGGCATTGCACCGCTGCCCGTGTCCACCCTAATGGTAGAAAGGCGCCTGCCAAAAATCTATGATGGCTGTGGGGAGGTACCATACACCTCTGATCTGGAGTCAGTACTACACGGACAAACAGGATTGCAGATATCCGCGGGCAGTCATTTGCAGTCAGGGTGGGCTAGTCACTCTGCAATATACAATACAGCTCATCAATGTTTGCTCTGTGTTTCACATAAGCTCTTATTGTAGTCAGTAAATATGCGCAGGCGTTGGTGGTATATTTTGGTGCACTAGGGCTACTGAGGATGGGACGCCACATTCTGGCCTGTATCACCCATTTTGGGACAGATGCAGTCTTGGGTTAGGAAAAAAAGCGAATTATTCTGAGACTGTATGGCTTTTATAAAAAATCCTCCTTCTCGATCACATAAAGTGAGCTTGAGGAGTTTGTATTTGGGGGGATTTTTGGTCAGTATAAAGGGTTTTTGCGGGTTGGTCTTGGGCAAAGAAGCAGAACTAAGAAATTAGGCATTTTTGGCAGTAGGAATTGTTTTGTACGGCAGCCCTAATATAATATGCTGCTTTTGAATGGAAACGCCGCATGAGTTGTTGAAGTCTGTAAAGGAAGCCATGTTACATAATAACGAAACACCACACGATACAACACAAGAAGGGCAAGCAATAACATAGTACAAAGAAACACAATAACAGAACAATTATACCAGAAGCAAATCAATGGAAATGCAACAACAGACCACAGCACATCATAAAAAACACAATTCCACACAATATTAAAATTACATTAACATTACCACAGCAAGTCACTACAACACAACAATGTATTATATAATAGAAACAAAACAGCACAACTCAATACAATGCAACTCACAACACAATAGCACAAAAACATGAATTACATTGTTAAGGTGTTGAGTTTTTATGCTGCATTGCTTTGTATTGGTGCATTGTTTTGTGGCTGTGCTGATTTGTTTTTCCTGCGCAATTTGCTGTTGTAATGTTGTTTTGTATTGATGTGGTAGGGTTTGTCATGCTATGCCATGATGTTCGTTTCTATTGTGCTATTGATTCGTTATGAAATGCTTTGCTTTTGTTTGGGTTGTGTTGAGCTGGTGTGTTGTTATATTGCTATGATGTTGTTATGGTATTAGTTTATGTGACGACGTGTTGTGGTATTGTATTGTGTTGCTGTTGTTTGATTGGTATACCTCATGTTCAGCCCAGCTGCTTAAAGATGCATACTCATGCCAAGCTCCAGCAGGCTCACAACCCTACCGTCTTTCTAGAATGGGACATTGAGTCTCCACTAAACACTGACCAAATAACACTGCCAACCGGTAGCAACACCGACCAAATGTTTTGTGATTCAGCTCTTTAAATGATCTCCAATGCAGATTAGTATTAGTCTGAGCCAGGCACCTTGACACACTTTCCCTTCTAGCCAGGAGCAAGACTGCCATGCCTACTTGATTCACAGTCCTGTAATTAGCAGGTAATTGTTGATGGTCCTGTTTGGGCATGGTGATAGGCATCCATTCACATGAAATATGTATAAGGTTTTACATTGTAATTATCTGGCAAAATGGTACACATGGGCAATAATATATCTTAATTAAGCTTGTAGGCAGTGAACGATGTTCTCAGAACTTTGCAGAGAACGCCGAGTCCTGAAGCCATTTGGAACAGTGTGGCACAGATGCCACTGTGGCCAGCACCTCTTTAGCAACAGTGCCCTTCGCTGTATCCGCGCCATCCAAGCCTTTTCCAGGAACACAATTTCTGGCGCCACTTATTTCCAGCTGCTGTCTGTGGTAATAGAAGGTATGAAAGGTGAAACATGCCCTCTCCTAGATACTGAAGCAATGTTTCACCTAAATTGCTTCAGGTTATAACAAAAGCTATTCACTCTTTCATCTCAACACACACATGTATTGTTTGTTTTTCCTCCTATTAGATCAACCTTTACTTCCTAGTCAGCTCATGTGATATTTTTGACAACAAAACAAAACTTCAAAGTAGAGTCCTTGGTGTGACGTCATATTCCCTTGAATAGAATGCATAATTGTGCAGTCTTTCTCTTTGCATTTGTCTGGGAGACAATTAGAGGTTTATAGAGAATGCAAAGCAAAGAAGAAATGGAAACAATACATTAGATGTTTCCTCGTTCAAATAATGCAGTAGAAAATGGAAGATCTCAATCTCTGTGATTTGCAGCATTCTGAAAAAAATGTAAACCTGCACTCCCTTAATTAAGTCACTTGTATTTAAAAAGAAAGATGGATGGCAAAGTGAACCACACATACATTCTTTGCTATTCATATATATATAGGGGTGTATTGTGACAGGTTTGAGATTATGGTAGGTAAACATTTATATAATTCCTGGCTTTTATCTTATATTGTATTGGTACTTATCTAACGCTTCCCATGATCCTTGATCTCCACTTGTTAAATACCTAGCCCCTCTGGTTATGGCTGGAAGGATGTTGGTGGTAGTTTGGCCTATGTGGGAAAAGTTCTGATTGATGCATGGGGTATGTAGGAAAGATAGAATTAGTCCAGCGCATGAGCATCGATGTTGCAGTAAACAGAACTGCCTATGGGTACTTTTTCTTTGGGTATTAATCGTTATAAGAACAGGTTTCCTTTGATCGTGTCTTTATAGTCCACAGTTTACCATATATTAGGTCAGACACATTTGTCAGAAGCGAAGCTGTTGTACCTTATATTATGTCAGACACTGTTAGAAATTGGGTTTCTGGTTGACAGAGGTATGCACCCTGTCTAAGCAAGAACCACAATCCTGGTCGGGGTAAGTCACAACACACCATAAGTAAACCTGTGCTCACCCTCTGGTAGCTTGGCATAGAGCAGCCAGGCTGAACTTGAGGAAATGTGTAAAGTATTTGTGCAACACTTCAAACAGTAACACAAAGAAAACACCACAAAAAGACTCCACACCAGGTTAGAAAAATAGATTTCAATATTATAAATAAAACAAGACCACAATGGCAAAAAAATCGCATAAGCAGAAGTCGAGATATGAATTTTAAAATTGTAAATGTGGAAATATTACTTAGAAGCAATAAGAGCCTATTTGGGATATCTGATCGTGTTGGACCGGTACAAAGTCAAAAGTACAGGCCGACCGCAATGGAGCATGGGTCGGCTATCGAGATACCTCAAGGCCCGCAGAACAAAATTACCTTGATCCATCTTGCAACAGCCAAGATGCGAGGTGAAGCCAAGCGAAGCATCGGTGTCGACCCCACAGTTGAATTGATGTGTCTCCATGCAACGATGACAATACGCTGGTTCTGAAAACGATGGGCTGGTCCTGAGATGCAGTGGTTCCAAAGCTGATGCACTTGTTTTCTCCACGCAGTCGAGGGGATGCGTCGGTCATCTCAATGCAGTGGCAGAATTGAGGTGTTTCTGATATGGCGGTTCTGATGGCAATACGCTGGATCTGACTATGATACACTGGTTCTGTTCCCGCAACAGTGGCTATGCATTAATTCTGCTCTTGCAGCAGAGGATACGCCAGTTCCACTTGAGCAATCACCTGGGTCCATTTCCAATGGGACAGGCCTAAAAGCAGGGTGGAAGACTGTTATATCCCAAAGTCACTAAATCATGAGACTAGTCAGCTATCCTTTGGAGTCACTCTGGGTTCAATTAATGTAGATCCAGTCTTTACCCAGAGGGAGCAGCAGGCAACCGGGCAGCCCAGCAAGGCAAAAGTCTTCCAGAGCAGAAGTCCAGCAGAGTGGCAGTCCTTAAGCACAGCAGTTCTTGATCCTGGCATAGTGGTTTCAGGTCAAGAAGTGTACTGAGTTGGTAGTGCCAGAGGAATCAGTGAATGGGGGTAGGGGTGGAAACCCCACACCCATATTAGGATCCACCACTGGGGTGCTCTCACAGAAAGTCTTACGGGATGAGCAAAAGGGCAAAGTCGGCAGGAGAATTTGAAAAGCCACCAGATGGAAATGGAGAAGTGACAATAAATGTAGGATATAGCAGCTGGCAGAGAATTGGGCAGACTCTAATGGACTCCAGACCTGCCATCAAGAGCAATATGTTTCTGATAGTAAAAGTATTAATTCCATGTGGGTTGCATCTGGATGAAACGGCACATGCTGAGTTTGACATCAGGCACAATATGCTTCATACAGTGAGAAGTGTGGCAGACATCATGTTCATTATACTGAATCATTCCAAACGGACCCTTCCTCACTCAAATCATATTGTCTATAAAGTTTCATTCCCAGCGGAAACTGTCAGCATTTCTGACAGTTGTGCCTTTGAAGTGGGGGTGACTTCAAAGACCTTTGAGGTGGAAGTGACTTCAAGAAAGGTCTTTGAAATACACCGAGTTCCTTCCGTCCTGCCTTAGCTCAAGACTCAATACAGTGGCATAAGCAACCTTCATATGTGGAAAGGACAAAGCCTATTCAGGTGTAAGTGTGAGGCTGTGTCCATATCCTTCCTTCCATCCTCCCAGGAAGATCCATCAAGTCACATATAATTTCCCTTTCTGTGTGGCTGTCTAGATTGAAAACACAAAGTCCAGCTGTCACCAACCCCAGACTGATCAGAGACCGGCTTAACAAGAGTGTAGAGCAGGAAAATGCCAACTTTCTAAAAGTGGCATTTTCAAAGTTGTAAGGATAAATGTGACTTTACCATTAAAGAGGATTTAGTATTACATATCCATAGGTATAAAACATGACAGCTACTCCCTCTCAATCAGGAATTACAGCTTATTAAATGTAACAAGGAATCCTCAACGTTATCCTACGAGAGGGGTAGGCCTTACAGTAGTGAAAAATTAATTGGGGAATTTCTCACTATCAGGACATGTAAAACTTAAAAGTACACGTCATACCTTTGGATTAAATTGCACTTTGCCCATTTGGCTACCTAGGGCCTACCGTAGGAGTGGTTTATATGGATAAGAAGGCTGTTAAAGGCTTGGCAAGGGGTTTTCAATGGCAAGTCAACATGGCAGTGCAGAAAAGCACATAAAGGTGTGGAAATCTGAAATAATTTCCGTTAGCATTAGCTGAAGCCATCCTGGTTGTGGCATCCATTTTGTTAGCCATGTGATTCTTCCGTCTTCACTGTTGCTTGCTCTTCTATTCTGCTTGTGTCATCAGCTTTAGTTTACTCCTTCTGTACTGAGTCAAAGCAATGTAGCAGGTGTTGGCCGGTCCCGAATGAGGTATCCCTTGGTGTTATTTTTGCTGTGACCATTAGGTCGACCAAGAGATTGGCAGTTGGAGGTTGGAGACTCTTGTTTGGTAAGTTAGCTGAAGCGGCACTCTTGATTTGCTTGGCCAAGATTCTGGTTTTGTTTGTTTGATTTATTTTTTGCAAAAGATAAAGGCAGGTAATGTGGAGATTTTTCTCCACTTTTGAATATTTTGGAAAAGTAATATTTCACAAAAACGTGGTAGCCTGCCTATTTCCAGCACACTCCGTAGGTTGTGTTGCTGTCTTGGTGGTACCAATATGGATTTAGAAAGAAGTCAGCCGGCTACCCCAGAGGGGACACCTAATAGACATATGTTTATTAAATACGGTATTTCTTCCATAATGTATAGTCATTTCATTCATTTGATAACTTTATTTCTGTCGAGGACCATAAAAGTGCAGATAAAATACATACAGAGCACAGAAAATTAAAAACAGCGTAAAAAGACAATGTTAAATGAAAATTAAATTCAAAAGTTATCAAAAGTGGAAAATAGAAAAAGAAAAAAACCTTATCAATCACATATTTACAAAAAAGTTTGTCTTCTGCGCCACATACCAAATAAAAAACGGGATACGGCAAAAACAATAGGGGGATGGGTATAATAAGTCAAAACTCGACAGGCCTGCGCAGAATGGCGAAATCCAAGGTTCCTGCATATCGGGATTAACCAACATTTCCTAACTCTAGCGTATGCAGGACAAAAAAACAAAACATGAGAAACATCTTCACTTTTGTAATTACATGTAGGACAGGCTTCCCCTTCTGATTTAGACCATTTTGAGGTGAAAAGCCTGATGGGCAGGCTACCATGCCTTAATTGAAGATACAACTTCCTCGCTAGAGGCGGTTGTATTGCATCTAAAAGTTCATCAAATCGGGGTTCCATTTGTACTAGGAGGAACTCAGCAGACAGCCTACCCAGAGTTGCCGATCTCTGCAGATTTAACAGATTCTGTCTCCTCATCTGAGTTTGAAGTTCTGGTTTCGTCATCCCCGGACAGGACAGCTCAGGAGTCTCCCAAATCTGTGGAATACCTAGCCTCTTACTAGAAGCCTTGATATGAAGCAACCATGGGATATTTTGTTTTTTTAGTTGGGGCCAGATCTCCAAAAACTCAGCTCTATAGGGGGCCAGTTCAGGAATGGACCACAACCTCTTCCAATATAGCATAGGTCTTGCGGCTACAAGCTCATCTATTGGCTCCAGCCCCAGATCGAAACGTAAGGGAATAAGTGGTGTGCTTGATGGTAATCCTACCAGATTCCTCAAAAAATTCTGCTCCACCCTCAAAAGGTTGGGAGTATTTTTATGGCCCCAAAATTCAGCACCATAGATTGAGGCCATTCTAGCTTGGAGTCGGTAGATTTCAAGAGCCGGGGCTACCGGTTTGAGATCAGAAATCCTGTGGACTTTGCTGATACCTCCACTCATTTGCGTTAATTTGAGGGCAGATTTGGAGATTTGGGGGCTCCATTCAAAATTCTCTGTTATGGTTATGCCAAGATAGACAAATATTTTGACCCGTTCCAAAGGGATCCCGTTAAGGACAGGGTTCGGTCGAGTCCGCCTCGGGGGATTGAAGATCATAAACTTGGTTTTATCCAGGTTTATCTCCAATCCCCGCGAGGCGCAGAACGCCATGAAACCATCCAGGGTACGCTAGAGGCCAGATGATGTTTTGGATAACAACAAGGTGTCATCCGCAAACATGAGAGCGGGCACTCTCCCAGTCGCTAGTCTGGGAGAATCATTATCTGTAATACCAGACAAATGATCAACCAGACCATTTATATATAGACTAAATAGTGTTGGGGCCAAGACACAACCCTGGCGTACTCCCCTCAGGACAGGAAAGCGTTTAGATAGGTCCCCATGCCTCCCGCACCTAACCCAAGCGTAATTATTAGTATGTAGTCTAATTAATGCTGTCAGAAGGTAGGGCGGGAGACCCAAGTCTGCCAGGACCTCCCGTAGCTTAGCCCTGCGAACAAGATTGAATGCCGCCTGCAAGTCAACAAACACAAGGTAGAGCCTGCCACCCTCCACACTTGCAGTTTTCCAAAATAAGACCTGCAGACGGAATATTTGGTCCAGGTTAGAAATGCCTGACCTAAATCCTGCCTGGAGTGTCGTTAATACTTCATTTTCCTCCATCCAACCCAGAATCCGATCAAGAATAATCCTGCCCATTAGCTTTATTGTTGTATCTATAAGGCTAATGGGCCTGTAGTTGGATGGGGTTAACGGGCAACCCTTTTTATAAATGGGAACTACCTCAGCACCTAACCATGACCCCAGCAGATCAGTTCCAAATAAAATCTCATTGAACAAAACAGCCAGATACGGTGCCCATATTTTGGGCTGCGTACGAAATAGATCTCCTGGGAGTTTGTCCAAGCCTGGGGCCTTGTTAGGAGGTAGCCTTCCCATTGCTGACTCAACCTCCTTCAGAGTAATAACTTCAAGGCATTCAGGGTAACTCCCATCCCCAATATCATTTTGGGTCTTCTTCCGCCGTTCACCCAAGGCCCCCTCCAATCGATGCTCATGGAGGGAGCTCCGGGAGGTCGACGGGTAATGCACCCCATCTACCCCACATGGCAAGACAGCCAACCACTTCAATCCCAATTCCTTCGGGGGTTTACTACTTGGATCAATTATAGTATCCAATTCGACACTAGCGTATAGAGCACTAAAGTGTGCCTCCCACACTGATGATGCTAGGTTTGGGGCACATGCCCTATCACCCCCGTTTGTGGCTGTTGCAACGGTAGCCCAAAATGATTTGGTATGTATAGTACACTGTGGAACAAATATACGAAAAAGGATCCTGATTTACGATGGCCTGTGAATGGGTCATTTGACTCTAAAAAGATTCAATTTGTAGAGCAGTGTTTATCAAGAGAAAAAGTCGACAAGATATGTTTGATTGTGTACGAATGTGGGAGAAAGAAGTACAAGAGAGAGTGAGGTAAGAAGAAGCTATAGCAGAAAAAGAACAGCGATAAAAGATAAATAAAAAAACATTGGAATTAAAAAATAAAGAGATGAAGGCAATAAAAGAAAAAGAGAAAAAGGAGAGTCGTTTAGAGGTAACTGGCCAATACCCTATTAGGCGCCCCATCTATCCCATACTTAATAAACCTCAGGATGATTCCATTTTACTAGATCGACCCCCGCCCCGTATAAGTTTCCCTCTGCCCCTGAGAATGATCTTTCCAATGAAGAACATCGTTCTTCAGATGATAAAGATTCAGATAAGTCAGATGAGTGACAGACTCGCTCTACTTTAACTGTTGACGAAAAAGCTGCTATCAGATCCACTGTTCGTAAATAAGCCTGTGGGATTACCTCTGCTCCAGATCTTGTAGCGATGGTTCAGCAGTGCAAAGATTTAGAGCAGTTATATTTTGCAGAGACGTTCGCTTGGGAAGTAATACTTAATTTTAGAAACCTTTCTACAAACTTAGAGCCCACTGATAAACATTCTTATTATAAACAATTAAGTGATGGAACTTCTCTTTGCTCAAAAATACCTGATCTAATTAGGCGAGTGGTTAAATTACGAGATGACACATTTCGCGTACAAGCAGAGGAAAAAGCAGCTGGTAAAACTAAAATTGTTCAAGTAGCCCAACCCTCAGAACAGATAGTAGAAGCTCCAGAAACAGATAATGGATTTAGTAGTACTGTAGTTAATATACGACTAATGCGCAAAGCTGCGCCTTTGTATGTTCCTCCGAAGGGTAAGAGAACTGATGAAGATAAAGCTTCAGATGATACAAAAGGATATTTTATTTATAGTTGGGTTTATACTCCTTGGAGTAGAGTGGATGTTATGGCTCTTAAAGACGTTTTGCCTGATCCGCGGAAAAATCCTGCCGCTTTCCAGCCATTAGCTCCTGCACTATGACTTTGCCAGATATCGATATGTTTTTTGGACTTATTTTGCCCCCTGATATGTGGAGAACGATTCGGAAAATAGATGATAATGTAGCATATGGCGATACTTGGGCACGTTTAGAAGAAATAGATGCGGCCAGGGAGCCTGCGCATAAACCCCAGCAGTAGATTTTAGATCTTCCCAAAGCTATTGTGACTATGTTGAAAACTCTTATTCCCCCTAAAAAAATAGATTGGACTACATTAGCGTCCTGTAAAAAGAAACCGGATGAGTTAATTTCAGATTTCTTTACACGATTTGAAGAGACATTCCATGACTTTAGTGGGCAATCATTGACAGATGACACGGGTAAGCATTTGTTCGTCAACAAATTTGTCACTAACATGTTGCCAGAAATAGCTAATCACCTTAAGGCCAGTGAGAGTTTGTGGACTAGGTCTTCCCCAGTCTCCCTTTTGACTATGGACCAGTATTATGAGCGTCAGGAATTGAAAGCAAAAGGTAAAGAGGATAAGAGGGTAAAGAAGTTAAAAACGAAAGTTATGTTGACTCAAGTATATGGTCCACCATTCAGATGTGATGGTAGAGGCGTACGTGCAGTATGTACCCCTGGTGTACCCCTTTTCTCTCGATCAATTTTGTCTTCTGATCAGTGTGCTTATTGTAAAGACATTGGACATTGACGTTCTGGGTGCCCCCTTTTGCGAGGTCAGCAGTATCAACGGGGTAGAGGAACTATGAGAGGACACCCAGGAAATTTTGGGAACAGAGGCGGCACAGGAACTCGTCCTAGATTTGAGGCAGTTAAGCACGGACCAAATTACTCTAATACCTTTGATACACAAAACCAATATCAAATGTCTGACTTTCCTGTTGACGGTCTTGCAGATTCTGATTACGCATAGGAATGCCTAGGATGGGGTAAGGAACCGGTTGAGGTCCCAGTAGATCAGAAAGGTGCTTATGTTGATGCAAATGTCTTGGGCTCTACTGATCAGTTTCTGGTTGATACAGGAGCTACTCATAGTGCTTTGTCTAAAACATTGGTTCCTATGGCTCCCCTGTCTGGAGCAATGATAACATCGATAGGATTCGATGGGACACCTACATCTAGCCCACTGTCACAGCCACTTGCATTTAGTCTTGATAAATTCACTGCAGCATGTCCATTATTGCTTTCCTCTAACACGCCGGATACCATTGTGGGTATCGATATGCTCAAATATTTTCGTGCTACAATACGTTGTTCCCCAGAAGGTGTGCGGGTTATCTTAAATGATTACTATCCAATGGTTGAGAGGTCTTGTCTCATTAAAGAGGATATCGCTCTGGCATCCTTACCTAGTACTTTGTGGGCTAAATCAGATACCGATGTGGGTCAAATGGTTATTCCACCAGTGCATATTCAAGTGAAGGAAGGTGCTTCATTGCCTCGATTGCCCCAATACAAAATATCTCAGGAAGGCAAAGAAGCACTAGCACACATTGTTCAGGATTTGATCAAGGTGGGGGTTGTGGAAGAAGTTCCTTATAACATTTGTAATAGCCCTATTCTTCCTATTTTGAAAAGAGACACTAAAATTTACAGATTGATTTACAGGAGGTTAACAAAATTGTGGTGCCCCAATACCGGGTAGACTCTGACATTACGACACTTCTTACTATGGTTCCTCCTACTGCCACTACATTTAGGGGCATATTCTCAAGAAGCTATCACCGAGTTTATCGCAGCCAAACTTGCAATAAATGTATCGCCCCATTCACAAGCTGGTGTTAACAGCCAACAGCACCAGTTTACCCACGATAGCAGCTGCAGAAAACATCGCCACAGAAGACCCCCGCAACTATCGCTAATGCGATGCAGAGTAAGCGTTCCCGTGCCAAAAGCCGCGACAACACCACTCCACAACATTCACAACGACCAGCCAGAACTGCGATAAGAACACAAAACAGGCAATTAGGTATGTTAGCAGCAGGAAAATAACACCTGCTCTGACCTGGTGCAAAGTCGAACCACAGACTGCACCAAACAAGGGAGCACAGTCCACAGCCACATCGGAAGGGCAACAGATGTCATGGAGCCACTGGTCATGCGGCCCGGACACCCAAGAGGGCCACAACACCCACTACCACCACTCCAGGACCCCAACCCGGAACACCCCCCCAGACCACCACAGAGGCAGCACAGACAAAGACAGCGAACCCCCAGAACATACACCAGGCACACAGACCCAACACCTGACAATGTCATTGCCCACTACAGGCTCAAAAGGACAACCATCGTATGCATCCTGACCAACAACACCCGACAGGCCGACGGCACTAACACAGCGGACAACCAACATCCCACACCACACAAAGCTGCTGGCTGTGCTGCACCTGTTGGCCCCACGTACCCCCCAACCAACAGCCGTCAGAGTCGGAGGATTCGCACAGCCAGCCACATCCAAGTCCCTCACACCTGTCCTGGACATCACCATCAGCCTGGTACCCCAGTCCCTATACAACCAACACAATGCGCAGGATCCGCTGGACACCAAGCAAGGACCATACGCCATAGTTGGATGCACGCACGTGTTGGGGGCAATCTACAATGTGCAGGCAACAACCGAACACCGTGGAACCTCCACGAATGTCGCCTCCAAATACCCAGCCAGTGTGTATGATTCCTCCATCCTCTGACAGTCCATCAGCAACCAGCGTTCCCAGAATGGCTCCAAGGGAAATGCACAGCCCCTTGGCAAGTTCCAAATGAACACCCCACTTACCTCAACTCCACAACCATGCAACTCACAACTCTGGCAATGCGCACGTCACAAAATCAAAACCAACATGCAAAACAACATGCCCACCCACCAGACATGACAGAATAACTCACAATGGTAACCTGGGCAAGCCATCAATGGCATGGCACCTCAGCCACACACTAGCCGAATGTGGGTAGAGGTGGCAACCAGGCATGTTTGAAGGAGGCAGGAGAACCATGATTGGGAATGTACACAATGCCAAGAGTGGCGGAGATGTGTTGGACAGACCGCAGTATACAGAACACACCCATATCCATGGTGACATACACCTCTGCTGTATGGAGTGTAATGGACAGTGGACGCAACCATGTCACCCCGGCCAGTGGGGGAGTTCACGGAAATGTTGCCTGTTACATCCCCCCCGTAAGCGTGAGCGGAGTGGGATGGCCCGGCGTACGCCAGGCCAGCGTAGGGGTGTGAATAAAAAGCACATAGCCCTGGGCATGGTCCTCTTCTGGAAAGCCCAGCATCTCTGCCAGGGTGGCACCCCTCACCATGCCACGAGGCTGACGCCGTCCTCGTGAGCAGAGTTGCCTTCGATCTTGTGCGCCTGCCATACCCTGGCCAGATGGATCCCAAACCCGTCAGGCCCGCCACAGCACAGCCAGGCCACACTGATCACCTGCCAACACCGGCGTGTGTCAAGGAGGGTCTACCACGTGCCGGTGCAAGCTCCAAGCACCAGTTCTGTGACCTCTGCAGCCTTCGCAGACCATCGCTGGCTCCCCGAAGCTGGGCCACATTACTCCTTCCTCATTCACATACTACACCAGCGTCCTCTTCGGCCCAGTAGGTCCCATATGTGAAACTGTTTCCTGAGTCCTGAATGGCAGTGACCCTCAAAGCCGGGTCAGCGGCCACAGCATCAGAACCCCCCCATCAGTGAGGCATAGTTACATATGGGCATCTTGCGACACGTGGTGCCACTAACCTTGTTCAACACCAGCCGGCGACACGTGGATGAGGGACCAGGACTACCCTTGGACCAGTAGGTACAACATCCAGCACCTAGTCGCGAATCACAAACGGCAGAGTCCACACCAGGAGAGGAGTAAGTGGAAGATGCGGCTCAGTCCGGACGAAAGCCGGGTCACAGTCACGGAGGTGACCGAACGCTATCAACAACGGACCTGGTGCCATCAACCCTGTTCATCGCAAGTTCGCGTCCCGTTGTGCCACTGAACCTGAACTACGCAGGTCGGTGGGGCCATCCAACCTATGCCAGCGACACTCGGTGAATGGCCCATGCTGACCGCTGCCTCAGGCCTACACTGCGGTCCAGTAGTTCGCACATGTGGAACTGTGTCTTGGGTAAGATGTGGGGGAATCCACACCATTGGACATGCCTCATCACAGTCGGCATCCCCTAGACAGCACTGGTGCCACTAACTGTGTGCAATGAGTCATGGGCACCATCTGGTTGGACCTTGGTGGCGTCAGAGCCCATGGCCTGGTTTTCTGCATCCTCTTCTGGCTACACCAGACTTGATGTTCGACATGTGTCTGTTCCATTCATCTCCACCATAGTGACTGTATCAGCGTGGGTCTGCCTTCTGCATCTTGCCCTGGGGGTACACCTTCCACTGTCCATCGAGACACTCCGCGACAAGGGCCCTGGTCATCCCGTGAACTTGCTCTGCACCAGTGACCCTGCCCCAGTGCACCGCAAGTCAGCGGCCCGTGGTGGCAGGCCCGTGCAGGACGCTGTGTATCCAGGGCTACTAACTCTGTCAAATCATGGGGCCTTTATGGTTGAATGGTTGTGTCCTTTACGATGTACACTGTTGTCGATTTCTGACTGCACCAGGCAGCCCTTGACGGCTGGTGTGCACACATCCCACACACATCCAACACAGCCCGTGGCCATTCACACCATCTAAGCAAATGTGACTGTGTGTTCATTGTGTCAGCATGATTGGCAGTGGCCCTGGACATGTAGCCCCGCACCTACCCCCCCCTGCATGCACAGGCTGTGTGTGCTGGTTCGGCATGGGGGCAGAGCGTGGTCCGGACCTGTCCCGGTGCAGGAGGTGCGTAAGTGTGTCTCTGTTTTGGGGGGTTGTCGCCACCAGGGCCACTGTACACGATGTTGCAATGTGGCATGTACCAGGAGGGTGGGCCCGCAGGTATGGGGACATGTAGGAGTGCAAGAACACTTGGGTCTTGGCACATGCATGCCAGGTGTTATGTGTATCAGTCTTGCGGATGCACAAGTCTTTTGCCTGGCCTCATTCACTGCGCAATACCAGCCAGCCATGGGCTGAACACCTGTGTCCGCCCTGTCCTGACCATTGGCCTACACCCAAGTGGGTGCATACCTTCGAAGGCCAGCGTCACGGTGTTGTTAGCATGGCGCTGGACATGCCTTGACAGGCATTAGAATCGTGTCCCATAGGAGTGCACGTGATGCAACCGTGCAGCCCACACAAGTGTGGGTGCCCGTGGCAGGGAGGAGCAGCTGTGTGGCAACGTGACACACAGTGAGTCCGCTCATGTGCATCGTGCTGGGCATATCATCCATGATTTCCAGGTGTGCAGACGTCCCACCACACCCACGACTGGCTTCTGTATGTCTCCTGTATGCATGCAGCTGGTGAAGTTACTGTAGGGATGAAAGGTTGTTTGTCTGTACTATCAGGCATAGCACATCTGCAGCTCTGAGCAGGAATTTGCATGTGTCCAGCACCCCCTGACAGATACAATAGCATTTGCTTGCGACTCTCACACTATGCACTGCCCGGCGTGAGACCAACGTGGACACATCACACATGCAGTAGTCCTTGGTCATAGTTGGCGTGCATGAAATGGCCTTCACACGTACTCCCACCCCACCCAGGCCTGCACCCGTTGCACACAGACACTGCTCATTGCACCCAGCTGTGCCATATCATCCACAGGACTGTCTCAGGGGAAGCCAGTGCCGCTTCAAGCAGAGCCACTGATGCAATGGCAGACCATCCCGGCCACATGCTCGACTCCAGTCACGTGGAGCTGTACCATGTTACCGGCTGAGCTTCCGCCTTGCGCACGCCACCTGCTTGCAGCCTGTGTTGCATTGTCACTCATGCTTATTCGAGTGGTCCATGGATGTCTGCCTCACCAACGTAACGGTAGCTGACCTGGATTATGATGTGTGTGTGCGCCCCTGTTGGCCCACAACCAGGAGTGCCACCAGAATGACCGCTTATGGCATGCATGGATGTTTGGCATGCAGGCTGGAAACTGGACCTGGGAGATTGCACGATTCGTAGTGTGCAGTGAGCACATTGAGCCACTACCCGATTAGGCGTTGGTGCACATTGGGTCCAGTGGTTGGAGTCAGCATATCTGTCCGGGTCAGCTGATGGATTACGTCGACGAGATGTCAGATGTGGTGGATGACGATCGCTCATTGGAGATGTTGGCCTACGCAGCTGCACTCGCTTCCATGGACGGGTGACAAGATACCTGCAGCCACAACTAGATGTGAGCCGTTGCATGTGTCCTCACACATGGTTGTATGTTGTGGATATGGTCACATGTCCCAAGATGACAGTGGACATGGCTGCATTGGCCAGGACCCATGTTCCAGGTGCGGACAACCAATGCAGATTGGCACCGACTTGTGTTAGTGAGGGACTCTCCCAAGGTGGACATGGCCGCTTTCCTATGTTCCTCATTCAGACATGCTGCTGCATTTGTCTGCATATTGTGGCACTTCTCTTGGCCGTACTGACTTGCACTTGTTGATAAAGTGTCCGCATTTTCACTTGTCTCCAACTGTGTTATGTCTTGATTTGTATGCCAATGTATGTGTCACGGACTCTCTGACTCCCTGCCATACGTGCATTGCTACCCCATCAGGACTGTGTGTTTGTACTTGTGCATTATCATGTCCCTGTTTCGTGCTTTGCCAGATGCGTATGGCCGTTTACCGGCCACAGGCAGGTGCACTTGAGTCCTGTGTTTGGTTGTGCACAAGTTGGTGTTTGTATCACATTGTGTTCGATGTTGGTGTGCTCTGTTTCCTATGTGTGTATGCTGCATTGTGTGTGAGATGTCCTTTCAGCTCTGATTTGGCTCACCCGTCTCCCTTTCAGGTGGTGTTGTCTTCCCTTCTGAGCTTGTTTAGTGGTGTGACATTGTCGGTGATGTGACTTGTGCTCCTGGCTGGTGTTGTTACTCTTGGGCATGGTTTGTCTGCAGTTGTGCTGTGCTTAGTTGTGCATGTGTGCCATTGTGCCCATACCCCCCGTATCCCAGTCCCTGCTGGTTCCTCTCCCTGTTGCTGTTGTGTCTGTTGTTTGGTGCAGTTTCCGGTCCCCGAGTCCTGCCACCATCTCCAGACTCATGTGGTGAGCACCATTTCTTCCATGTCATCCAGCTCCTGGTGTGGTGCTGGACTCCCACCACCGGTGTGCATTGCTGCCTTCTTGTTGTTGCTGTGTTTCTGCTTGTCTGTGCCTTTTGCATCATTGCTGGAGTTTTGGTTTTCGGCCATTGTCCTCCTCCGCTTTCAGGCTGCATTTATCTTGTCCAAGTTGGCCTGCCATGTACAATGTTTTGTTGCCAATGGGTTTGGTGAGGTTGTCTGCTGGCTCAGGTTGCCTCCATTGTGGTTGGCGGTTGTTTTCTGTTTGGTCTGTCTTACTTTTTCAGGATTTTATTGTGCTTATTCCCATCCACCTTGTGTTTCGCGGTCCTGGAGGTGCTTATCCCTGCTTTCCTCATCGCGAATGGGCTCATCGCACGTTTTCTGGTGTTGTGGTTTGTGTTTTTATCTCCATTGTGGTGGTTGTATCGTGGTCATTGGCCTCGTTTTTGGCGGACTATCGCATGCTAACGCCGTGTTATGAATTCCACGTTAACACTGGGTTGTTTTCCCGCAATGGGCTGCGAAGTGTAAAGTTGCGTTAGCATTTTTTGGTGATGTTTAGCACACGTTCTTGTGAATATACCCCTAAGTGTAATAGATTTGAAGAATGCATTCTTTACAATACCTATTCAGCCTGACAGCCGTTATTTGTTTGGCTTTACCTTGAACAATAGATCATTCAGGTTCTGTAGAGCTCCACAAGGGTGTACAGAGAGTCCTAGCATTTATAGCTAGGCATTGAAATGGCAGCTTAATTCCTTTCCTGCACCAAAAGGGGTGGCTCGTATTCAATACGTCGACAACATCTTCTTGGAGGCTGATACTCCTGAACAGTGTGAAGAAGGAACACTGTTGTTGTTAGCATTCCTTTCCTCTCATCATCATAAAGTCTCTCAGAAGAAAATGCAATTTTGTAGACAGCAGGTTACCTATTTAGGTCACCTCCTGTCTAAGGAGGTACGTGCACTCACACCAGATCGCATTCAGACCATTTTAGATACTCCTGTGCCCCGTACTCAGAAGGAAGTCCGTGCATTGATTGGCCTTACTTCCTTCTGTAGGCAGTGGATCCCTAGCTTTTCGTACAATATTAAACTCTTGTTGGCCCTTTTGACTAAAGACACTCCGGTGCCTCTCCCATGGACTACTGAATGCCAGAATGCCTTCCAACAGCTATGTAAAGCTCTTTGTTCTGCACCGGTATTCAGAACTCCAGACTACACTAGACTTTCACACTCTATGTACACGAGAGGGAAGGTTGTGCCCTCTCCGTTTTATCACAGACACACGGTGATAAACAACGTCCTTGTGCATATTTTTCGGCTGTCCTTGATCCAGTTGCTCGCGTGCTGCCTGGTTGTTTCCGAGCGGTGGTGGCAGTGGCTTTGTCCATACGTCAGAGTGAGGTAATAGCCTTGTCACATAGATTGTTTGTGTTAGTACCTCATTGAGTTGATGCCTTGGTAAATCAAACGTAAACACAGGATCTGACTAGTGCCCGCTTTGTAGGATATGAATTGACACTTTTGGCCCCTCTTTTTACGTTGAAAAGATGTTTGACTTTGAATCCTGCTACATTATTGCCACTTCCAGCTACTCAGTCTCAGTCACAAGAGTTACATGACTGTATATCCCTTACTGAAGAACAAACAAAGGTTCATGTTGACCTGCAAGATACGTCTCTCGCTAATGTTGATGGAGAACTATGGGTTGATGGTTCTTGCCTGAAGTTGTCTGATGGCACTACATCTGCTGCTTATGCGATTACAACACTTCAGACAGTAGTTGAGACAGCTCATATCCCACAGAAGTCAGCTCAAGCAGCCGAATTGATAGCACTGACAAGAGCATGTGAGATTAGTACAGATTTGCTTGTTAACATTTACACTGATAGCCAAGACGCCTTCAGCGTGGCGCATAACTTCGAGAAACTTTGGAAAGAAAGAGGCTTTCTTAATTCACATGGGACACAGATAATGCATAGGGAATTAGTCCATAATCTCCTTACTGCTTTGACCTATCCTAAGAAAGTAGCAATTGTTAAGTGTAGCGCACACAAAAAAGTGACCGATAAAATAGGAGCAGGCAATGCCTTGGTGGATTACACAGCTCGTGAGACTGCAATGCAGCGGAGTACCACATCTATGTATGTAGTTAAGTCACAGGCTGAGCATTGGCATGATGCCAGGCAAGAGGTGCTGGACATGCAACAATCTGCTTCTGTTGACAAATTAGACCAATGGTCCAAGGAGGGAACATTGGATGATGAGGGCTGTTGTAGGAATAAAGAAATGACAAAATGGAAGTTAGCCACAGCCTATTTACATCCCATGATTCACGTGGGACATGGGCCAGCACATGTTGGAACATCCTCAATAGCAAAGCAACTTATGCAAGTTTGGGATCACCCAGAGATTGCCGGCATGGCTAAAAAGATAGTCCAGTCCGGTCTGATTTGTTTCCAGTATAATCCTGGAAAGGGAACACAAACTCCAGCAGGAGGGTTTGCGATACCAACTGCACCTTGTGAGGTCCTGCAAATGGATTACATCCAGCTTGAGCGCTGTAATAATCTAAAGTATGTTCTGGTAGTGGTTTGTGTCTTCAGTAAATGGGTGGAGGAATATGCTAGAAAGGATAATACAGCTCGTACGACAGCAAAGGTGCTCCTAAAGGAGTTTTTCCCCCATTTCGGCATTTGTCGATTTTATGGAATGAAAATGGACCCCATTTTATTGGGCAAGTTGTTGAGTATCTCATGAAAGGATTTTGGGATAAATCAGAAGTTTCATGCTACTTTTTATCCACAATCAGCAGGGCTAGTGGAATGTTACAACTCCACTCTGAAATAAAAATTGGCTAAGATACAAGCCTCCACATCATTGAAATGGCCTGATGCGCTGCCTCTGGCGTTGTTATCTATCAGATCGATACCACATTCACGATCTGGCCTCACTCCATATGAGGTGGTTTTTGGAAGGTCAATGAATATTTGGGGGATTCCTAAGCCACGCCCTATACATGATGTGCCCTATGTATTGATGAATGACTATTTGTATCAGTTGACTGACAGTTTGTCTTCTATTTATCAACAGGTTTGGGAGACTCTTCCAGACAGGTCGCAAGGTGAGGGCCACTGCTTGCGCCCTGGGGATTACGTGGTAATAAAATCCTTCCAGAGAACCAGCTCCCTAGCACTGAGGTGGCGTGGACCGGAGCAGGTACTATTGGCTACCAGGACTGCAGTTCGAGTGACGAACCGGAAAAACTGGGTCCATGCGACACACTGTCGAAAAGTGTTGCAAGACCTAGTGAGCCCAGCTGCATTGGCAAATCACCACGATATCCTGGTCACCGTGAAAGGCCAAGCCACGTCACCTGAAGGATCTGAAGAAGTCTTCCCGGACCATACGATTGCTCCTATATCCCTATATCAGCTGCGACCCAAGAAGAAAGACACTTTGTTGCCGAAAAAGACTGTTTGAGCCACTGTCATGGGTGGTTAAAGACTGACTTCAAAGGGGGGTAGTCCATTAGTGACTACTCGTCTCAATGTTAGTGAAGAAATCAACACCTGCTCAGGACCTTAGAGCACCATCTGCTTTGTTGTTTGACAACGGAATGAATATACTTGAGGAGAAGAAACTGGCTGCTGCGAGAATTTGTAATAAACAAACTATGATTGCTAGTGGACTCACTTTGACTGTTTTTGTCATCGCTACAATAACTTGGGTTGTAGAGAAAGTAGCTCCTGTTCGAAATCTATTGACTGCTACTACTCCTGTCCCCATTGAACATTACTATTTCACTCTACCTTATCATGAACGGAAGCACAGAATGTCCTACCTCAATAACACTTTCATTCAGATGTTGCACCATACACACAATGCTACGAACATTACCAACTGCTGGGTATGTGGAATGATGCCAGCTCATCAGAAAAAGGGAGGAACACCTTTTATTCCTTTGCCGTTTTCGCATAATGGCTCTTGCAGAGCCTGGTTTGCACTATTGTGGGCTTCTCATATCGCTAATATAACTAACTTTGATGTAGGTAGACGTAACACTCAGTTGAATAAAATCTGTTACCCTGATGAGGAAGGAGATTCACAAGCTAAAGGAACTGTATGGGAAATGGAGGAGTATTGTTGAGGAAATTCCTCCACACACTATGTTTTCCCCAACACTCGAACCATCAAGGGTAATGGACCTCCTGTTATCGCTGTTACTAGAGCTCGAGCGGATCTCTGTGTGACCGATATTGGCAATATCCCTGTGGGAAAAAGTGACTGTACTAAAGTGTTAAATATCACTGGAATGAACAATAGCAGTTTTTTGTCTTCACACAACACCTATTTTATTTGCGGAAGTAAAGGTTATTATCATCTACCTATGGTGGGGTGGTCAGGAAGTTGCTATGTATCCTATTTGCTTCCACCGGTGTTCTTAGCACCTGCATCCTATCATAAAGACTATAAACTGTTTAATGACATTTCCAAAAATAGATTTAGGAGGACAATAAATAATGATGAGTTGGATCAAACTGATACTGCACTACAGCAGTATATTGACTTTAATTTGGAACTATTCTTCTTTGTTGGAGCGGCCTTAAACAGTCGAAAGATCAGATACTTGACACGAGTTGTAGAGGCTGTAACCAATCAGACAGCAATGGCGCTTGGTAATATCACAGAGGAACTTCAAATTGTGGCCCTCCAAAATAAGATGGTTCTTGATGTCATCCTCGCAGACCGTGGTGGTGCATGTCGCATCATCGGGAGTAGCTGCTGCGTTTATATCCCCGACCACGCCCCTTCTGTTTTTGATGCAGTTTCCAAGATGTACAAAATAGCCACTGAAATCCACCAGGATTCAGGGACATGGTCTTTGACTTGATGGCTAAGGAACATGTTTACTGTATGGGGCTGGAAACTTTTATCAGCCACATGTATAATTTATGCGATTCTTTTCACTTGTTACCTATGTATTCAATGTGGCCCAATGCTTTGTTCCCTATGTGTTTCTCCTTGCACCTCATGTATACCAAATAAACAGACCGTTAAGAATGTAAATGCCCAACTAGCAAGTGATCAAGAAATTAATGAAATGATGCAGATTGACGTTAATGATATTTTTCGTACTCCTTCCAAAGCATAGGAAGATGTCTTTAGCATATGCTAAAAGGGTCGTCTATGGAAATTTGAAATAATTTCCGTTAGCATTAACTGAAGCCATCCTGGTTGTGGCATCCGGCTTGTTAGCCATGTAATTCTTCCGTCTTCACTGTTGCTTGCTCTTCTATTCTGTTTGTGTCATCAGCTTTAGTTAACTCCTTCTGTACTGAGTCAAAGCAATGTATTGGCGCTGAGAAAAGGCATGTAGCTGCTAGAATGCACCTGGCTAAAGCTGTAACTGTCAATCGTTTGTGCTGTTGTAAACAGTTCTGTTCTCCCTCCCACTCTGCTGACTAAGGGATTACCTGTCTGTCCATGTCTGGCTGCAACTATTCCTGTGTAGGCTTGTACCTTCTATTTGTAACTACATTCTTACTCTGCAACAAACTCTGTATATAAGCACCATGGTCTGTGTATTCAATGTACTACCTCAGGCAGCACTTGAGAGTGCTGTGTGGACGTAGTCCGACTCATAAGTGATTAATAAACTTGTTATTTGAATTCCAGCTTCAGTGCCAATCTCTATTTTGTTGGTCTACGGACCCGTGGACAGAGAAGGGTGACCCCTGCACCGGTGTGCTCATTAAAAGGCACATTTCCACACAGGCTCTGCAGTGAAAGGCCTTAGACGGATTTTTAAGAGCTACTTTGTGAGTGGCACAATCAGTGCTGCAGGCCCACTAACATTATTTAATTTACAGGCCCGGGGCACATGTAGTGCACTTTACTAGGTGTTTATAGGGACATTAAATATGCCAGTTGTGGATAAGCCAATCTTACCACATTTTAGGGAAACAGCACAAGCACTTTAGCACTGGTTAGCAGTGGTAAAGTTCACAGAGTCCTAAAACTCTAATTCAGCAAAAAGGGGAGGAGGAAGGCAAAATGTTTGGAGGGGGGACCCTGCAGAAAGGGCCATTTTAAACAGAAATATTTGTCAACAGCAAAACTTTACTACCCTATATTTGGTCAGATACATTTGTCAACAACAAAACTTTAGTACCCTATGTCAGGTCAGACACATTTGTCAGCAACGAAACAGGTATCATCCAAATTATCTGAGGTCCAGCTACATGTGCTGAGGGTTTACAAGCTAGCCCATTGAGACCTGTCTGGTAGTATTTTGCTACATGTGACAAAAGAATGGCAGTGCCCACCTCACTGTATAGTTGGTTCTTTGGGAGAGTGTCAATAGGATCAACCTATGCCATGTAATGAAACTGAGATCGTAGATGATGTTGGAGAGGTTGAGCAATAATTTGGGAAATCCCAAGCCTTTTTTGCTTTTCTGAATTCCAGGTGGTGTGTGCTGTATCTGACTTATTGCCTTTAAACTGTTGTTATTCTAATGTATCTTTTCAAGTCTTTTTACATTTGGTACATTTTAACTCTACCACTACTTCAGGAAGGTTAACTGTGAACTTTGCCTCATTTCCATGCAGGGGCAGCTGGCACACATAAGAGGGGTGGGGTGGGGGGGTGGGGGGAGTCAACAGATGACGGGATAGGTAAAATTAAATGAAAACATAATTAAAACCACTTACTGAGTCAGCGATGCGGTGAGCGCAAGGTAAGTGGTTTTATTGTTTTTTTATTTAATTTTACCTATCCTGACATCTGTCAACCCCCACACCGTCATGCCCCGTCCTCACCCCGCCCCTCCACTCTTACCTGTGCTGGCTGTGCCTGTTTCCATGGAGACTCACTTTCTTGCTTTTTTAAGTTCAGTTTTCTTCATTGTGGGTTTTATATCTGTTGAGTTATAAAATAAGAAGCCAGGGAAGGGCTTCATGTGTTACAAGTCATCACCATGCTGGCCAGATATAAACGAACACAAGCGAACAGTAAGCCAATAGAATGGGTGGTACCAATAGTGAGAGAGGGAAGTAGTGGAACAAAGGGTAAAAGAGTGCCAAGGAGAACAGACGAGAAGGAACAGTAGATGAATTGCATCTGGCACAAGAATAACTGACCATAAAAGTAAAACACCATCATGACAAACCTCCTTGCTAACGAAGAAGAGTTCAGTCCATAATATAATCTCCATGCTACTTGGGAGTCGTACAGGCACTATTCAATGCCGCACAACACTCCCTCTTGCAACGTTCCACAGCGTGTGACAGAGGTGAAGGTTGCAGGTCAGAGCTGTCCCCCAACGGGTTGCGTTTAGAAGAACTCCTTGCATTGCAGTATGCTCTTGCTTCATCAATCAAAATGATTTGATGTATAATTTTCCTTTGTGGTACCTGTGGCAAAGTAGATCTCCGGTAGTACTCTTTTTACATACTCTTACATGGCATTGTGAGTTGGCCCCAAAAATCAGAAGTTATTAGAATAGGAATATTCATATACAATTAGTAGAAACAGAAAGCACAGTGCCCTACTTGAACTTTTGTGAATAGGAAGGTACACATTTCGAAGATGATGATCCGCAATGGCATGTAAGAGATTGTGAAAGGGTACCATTTTCTGAACTCATGAATGCGTTTGTGAATCACGCCCCCTCGAATGTATTTAGAATCACCAAACACTCATTCGTTGTCCTGACATATGACTCATTCATTGTCCTAACATATACACTGGATGTCATCATCAAATATAATATTATTTGTGTCTCTATAGGTGTGCTCTAACAACCTCTCTAAATTACATATGCGCTGTAGAAGAACTAAAATAAATAAATAAATGATCCTTTTTAAATAGGCTGTTCTCGTTTCCATCAACAAAATATCCTACATCTTAACATTCCAATACCTGGAATTTCAGAGCCTTCGATTTTGGTTCAATGCTGGCTTACCCAAAAATAGCAGTGAGTCATTATCTTGCTAGATGTCTAACCTAGTGTGAATACATCAACTTTATTAGCAGCGCTAAGAAGAATCATGAGAGGACTAATGGAAGGTGTAACTCGAGTGGTCGTTACCTCTCTTTTCTCATGATTTGTGCTAATAGACATGATCAGCAGATGTGAAAGGTGTCTTGGCAGTGCTTACAATCTCTGAAACATGTTGCAGGTGTTCTTCTGTGGATCGAGCAAAGGCTATTTGGGATCTGGTACAATCTATGTATCACGTTGGTGCGACACTCATATTTCAACATAACAAGGTGGTGTGCAAGCAACACCCATTGCGAATTCCCTAGATGCTATCATGCTTTCATATCAATTATAAACCTTCTATTATTTTCACTAAATTTGCATCTACTTTGGCTGAGATCATCATCGATTTCTTGGATGTTCTTCCATGCCTTCAACTAAATTCATTATTTGAAGACTGATCATTCTTTTAATTGCTCATTGCTGTATTTGCCAAGCATGCTTTCACAAGCTCAGGTGAAAACTGTAATGTTTCTCTCATGCTGTTAAGGGCCTTGCAAGTGAGCTGCTCCATGCTGCTTTTAAAGGATTTAGGCATTATTAACAAAGACTTTGCTGTGACTTACTCTAGTAGTTCTTCTGAATTCCAGGAGTAAGCAATGCACAAACCAAAAGTCCTCCTGTCTTACTACATAAATTAATGGGTAAGCCAGGAGTACTACAAAAGTAAGTAGTACCTGCTCAAAACAAGCATTTGCAAACCAATCGGTCTCGCCTTTGGGACCTTATATGTATTTAGTTATGCAGCACTTTAGACTGGATGCTGAAACATCTGCTGCTCTTTAACATGGAGGAAAAGTAAGCACCAAACTGCATGCCATGCCAAGTATGGGAACACATGGAAAGAAATATTGCCTTTCAGCAGGAAATGGTATAGTCCAAAGCTCAGTTTTTTTAATATAATATCAGGGCCTTCGGTGGTCATATCAATGAAAATACAAGATTTGAAAAAAATATTAATGTCTACCGGTGCCCGTGGAAGACAATTTCTATGGACTGGAATCTAAAGAATGCTAAAGTGATTCTGGTATTTTACTGACTTCTGCTGGTCGTTTTCTATCAAGAAAGTTAAATAAAGGCAGTTGCCAGAAAAATAAAAATAAGAAAGTCCATTAGCAGAAAGCAATTCTTGCATTTTACTGGCCTCTACTGGTCTTTTTCTATCAAGACAGTTAAATAGAGGCAGTTGAACAAGCAGAAAGCAATTTTGGTCTTTTCCTGACCTCTACTGGTCGTTTTCTATCAAGACTAAATAGCAGCAGTTGAACAGAAAAAAAAGTCCCTAAGCGGAAGCAGACAAGTCCTAAGGCTGATCTCCAGAGCCCACATAGTACATACACATATAAGTATATACTAAAGTATATACAAGAGGTCTCGAATGCTTGACCTAAAAAACTAGAGAGATAGGAGAAGGCGATAAGAAAGATCATTCAAGATATAGATGTGAAATAGAATGGAAGTATGATAATACAGAGGTTAGCTAAATTAAAGGGTGGACAAGATGTGGCCTAACAACTAGAACGGTCGACCTCGAAGCTGGGGAACTGAGTTCGAGTCTCGGCAGGGACACACAACATCCTGTGATCCTGGGTAGATGACATAATCCCCCCCTACCTAACAAAATGAATGTGTCTGTCTGTAAAGCAACTGGTGCGCATATAAAGCACTCCGATACGTTCGGGTCAAGTTTGCTCTATATAAAAAAAATATCCAAGGGTGGACGTGGACGTGGATGTGGAAGAGGGGAGCATAGAGCTTAGATATAAGCAGAATGAAATAGGAGGATGAAGAAGTTGGGAAGAGATGGAAAAAAAATGTGAATATGGGAGACAGACCAGAACGGGAACTAATTGTAGAGGTTGAAAGGGAAACATGAGATGGAGAGCAGCACCTTGAAGGAAGGAAAGTCAAATCAGGAACTATGAGCATTGTAGGTAGCGACATAGTCATACTAAGTCCAGCAGGGCAGCAGTGCATGGATGTGCGAGGGACCCATTATATATCGACTATGGCTATATTTCATCAAATGAAAGGCGAACTAAAAGGAAACCAACGCAAGTCTGAACAGTACTGTACATTCTTGTCTAACCACCCAAGAGAAACAAAAACGTACAACGTCAACAACAGTGCAAAATGCAGCGCCCCATGGCAATCATGTTTGCATCACACTATAACGGAACTTTACGGCAATCATTGACTGCAGAATCGTTATAAAGATACGAAAAAAGGCAAGAGTGGATGTGCACATTTCCTGTAATAGAGTGGCGAGGTCGTTTCTCGAGGACAGATGTGCATTGTGCACGTACACCTACAGGATGCTACAATGGATTATATGTCGGAGGTCCAGTCGAGCTATCCCCCCTGATCTCCAGTACCAGGTGTTACCCAGATGCACTGTGTAAAACTGGGAATACCAAGGCTCCCTCTTGGAAGGGTTCAAACTCCCCACAGCTGCATTTTGGGTTAAAAAAAAAGGAATTTGCAGTTCCCACAGTAATAAAAACACAGAAAGATGCATTGGTTGTGGATGAGAAATAATGGGGGGTTGGTGGAGCTAGCCACTCCCTCCGAAAGCTCTACCCTATACGCGATGAAATGGTGAAAGGTCAGAGTGTAAAAACAACAAATCGAAGAGATTGCAGGCAACGTCTCGAAGGAAAACAATCACCTCGAGACCACCAGCTACAAAGCCCCTGGGATGTCCAAAGAAATGGGAGACAGGGAAGAGGTTACTGGTGTTTGGGTTCAGAGAGCTGCATTTAGGCATACAGGCATAATGTGGAGGCACTTTGTGTCAAACAGGCAACTTTAGAAATGTATTTCGGGGACTGTTCCAACTACCACACCAATCACCCAAAAATATTTGCCCGTACGTATTTTCTAATTAGTTTCAAAGATATTTTGGTATTATGAACACATTTCATTAACACAATTACTCATCCCACTATCTGCATTTTTTAACACTCGGGTCAGGCAAATTGCTGTGGTCCAGTTTTTCACATTAGAAGCCGTGGTGCCCATCGGCGTGATCCCAAACAGATGTGGCAGACCCTTCCCCTCACCCAGTGCCACAGATCGGCTCCACAGTCTCCATCTCTCCTCCGCCCACCAGCACACAATAGCGACTCACATGAGGGCCCCGGGAGGGCTGTGTCATCCGCCTCAAATGAGTTGGGGCAGGGTGCTCTCAGTGCCTTGTAGTCCGTGGTTCGCCGCAGCGTAACTAGAAATTGGGATACAGAGTGCGAAGAAGCAGAGGGTGAAGAAAGACAGAGCAGTGCTCCAGGCTTTTGCCATGGCCTTGCTGAGGCTGACACTGATTGGCGGCACCGGTGCCTATGCCCCACCCCGAGGAGGTAGAAACTCAAATGCCCACCCAGTTTAACAAGCATTGGCAATGTAATAGGACTCGCATTTACGCGAGACCTATTGCATTGAAAACGGGAGTGTGGGCGGGCAGGAGAAGGTATGAGCACAACCAGGAGTGCGCGAGAGGGTGGCGTGGAGCCCCAAGAAGTCACAGACTGCGGGAGGGGGTAGGGAGGGACGGGAAGAAAGTAGTCTGTGCTGTAAAGGGGCCAGTAGCCATGGAAGGATACAAATGACTGACATGGCATACATAATATCCACAAGCTTAAAACCAATCGGAAGGCAGCATTTATAACCTAAGCCAATAAAGAAGATGGGCCGGAGTGTGGGCGGAGCTTCCACGAAGCTTCCACACTATAGTGTGTACTACATGCCTGCCAAACCGATTGCAGCGCATTCGCGCTGCAACGCTAGGCGAGACCTAAACAAAGCCCTGTGAACCAAGCACAGTATTATAATATTATTCAGATGCATCTACTCTGGCAGAACTCAGTGAGAAACATATTTGCTTGAAGCCTCAATAGGCGATTGTGTTTTACCTCTGCCCCATTAAGAATTAAAAACTCTAATCAAATGTTCCAAAAAGGAGAGAGGGGTAAGTATATACATATAAGTTTAAGGATGTTCATGATCTGAGATGGAACCAGAAGTGAACTCATTTATTTACTTATAGTTTCACAAATAAAGTCCAAACTTAGCCCATGTCATTTGCTAATGGGGTAAAATAGTAGAATGGAAGCTACAAAGCCGCATTATGAAGCATAAGTTAACCATGGGCCATATGATGATGCCTATTTTATGTGCCTGCAAGGTGTAAAGTGAATTCATTTGATTCATTTCTCTGAGCTAGTGCTTTATTTTCAAACATTACAGCTTGGAAACAGTGGCAATGTCTGTCTTTTTGTCTGAACTGTGCTCTCGGAATTCCACAGGGTTGATTCTATGTCTGCTGAATGTCATCGATGCACAACACGTTTGAAATGAGCACATAAAAGCCTCTGATTGGCCCATAAATTTATTTATAGTTGAGGTATAATGTTTCTGGAAAATAATGAATGTTGCAGCATTTTTAGAGATTCTTTTAGAGCTATCTTCCAACTCAGCACTTTTGAACTTTTTACAAATAAATCGTGTTCAAAATATTTGCTGTCTTTGTGTGTGTTTAGTATTCTATCTGAAGAGCTCCAACATGCATTTTATTTAGCCAATCAATAAGTGCCAGATTTACTCATGTAATTGTGCTTTCTCCTTGAAAGTCAAGTTTAAGTCATCCCTTAACCAGCATACATAATATCCACAGAAAAAAGCATTGTGAATCGGAACTTATAAAAACATGTCCCAGTACACATCACTGGCCTTGTTAAAGAAAATAAATCATTGGGGACTAATCCTTCATACCCATGAAGGGATTTACATAATATCGATCAATCGCCGAATCACAATATTCTTTGTTTAAACAATTCACATTTTGGAATTGAAAACATGTAAAAAGACTGTGTAATTTTACAAAATCGAAGATGGTATTTATTTTCAGACTATATTCAGAATTTTCTTCTCTCAGATGGCAAAAGGATGAAGCTGAAATGAAGAAGGTGTCAATTTAGAGCACAATTACCAAATGTGTGTTATGTGAAACAGCTGTACTGGTTTTTTACCTATGTCTAAAAATGTAAAGAGTTTCTCCTCTGCATTTATTTATGTATTTATTAAGAGCTTTTAAAAAGCATGAATTAGACCTACAAGGTGTTGGAGTGCAGCACGAACAGAAAAAGAAAAAGTTGCACAATAACAACTGAATAAAATAAAGTTACCAGAATGGTTATAGCTATTTGTCCGGAAGGGGTAGAGAGAGCACATTTATTCCAGGAGCACTAACCGATGGAACAGTAAGTCTCTGAGGGGCATATTATCAAGAATGGCGTTAAAATTATCGCCGCTTTAGCGGCAGGAAACTACAGCTAAAGCGGCGATAATGGGCTTCATAATATGCCCTTGAGAATTCCAATAGAAGCCCATGTTCTGGTGTGAACATGGGCTTCTATTGAAATTCTCTAGGGCATATGATCAAGATCATTTTCGCCGCTTTAGCGGCAGTTTCCTGCCGCTAAAGTGGCGATAATTTTAACGCCGTTCTTGATAATATGCCCCTTAGATCCTTCTTGAAATGTTGAAAGTTTGGAAGAGTTCCAAACTGTGGTTATGTAACTAATTTTTGTTAAATTAATGGATTGGACCACTGAGAATTGTTGGAACAACATATATGAAAAATACAAGAAAGAATAAAAGAAATTCATTTGGAAGAAAAAACACATTTTTTCTGAACTCTGATTCTTTTTGGACTGCAATAATTGATTGTTAGATACTGATTACTTTTCCATTCCTTCTGGAGATTGATGTTTTTTGTAATTTAGTGGCTACAACGGTGGGAAGTAGAGTGGAATAACAAATTGTGTATATTAATCAGATTATTTACATACTCATCGGTGCACACTTGTTAACCCTCATCGTTTTAGTGAATAGAGTTCCAAACCCTGATCTCATTCCTTGAGAATGATTGTTATTTTGTCTTTTCTTTCTTGAAGCCTAGAATTTCAATCAACATGGTGTCTGCGCTTCGTGCATGCACAGTGGCATATTCATAGGCTTGGGCATGGCTCACGGAGTTCCACTCTGTAGAATTCCACGGAGTGACCAAACAGCTCCACCTAATTCCGCTGAGTTCCGCACTGGGCGTAGTAGGCAACCAGATGTAAAGTGCCAAGCTTGCTTAGGTGTCAGAGAACAAGGGGTGCTACATCATTGGATCACCACCTGTCTCAGCTCCCTGTTGGGACTTGGCGTGTACCCGGAAAGGAGGCATGAAATATTGCGCAAGGCACTTGGAGCACATGACATATTGCAAGTTAGGCATATGAGGTCAGGCGACATGAAACACAGTTGCTAGCCACACAAGGGTGCTTTGGTGCTTTGATGCACGTATGCGGTACAGAGCAGCCTACAAAAAAAACACCCCACCCCTGACATACAAGCAAACAATGCATCTAGTCAGTGGAGGTTACTGTGCTTACCGGCGTTACTCCAAAGCAGCTCCAGCTCCAAATTACAGCCACATCTCGAGGCCTGTGCAGTGGGATGGTGCTGGGGGTTGTGCTGCTCTCACTCTACTGTGCTGCCCAACATGTCCCAGGTACTGCTGCTGACACTAGGAGGGGTGGGTCACCTCCTCTCTGCACCTGGACTGTAGCTCCAGTGGTGCAGCGAGGGCACTCGTGCTACTGCGATAGCAATGTGCGGCTGTCAATGGGTTCTCCTGGCTACCAGAGCCCATAGCTTAAGTGTGCCGCCACAGCTGCTGGGTGTGATTAAAGCAGCCAGCCCTAAATCAGGGACAGAGCTCACGCAGTGACAACACAGCCTCCCTCCACACAGAAGGGCCTGGGAGAAAGTGAGGGGCAGGATGAGCCATGAAATAATTTAAGGATAAAAGGTTGACAGAACCAGTGGCCATCTTGAAAATGTGCCCTCTGCACATTCTAGTGCCCAGAGCAAATAAGCAGTGCTGGTGGGCAGTAAACTTCCCTATGGTGGTTTTACAGAGTTTTTTGCCGAACTGCACTCTCCAAGTGGAGCACGGAGTAGCAAAACTCCACAAATTCTGCTGGCAGAGCAAAGCTTACCACCCACCCCTACATCACACTAGCCCACACGGTGAAGGAGTGGTGGACTCCTGGCCTGAAAGCTCCTGACTGGGTCTGTAGCATTGGGGGTGCCCTTCATGTACTTTACAGGGCCCCCCTCAAGTTTCGGCACACCACTGCACGTGCATTGCCTGCTTGACATGATCAGTTTATCTGTGATGTTGCAGACAGCTTTAGCTGTCTTGACCCCACACACAGAGCACACAAAATGTGCATCTATAGAGATGGAGAAAGGAACTTTTGGATTGCTCCTTTATTCAGTACAGCTAATTTTAGGCACTGGCTTAAGGGGTTAGGCATTAGTGTTGGTATCAGCCCATGGTATTTCGTGGATATGAACTGCTTAGAAAATGTTTCACATACATTAGAGTTGATTACTTTTTGATGGACTTTTTTTAAACTTGAAGGACTAACGATCCCCTTAGCACCTCTCAACCTGTATAAATGTCAGTGCCTCTAAACCTCTAGTTACCCTGAAAGCAGTAATGCGCTTAATTTGTGGGTGGAAAACCCCAACTGCAACCAAGTGCCTTAAAGGTAAAGCATTTGTAAACATATACTTCTGAAAAGAAGTTAACTATGATTAGCATTTAATGAATATTCACTTAAAACCTTTAATATCCCTTTGGGGTGGCTTGATCCATCCATCTAGGAGAATTAAGTGGTGTCCCCAGGCCTGCAAATGCTTTCACTGTATTTTTATTAACATTTCAGTAAAGTGCAAAGTGTGAATGTAGTTATGGGGTAGTGTGTAGGGCTCCATATGTAAAAGTTGAGGTTTGATTCTTAGGGGTCGATTCCGATCCGGGTCGGACAGCTCTCCGAGAGCTGTTCGTAGCCTTACCTTGTGACCGACCCATACCCGGAGCTGGTCCATCCAGTTGATGAAGTACGATGCGCATAACTGCCAAAAATCCGACCGACACGTAGGCTGTGATTCAAGTTTCATTCTCCGTCCGAGCCGTAACTCCTAACACCCAGCCGAGTCGGCCGGAAGCAGTATCCATAGCAGTTTCCGCCCGGACAAGAACGATGCGTACTTCCTATGCACCGGACGGGTCGCCACGTACGGCACGTCACAGCATCCGGAAAAGAAGCATATCAGGTACGATTCGCGCCATAAATCAATCCATGGCTACGAGACGGACCAGTTTGCAACGGGTACGAGACAGAGCAACAAGCAGCGTGTAATAGACGAACACATCATGAATCCCATCGCGCAGGTCATACCAGTACTCTACATCTATGACCGGATCAGGAACAGATGCGGACGGTGCAGATGGTAAATCAGACACCCACCCCAAAAACAAACGACACGTACCCGCAAACTGTCACACACACACACAGGGGATCCATATCCTGGCCTCTAACATCAGGCCACCATAGGGGTTGTATGGCCAGCACCACTACCACCCCCACCTATAGGGCTCATGTTGACCATCACTACTGCCACCCCCACCCATAGGGCTTATGTTGCCCATCACTACTGCCACCACCACCCATAGGGGTTCAGGTCGCCCAGCACTCCTGTCACCCCCACCCATAGTGCTTATTTTGCCCTTCACTACTGCCACCCCCACCCATAGGGCTAATGTTGCCCATTACTCCTACCACCCCCACCCATAGGGACTATGTTTCCCAGCACTCCTGCCACCCCCACCCATAGTGCTTATTTTGCCCTTCACTACTGCCACCCCCACCCATAGGGCTAATGTTGCCCATTACTCCTACCACCCCCACCCATAGGGTACCAGTTGCCCATCACTACTGCCACC
Organism: Triturus cristatus; assembly: GCF_964204655.1. NCBI lineage: Eukaryota > Metazoa > Chordata > Amphibia > Caudata > Salamandridae > Triturus > Triturus cristatus. The sequence continues at coordinate 262,561,796 of NC_140581.1, read as the reverse complement.
CCCACCCATAAGGCTAATGTTTCCCATCACTCCTGCCACCCCCACCCATAGGGCTTATGTTGCCCATCACTACTGCCACCCCCACCCATAGGGGACCTGTTGCCCAGCACTCCTGCTGCCCCCACCTATAGGGGACCTGTTGCCCATCACTACTGCCACCCCCACCCATAGGTGCTTATTTTGCCCTTCACTACTGCCACCCCCACCCATAGGGCTAATGTTGCCCATTACTCCTACCACCCCCACCCATAGGGTACCTGTTGGCCATCACTACTGCCACCCCCACCCATAAGGCTAATGTTTCCCATCACTCCTGACACCCCCACCCATAGGGACTATGTTGTCCATCACTCCTGCCACCCACACCCATAGGGGACCTGTTGCCCATCACTACTTCCACCCCCACCCATAGGGACTATGTTGCCCAGCACTCCTGCCACCCCCACCCATAGTGCTTATGTTGCACATCACTACTGCCACCCCCACCCATAGGGCTAATGTTGCCCATCACTACTGCCACCCCCACCCATAGGGGACCTGTTGCCCAGCACTCCTGCCACCCCCACCCATAGGGGACCTGTTGCACATCACTACTGCCACCCCCACCCATAGGGACTATGTTGCCCATCACTACTGCCACCCCCACCCATAGGGGACCTGTTGCCCATCACTACTGCCACCCCCACCCATAGGCTAATGTTGCCCAGCACTACTGCCACTCCCACCCATAGTGCTTATGTTGCCCATCACTACTGCCACCCCCACCCATAAGGCTAATGTTGCCCATCACTACTGCCACCCCCACCCATAGGGAACATGTTGCCCAGCACTCCTGCCACCCCCACCCATAGGGGACCTGTTGCCCATCACTACTGCCGCCCCCACCCATAGGGACTATGTTGCCCATCACTACTGCCACCCCCACCCATAGGGGACCTGTTGCCCATCACTACTGCCACCACCACCCATAGGGAGTATGTTGCCCAGCACTCCTGCCACCCACACCCATAGTGCTTATGTTGCCCATCACTACTGCCACCCCCACCCATAGGGCTAATGTTGCCCATCACTACTGTCACCCCCAACCATAGGGGATCTGTTGCCCATCACTACTGCCACCACCACCCATAGTACTTATGTTGCCCATCACTACTGCCACCCCCAAACATAGGGCTAATGTTGCCCATCACTACTGCCACCCACAGTGGACCTGTTGCCCAGTACTACTGCCACCCCCACCCATAGGATGTGTGATGTGCCACACATCCATCATACACCAACATTAGGTAAGTCAACAAAATACATCACCCCTAACATCAGGACAACATTGTGGACTCTGTGACAAATGCCCACAACAGTGATCATGATTTTGAACATACAATGTAACTACCATCACATGTGTGACCAAACACTGAGTGTGATCTACACAAGCCAAGCATCACTAGCACTGTGTCAATGTAAAAATGACACCCCCTCACTGTGTAGAACAAAAGTTAAGTGTGTGCTTACAAACTGCAGCAGATGTTGAGCATTGTGGTGATGGGGTCCAAAACCCCCCTCATCACAGTGACCAAAAGGTAAGTGTCATCATGGACAAAGCTTCAAATGCCAAACAGCATGTATGATTCCTGGTCCCAACACATGAAACACTTTTGGGCCAAAGTAGTGGTTGTATCCCATACCCACAGAGATGTGGTAAGGCTAACAGGGCTGTGATAACCTAACATACACTCGGCCATGTGCAGACAAGCACCACCCATGAGGGCTGACAATGCATACAGTGTACAATGACACAAAAGCAGAAGTGACCATCACAAAGCATACACACATCTCGAAAATAGACACACGAATCAAAACATGCTGTGTAGACTGTAGGTGTCAGGTCGCAAACTCCCATTCCATGCCAGCAATGGCACTCAACAACCAGGATGAATGTGCAGAATGATGTGATATGACTCACAGGGACAGCAGGGTAAATCACAAAAACAACATCCAGACAATGGCCCACAACATCAATACCAATGCACTGGTGCAGATGCACAAACACAAACAGGCAACCTCACACTGCCCATCTGACACACCATGTTTGTGTGTGTGTCTCAGTATCCGCAGGCAACTACACAACACATGAGGGGGGCTGAACTACAGTGACACATACATGGACACAGTGCCATACACAAGTAACCCATCAATGGGCCCCCCTTAGTGGGCAATCAGGCATTGTGAGATGAGAGGGAGCACAGCAGACACATGTGACACAAGCTGGAATGAACAGCAACTAACACAGCAAGAGACTGGCACACAACAGCACTACTCCCAGGGACCAGACATTGAGGAGACACAAGCATGCATGACACCTCCACTGTGCTGACAAAGGTAGATGTCGTACAAACTGTGAAACCCTGTTCCACAAACGTACATCACACCTACACAAACACAAATCACTCAGCATGGCCGGTCATCCATGGACAAACGGGAGCTAGGGGCCCATCCATGCAAACATTTACATCAGTCCACCCTCAACACCACACACCCTGAACTGCACCAATGTGCATCTATGAAGCCCACATGGACAGGTGACATTTCACATGCACCAATGACAAACACAGTAATGTTGGGAGGAACTAAGGTGCACAGACTCATCACACAAGGCCAGTTTACAACCCTGATGAATGACAGACATACTGCACAGTATGCGGTACATGGCCATGACGTCAAAGCTCACGTAACCTGCAGAATACCTGCCACAGTCCCAGGACAATGCAGAAGCCAAGGAGAACCACAAGGCACACATGCTGACACCTGCAAACATTGCATCCCTGAACCGGACAAGTGGGATCAGTCACACACACATACACATGTCTCAATCACTGAAAGGTACCACCTAGGGACAACTACATGATATTGCAAACAAACAAGTGTCTTGGGGACCCCTGACTGTGTCCCATCTGACAACATCATCACCACTCAGAACTGAAAAATCCCAATGATGAAACACAAATTAACAGTAGTGTGTCATGCACCCACACATCTGGTAGCCCATGGCAAAGTTGTGGGATGAACACAGTACCACTCAGCAAGCATCAACAACAGGAACATATCAAGGGAACACTGCCTGTGTATGAAAAGGGATGTGGACACACACACACTTACTCACACAGCACACACCATGGGCCCAGGCAATGTCACGGAACAACACCCTTACTTGAGGGAACTCAACTCCTGTGGAAGCTCAGCTGTGCCAAGCATAGCCCCAGCAGGTCTCAGTCATGTCAGCAGAACACTTGGTCAGTCAGCCATCAGTTACCACACAATGAAGGGTCTGGTCACAACAGCCTGGGTACGGCAGTGTCCCTTAAGTCATCTTCACATACTCAATACATATGTACAGCAAGTTGCACAGAGGACCCAGTTGCTCCTACACCAATGATGCCAACACTTATATGTCCAGTGGAGATGCGCCCACAGTCAGGGAAATAGACAAATTGGACAATGGGAAGCACATCATATGTGCATGTGTGCAAGCAACATATGTGACCATGCAAATGAAATGTTTACAGAGTGTCCACTAATTGTTAATCATGACACACCCATTTAGCTGCAAAGGATGATATGGATAACGATCAGAATAGGATACACATTTCATGGACCACATGGAGTGCCTCACATCAACACCTCAGTATTCAACATTTGAAATACAGCATTACAACTACAAGAACATGCTAAACATAATCAACATAATGTACAGCTAAATCAAATTCACAAGGATAAAGAAAAAAGCTTTATTCAGCAGATGAAAAATTAAACATCCGTTCAGAACAAAGGCCAATGGCCAGTCCATTATCAAATGGTAAGAAGTGAACTTGAGTGACAACTGTCACACATTACTTGCCTGCACTGGTAGGGACAGGGGACATCCCCTTGGAGGGGCATACATGGGGGCAGGCCAGGCACCGCAGGGACTGTATCAGGACGCAGCAGAAGGAGGCAGTGAAGGGGTGGTGGATGCAGGAGAGTCACTGGCAACTGTAGTGGAGCTGACTGAAGTAGTGGGTGCACTCATAACTGTGGGGCACAAGTCAGATGGGGTGGGTGCCGGCACTACTGCAGTGGGAAGGCCAGATGGAGTGGACTGGGTCCCCACTGCAGTGCCCAAGTCAGACGGGGTGGTCGTGGACTCTACTGCAGTGCCTAACTCTATGGGAGCGGAATGGGGTTCAGGTGAGGTCGGCAGAACAGAGGGGGGGACACGGTCCCAACATCAGTGGCACTAACTGTCTGACCAGGGGTGGAAGAGCAAGTGGTAGGGAGGAGGGCCTCAGCATTTTGGGGATGGTGTATCTGTGGGTGGGGGAACCTGGGGCAGTGTGTGGCGGGGGAACCTCTGGAGTGGTTGCTTGGGGGATGGAGGACGGAGACTTCGCCGTGGTGCTGCGGGCTGGGGTGGGGTCTTTCTCTTCTGGCTCCGGGGGGACTTGCGGGTGGGGGCCTCAGTCTGACTGTGCCTGGGGGAGGGTGTCCGGGTGTGAGGGGCACTCCCCTCTGTGTGTGGGGACTTCCTCTTCCCCTTGTAAGATGGATCTGCTGGGTCAGTGGGGAAGAGTTATGCACAAAGCAGGACCTGCCCCGTGAAAAGTGGTAAACAAAGTAAGCACGCTTTCATCAGAATCCCTTGCAAATTCAAAGCTATTTTGTTTGATATTACATGTGCGGCCAATTTTTGCCATACAACAAACGGGTCTGATGTCACTCACTTCTTTAGAAAAACTTCTTCGTGTCTAAGTGTGTATAAAGGTGTTTCCCTGATAATCTCTTTCCCAAAAGTAGTTTGTGTAGAAAGAAAAGACAGAAGGAACCATACATTTATGGTATCCACTCAAAAACAACAGTGGTAGAAAAAAAGGTGGGCAGGGACTGGCAGTGCCTCACGGAAGTAACACCAACGAGGATGAGCAGACAGGTACTCGCCTGCTACCTCACGTTTTCATCATAGGCAACTGCCGCCCAGAAAGGAAAAAAAGGGGAATAAATCAAAAAGCCTCTAATCAATCCCAACAACTGGTGCCTAGTGAAACTTATATACTAATTTGTGTCTGTGTTCATAAATAACAATGTCGACCCAAAAGAGAGAGACTGTGTCTGATCAGAACCCACGTCAAAGTTAAAACCAAGCGAAACTACACTAGCTGTATAATTCTTTATTCTGTGCTGTGTGTCTGCTCATTTAAAACCAACATGTTTCATTGCCTAATTAAATTAGCAACAACTTCTTCAGGGCTAGGGTCGACTGGCCACTCTGCGTTTCTAGTTCAGACCAGTGAACTATCTGTCTGCACCATGAAGATTGCTCTCGTTCAGCATACCTCAACCCTTCATATAGATAGGTGTGTGCTACGTCCAATTGTACTTGTCCACCTGGACTGGTTACCCAATGGCCGCGGATTTGTGTTTCTCGTCAGCCCTCTGGTCCGGATGATACTCTGTGGGGAAGAGGCCAAGGTCACAAGAAGGAGCTTCTGTGGAGATAGGGTTGCAGGTGAGTCAAGGGAAGGGGGCTGGGAGGGAGAGGTATCGGAGGACTGTGGAGTGGTTGTGAATGACTGTGTGTGTGTCTGCAAACGATCCCCTGTGAGTGTAGTATCAGTCCCCTGCACTTGCTTGTGTGCACGTCTAGGCCTTGGTTTGGGTGTTTGTGTGCTGCCCGTGTCTGTGTGTTTGTGAGAATGTGCAGGAGTGTGTGTGCTTGGGAGAGGTAGGGTGCTAGAAATCATGAGTGGTGCAGGGGTAGGAGGGGTGCTGGCCTGTTGGAGGCGGGACACTACTGCCTTCAGGGAGGAGGCCACAGACTGATTGTTGTGTCGATAGACTGGTGTGTGCATAGAGGACACTCAGCATTGATGTCTGCCTACATGGATCTGTCTAAGTAAGTCCACAGACTCCTCACTCAGGGCAGCAGGGGACACGGGGCAGGGGGTGCGGTGCCTGGCACAAAAGAGACATGCTCACGAACACGGGAGCCTCCACAGACCTATGGGACGGGAGCCGATGGAAGGGTGGTGATGGTGGTGGTGGGGACGGTGGCGGGAACAGCCTCACTAGCTGGGGTTAGGTGGCTGCTGACACCCACCTCCACAAGGGAGTCATCCTCTGAGCTGCTGTGGCCCTCAGCTGGGGTGGATGGTGCTGAGGACTCCTCGTGTGGCTCCTCTCGCCCTCCGTGCCACTGGGTCCCCCCGACTCCTCGCATTCTGTCCCAGTCAGGCTCTGTGGCACCTCCTGGTCCGTGGAGCTGTCCCCTCCTGTGGCCGTGTATGTATCTGGATAGAAATAGGAAAAAAGAGAACAACATCAGTCACCTGCACTGACTGCACAAACCACAGTGAGTACAGCACATCACAGGGCAAGCCCTGGCATCATCAGTTGAACACTGCTCAAAGTGCCCACACTGTTTAGAATAAGCCAATTGTCATTCGCACCATCAACCATGGCACTCATATCCCTCCTGGACTTGCACCCATGTCTGTTGCATGTTGGATGCTAATACCCCAATGTGCCAACATGCACCACCCACACATTTGTTGGACATGCAAGTGAACATGTAGGAGTATGTCACTATACACACAGCACATCTCTTGCCACTGACTCAGTACAGGTGTCCGGATGAAGGGATGGGCAGAGACTCATTTCACATGCTTGTGATGCATGCCAGCAACACACACTATGATGTTCTCATGTCTTGATAGTCAATGCCACAATGGGGTGCATGGAGCACACTTGAACACAATGCAGGATCACTCATAGCAAGTTAAATACCATGGCACTGGCATGCCTGGAAAGTCAGTCAACACTGTCTCCTGTCACACTGGCAGGGCATCCAGACAACAACAGTATGCACTGTATCACAATCATAGCCCAGGGGTAAAGCAAACTCTGCAGCTGACAAGTGCACTTGCCGATCCCCTGCAAACAACATATCCTGGAGCCAAAAGACCCCACATCATATAAATCAGACATATGAGTCTCTGCGAACACAACTCCCTGTACATTAGCACATCACTGTCTGCTGTGCATGTAACCCAGCTGCCTGAAGTACACAGTTGCATACACCATTGTGCACTGTCAAATGAGCACACACCTATATGTCACACAGGTCTTGTCTCTCATAGTCACATCTCAGATGTCTTGCTGACCCTCAAACTCATGAACACCACAGTTGTACGTAACAGGAAGCCACACCACACTGACACAGAGGTCGACACCTGAAGACACCTGTCACTAAGCACAACCTGTAAGTTGATATACAGGAGTGGGATTACGGAGTGTTTCTAAATGCCCTTGAGTAGTCATGACTGCCCAGGTCTACGTGAAACAGTGTTTAGCCCTGGACAGTAGTCAGGTGGCTAAGCAAGTGTGACACACTTGATATACATACTCCTGAGGCACGCAAATTGGAGTCCCCTGCTGCATGGGTTTGTTTGAAATACCCCAGCCACATGTGGCGAGTTAGACCAGCAATTGGAACACATATCAAGGGCACACACAGATCACATGTCAGATCTCAGGCATTGGGTAAACAATTGACCCACCCATGAAACACACAACAGAGTCACGGGAACAGATGCTGTCCGGAAGCTGAAGCATAGCTGACTGCAGGGACACAGTGCCCTAGTGACACAAGCAACAGACTGTTGGGGCCACACCTGTGGATGAGCTGAAGAGGGTGCATCAAACAATTGAGGGACATGAGTATTGGACTACAAGACCTACGTAATGTGGAAGTGTGACCAGGCCTAAAGACTGAAATTAGAATGTCAGACATAGTACACAAATTAGGCATGGACTTACCCCCTCCTTGCTGCTATCTGGCCTTCAGCTGCCCATCCAGGTCCGGGAAGACCACCGCCAGTATCCGGAGCATGTGGGGGGTCAGGGTCTGGTGTCCGCCCCTCCTGCGAGGAGGCGACAGCTTCAGCTGGACCCTTGCCATCCTCCGGGTCCAGCTCCGAAGGTCCTGCTACCTCTTCTGGCAGTTGCGGATCTGGTGCCTGTAGACCTCCACCGATCGAACTGCCCGGGCGATGGTCAGCCATATCTCCTGCTTCTGGTGGGCATCAACCTGTGAGGATGACAAAGTTAAAAGTCCATTTAGACACACGCCCCATATTTGTGCTGCACACAGTTGGATATACATGTCATCATCACAAAAGAAAATGAGTGACACAGGTAGTGCACCCATGGAAAAGGACAAATGCCCTGCATGTCTGACATGTTAACAATGCCTGGGAAGTTTAAGCTTGCACAAATGCACCTTAGCTGCAGAACACCTGCTCATTACATGTACCTACACACTTTGGGGGATGAAAGTACTCAGTAAGTATGCTTGCCACTGGTGTACACACTGCTAGTACTGCTAGTCAGACAACATGCATCATTAGGAAGGCAGTGGAATGCACACTCACCTGCTCCCCTGGTTTCCCACACAGCTTGCTGTACTGTGGAAGGAGCCCGTCCAGCAGGGCCTGGTTCTCCTCCTCAGTGAAGGCTGGGGCCCTCTCCAGAGTATGTGCCATAGCAGTAGCCAGAGGATGCAGAGACAGCAGCAGTGGTAGCAGGGATGTGGTCCAGTAGCATGTAGTGCAGGCAAGTGAGCTCCCAGGGGGACAGTCAGCCTTATATCTGTGCTGCAGAGGCAGACTCTGTGCCATGTGTCCCCAGTGATAGGTCCAACACGGTTGCATTCTATGAATCTGGCCATTTCATGGAAATGTACGACTCGTACACGTCTTCCGCATCGTTCAAATCTTCACCTCCATAAAACCCTAGGAATTGCAACATTGTTGTAGGCATCCAACTGAATTTCCATCGGACAACTCATACAAGTTTTGAATCTGCATCTGTCTCCATGACAGTACAGAGCCAATGGGTGCGCCCGGCTCGGTCAACTGACTGTACAACGCGTATTTTGAAAATACACATGCACCCGTCTCCATACGATTCAATGAGTAAGACGTACACCTGTCTCGGACCTCATTGCAGTCAATGGCAAAGCGTACGCACGGCTCGGTCATGAACCGTGCAATGCTTACGCATTATCACCCGCGTCTGACCTCATTGCAGTCAATGGCAAAACGTACGCACGACTCGGACATGAACCTTGCAATGCGTACGCATTGTCACCCGCGTCAGACCTCATTGGTGTGACTATTTGACATCTTCAACACACAATTACTTGCCAGGGACACATATGCACACCTACCACACTACAGCATTGGCCACACAGTGTCCCATGGCAGGTAAGGCTGCATTCCCTGTGTGTTGGGGGGGACAACATTTGGTTTGTTGGGTGGCACTCCCAGGCTGTGCACGTGTTCATGGGGGCAGAATCCTTTGTGTGTTGTGCACATTACCACTGTGATGTGCAACTGTACAGTTATGGGCATGAGTCATGGACACAGTTGCAGGTTGGATATGTTTCGGACATGTCACATACACCCTGAGTCCTGGGGGCGATGGCATGTATGTCACAGTGAGACCTGTAGCCACAATTCTGATGTACACCCACAGTCTATGTGCATGTTGTGTCTCAGATTTGGCTGATCAAATGTGCCCAATGGGAGACAGTCTCCACATCCATGTGGTTTGTGCAGCAACCTTGATGTTGTGTGTGTGTCTAAGAGACGTACATGTAGGGCCTGCAGTGACAACAGTGGCCACTACCTGTGGGACTCACGGTTGCCTTGTTGTGTGTACGTGATACGCCATGTCATGCCAGTGTCGATGTGGCAATACTGGGAACCTGGGTATTTTCATGGCAAAGATCTCTGATGCCTGGGAGACATCAGGCCTCACTTGTCACTGCGGTGTGTGTTTGTAACGTCACAGCAGTACATGGGTAGGGTGACACAGCCCAATGATTGGCCATTGCACTACATGGGACTTATGTGGAAACGTGGACTTGAGATGTGAGGTGATGTCCATGTAGGTGACATATGTGCCCATGCCCAACAGCACACACCTCAGTACATTGTGTATTGTCCTGATGTATCATGTGATATTTTGCTTGGTCATGGCCACATGGGTGGATGAACCGACAATCTTTCTTTGTGCATCTCTCTTCTGCAGGGCACCAGCTGTCCATAGACCATTCCCAGACCTTGAAACCATGCAGGAACGCGACTGAATCCGACTGTACCGCTTCACCAGGCCACTGATTGAGGAGTTGGCGGAGCAGTTGACGCCACATCTGCTACCTGGCCGGACATACCCTACAGCACTGACCCCAGAGGTGAAGGGGATGGCAGCCCTGCACTTCTTTGCTACTGGTACCTTCCAGTACACTGTGGCTACTGCTGGTGGTATGTCGCAAACAATGTTTAGTCATGTGCTACGCGATGTCTTGGAGGGGATGTTGCATGTCCTTGACCTGTACATCAAGTTCACTAGCCCAGCTCAACTCCCTAAGATAAAGGATGCCTTTTATACACTGGGGGGATGCCGAACGTCATCGGATCTATTGATGGTACACATGTGGCCCTGATACCACCACAGGCACATGAGCAGGCATACCGGAACAGCAAACATTTCCACTCCATCAATGCTCTGGTGGTATGTCTTGCAGACATGTGTATCACACATGTGTCTGCACGTTTCCCCGGTTCTGCGCACGATGCCTACATCATGAGGAGTAGTCGCATTGCAACGCTAATGTCACAGATGCCAGACCAGCGTACCTGGCTTGTCGGTGTGTACTGACTGTTTACTATTGTGTGTGTTTGGCAATGTTGTATTCCGCACTCCTACAAAACTCAGCTAATTGTTCAATTGTTTGTGTGTAGGTGACTCCGGATACCCCAACATGCCGTGGTTGCTGACACCCCTCAGGAACCCTGTGACACCAGCCGAGATGTGCTACAATGAGGCACATGGTCAGAGCAGGAGGGTGATTGAGGGGACATTTGGTCTCCTGGAAAGCCGCTTCCGCTGCCTGGACAAGACCGGAGGGGCCCTCCCATATGACCCTGCAAAGGTGTGCCAAATTATCCTTGTATGCTACATGCTACACAACATGGCAGTGCGGAAGAAGGTGCCTCTCATCCAGGATGACGTTGACCGACCTACGCCACCCATGGAGGATCCCGGCCTGGGACACGATGCCAGTGATGATGATGATGAGCTCATCACAACTTCTTCACCTGAATGTGAGTTTGCAGGGCTATTATATCAATGTATGGAGTTAGCCTGAAATGTGTTGTGGCTGCTCTGTTGCTGTCTGAGTGTGTTTGTGTGCCACTTGACTGGATGCGTGCAGTAACGTGTCCATTCAGGTGGTCTGTACTCCACAATATTGTAGTACTGCTAACTTGTTTCTGTGTAGGTTTCTTGTGACATGTTTTGTGCATGTGTATTGCATTTCTCTCATGTTCTGCTGTGCTTTTGACTGTGTCTTGTGTCTGTCCTTTCTAGGGTACTTTGCCTGTTGTTTGGTCAACACTGACCCCCAACACCCAGAATCCAACACCAGTGTGGGAGTAGTCAATTGCCATCAAGTGATGTGCCACACACCCCTGGACTTCAATTCTCAGACAGTCTGTGATCGTGTGTCCACCGTAACGTACAATTGCCTTGCAACTATTTTAGAATAAACATGTTGCTGATGTGTAATAAACCTGTGCTATGCTTTGTTAGGTGCGTTGTCTGTCTTCCCACATCTGAGTGACATTTGCTTACCTCACCTGTGGACTTTTTACCACTGACTGTGGATAGGTGTTGTTTCTGTGCATACCAATGTGTTTCTGGTCAACATCATTGTGTGGGTTGAGTAACATGGCCATGATGAGTATGTGTTGTGGTGCCATAGTGGTGTGTCTCCCTCATATGTGTCACATCACCATGACTCACATGACGGTGGTCACATTATTGTAGTATTTGGAATGCACTGTGTAGTTTAGAAGATCAACATCTCCATGAAACATGACAAGTTGGAATCACAACAGAGGCAAGTATGGTGTACTGGTGAGTTTATTTACGAACATGTGTGAGGATAGTGCACAGGATGGTGGGTGCTGTACATTGGGTTTTTAATCCAAAGTTCACAGTAGAGTTGGAAGTGTTGGTAGATGAAATGTCCAGAGTAAAGTCCACAGTCATCTGCTACATTGGACCAACATGAACCCTCCATGTCATGTTGGCGAGTTGTGTCCGATCGGACAAGGTGAACGTGTTGTGCACAAAGAACATTGTCCAGAACAGGTTGAGAGGCCCTGAGGGATGTGCAGGGACATCTACCTCTCACATGTCCTTCTTCAGATGACCCTCTTCTTCTTGGGGGGACTATCCTCAGGTGCAGGCCTCTGTGGTGCAGGGGACTCTCCGCCAGAGTCCTCCTCCCTCCCTGTGGCACTGGCAGATGGTGTGGCAGCAGATGTTGTGGCCACACAGGGAGGTGTGGACATGTTTGTGCTGATCTGGCGGAGGCATTGGAGTATGTCCCGATGCACCGCAGTAAGTGCATCCCACTTTGCCTCCATGCAGGCATGGTGGGCAGCCTGCTCCTGTTGTATGTCCTTGAGGAGCAAAGAACAGTACAAAATCTTGGGGTCAAAAGATTTTGTACTGTTCTTTGATACATGTTATGGGGAGCAAATCTTGTTGTGGTCGTTAAAATTCCCTAAGACCCTCTCGTTTTTTAACTGTATTGTCTGTGTCCTTGAGGAGCCCCACTACCTGGCCAAACCCTCCGGGGCTATCCTGGTACGCATCTATGATGTGTGCCAGTTGGGGGTCATCATGCAGTCCAGACCCTCTGCAAGGCGCGCCCTCTGCCTCCCACCCCTCCAAGCACCCCTATCCACATGGCAGGACCAGCGGCGGTACGCACAGGTGACACTGCGACCCCTTGGGTGGTGTTGGCTGTAGCTTCTGGGGGGTCCTGTGTCCCTGTGCTGTGGGTGTTCAGTGGCCTTGGTCTGTCCGTGTTGGTGAGGGTGCCCTGTCTGTTTCCAGATGCTGGAAGCGTGGTTACATGGGGTGCAGATGTTGGTGCTGCTGGTGCTGCATGATGACTCACACCAGAGGTGCCAGGTTGTTTGTCGTCATCCGAAGAGGACAGAGACAGATTCAAGCCAGAGAGCCCAGTGTCCACCAGAGTTTGGTACTGGGAATCCTCTTCATTTGATGCTGTGTCCCCAGCACCACCTGTGTTTGGAGGAGATACACAATGTAAGTTAGGTTTCTACAGGCATTAATAGTTCACAAACATGACATTTTCTACTGTATGAATGGATGCCTGCCTGTACACTGCTTTGTTACGGATTGTCACGGACATAGATTGATATTGTTGTTGCACATTGCACAGCCAAAATGCAACATTTCAATGTGCATGTCGAAGTGTGTGCATGCCCAGCTCATGTATAGATTTGTCTGTACATGACCATTACTACTCAAGGGCCATCACGTTGCTGACACAGGTGTGTCATCCCTGTACACATGTGAGCTTTAACAAGGACATATGTGCTATTCCAATGGGGATATGTTGTACTATTGGGGCATGTGCGGTAGCAGATTTTGATAGTCTTTGTGTGCCACATTGGTGTATTGGTACGACATGGTCACAGTCCGGTATGCCTGTGATCTCTTTGGAGGAAGTGGTTTTTTCCAGTGTTCCTGGTTCCCATCTCATTTCATACAAGTGATGATGTCACCATCGTTAATGAGTCTGGTGCTGAGTTTTGTACGTGCATATGTGATTTGACTTGTAAATGTTCTCCATGGTGACATGGATTGGGCAAGGTAGCACTCTGGCTTTTCAATGCTCATGACAGTGAGGGCCGGTGGTGTGTGTGTTGCAGTTTGGCTGCTGTGAGTAGCATATCTCCTCCAATGCTGTCCAGGTTAGACCTTGTGTCTACAGTGTCTATGTCAGTGAATGGTGTGTTGTCTGAAGGATGCATATGTTTCAGCACGATGTAGGAGTGGAATGCAGCTCACAACAGCACCGAGTGTGAATGCAAACATGCTATGGTGTCGGCTATATTGGTGTGTCCATTCCATTCACCGTCAGATGTCCCCTGTCAATGATGTATATGTGGGTTCCTGTGTGTTTTGTGCAATGTACCATATATGGCTCTCCACACTTGTCATCTGCAAAACACACTTCTCCTGCCCAGCCAGGGGGCACCCCTGGACACTGCATCCCCAGACAATGAGTTTGAACATATGGTTGCAATGGCTGTGTGTGCGACCGGGTTTTGTTTGGCCAGTGCATATGTATGATTGTCAGCCACATCATTTCGCAGGCCCAGTGTCAGACATCTTGTCAGACCCTTCCCACTCCCTCTGAGGCGAGCATGGTTTAGTGTGAGCTTGCTGGGCCATGTGGGTGGCTGGGGATTGTCTGTGACTGCAACTCCCATCAGGATCTTGACTACACCCCCCTTCCCAGCATGCCCATACTCCCTTCCTCTTGACTCCCTGTGAGGGGGTGTGACAGCAATGGCAAGATGGCTTATGTGCAGTCCTGGTGTTTGTTGCTGCCCAGTTCCCAGCATGGCCTTTTGCTCCCCACAACAGAGCACAGTGTCAGACATCCTGTCAGTCCATTCCCACTCCCTGTGAGGCAAGCATGGTTCAGTGTAAGCTTTCTGGGCCATGTGGGTGGCTGGGGATTGTCTGTGACTGCAACTCCCATCAGGCTCTTGGCTACACCCCCCTTCCCAGCATGCCCATACTTCCTTCCTCTTGACTCTGCTTCCCTGTGAGGGGGTGTGACAGCAATGGCAAGATGGCTGACTGTGAAATCCTGGTGTTTGTTTGGCTACAAGTCCAAAGAGAGCCCCTGTGCTTCACACAGAAGCACCCAGTACGGTGTATCTTTTGCTGATATTTCACTGAGGTGTGGGTCAATGCATTCTACCCGGTAAGTTGTGTGGAGTTTGTGTTGAAGGGTGTGTGTGTCTCCACATGCTGGTAAGTATGGTCAGAGCTGTCAGTCCTCCTTCCCACCCGGCCAGACATCCCATCATGAAACGTGCTTCCATTGGAGGGCGTGCAAGTTGTCTTTCAGGATGTCAGTCAGTGGTGTCCTGCTTCTGATTTGCGCGCAACCCCTACCAGGGCTTCGTGCTCCCCACAGCAGGACACAGTGTCAGACATCTTGTCAGTCATTTTCCACTTCCTGTGATGTGTGCATGTTACAGAGAGGTCTTGATGGGCCAATTGGGAGGGGGAGCATTATCTGTGACTACAAACCCCATCATGCTTTTGGCTACATATCCACTATTCCTTCCTGTCAGTCAGCTGCACTGTGAGGTAGTGTGTTTGTGTTGGCAAACTGTCTGACAGTGTTTATTTGGCTTTGTGCCACTGCCTTGCTCTATTTGTTGGTAGGTTTGTACATGTCATGACACAATTCCAAGTCACTATGAGATGGCAGGTAATGTGTTTGTCTGACTAGCATACACATCTTGGGATGATTATCTATTGGTTACTGTGGCTTTGCTAACGGTGCATGGTTTCACTGTCCCCTTGCTGAACAATATTGAGTATGTTGGTTGTGTTGATATCAAAAACAACCAAAGGTGACGGACTTAAATGGTAGCACCTCACTTTTAATAATGCTGCTGCCTTATCTGGCTGTTAGTGCACAATAACTCCAGTACCATTCACCTAGTGGTGCCTCAGAAAATAATCTGACAATTTATTCACAACAAATGGAGGTGCACTGAACATAAAATAGAGAGTCCAAAGTGTTTCTCTGTTTCTTTGTTTGACTTTTATTTCATAGCTGATAAATACACAACAGCCAACGCGTTTCGTTCCTTTAAAGACAAATTTTAACGGAACTTCTTCAGGGCTGCAACAGAATAGAAAAGACATTTTTATAACACTCATTAAAACTGACAGATGTACACATATTTACAAACGTTAAAAAAGTTTTTGTTTTAGATTATACAATTATACAAAAATGGAGTCATTATATACACAAGATGCCCTAAAAAAATATTTTTGGACGTTCTTTTACATATTCTTTAGCCCCTTATTTATATAGTTTTTTTTTTCAAAAGACATAAAAAGAGAGTCTTAATATACATCAATCACTGTACTATGTTCAAAGATCATAATGACAATTTCTTTAAAAACTCAAAAGAATATTTAATTTTTAAATTTATATTTTCCAAAGCTAAGACTCAAAAGATAAAAACTATTATCTCACCTCAAAATGACAGCAATTCAAGTATAAGCTTTATATTTGATGATTGGTGAGTAAGAGATAGACAGCGAGTCCCACTTGATGTTAGGACATCCAAAATATCAAAATTATCTAAAAATTAAGGCAAGGGAAACCAAATTAGAACAACCTGAACTTATTACCGAGAAATATCAAAAAGGGGGGTTTGAATAGTACCATTTATCTCACCTTAGTCGGTCGCAGAAGGTTTAAATATGTCTAGAGAACCAGTGGTTTGAATTAAAGATGAAAAGGTCCATTATAATGGTGACTTTCAGATTTCTTATTAAAAATCTAAAGCAGAAACAAAAACCAATACTGAATCAAAATATAATGGAAAGAGATAGAAAAATCATTACATAATGATTCGGCATTTATAAAAGTCACGAAACTCCACAATGCTCACCAATATTAAAAAAGGAATAGACCAAGACCAGAGATTTCAAATTTAAAAATCAGAACAGAAGACAGTGCGCAACCATAAACAATTTAGTAGTTAATCGATCGAACCTCTTTCTAGTATTGGCTAGGTTCTCACCTGTAAAGTAGCTTCAAATGGTTGTGTAAGGCGTAAAATCTTAATTTGCATAGGTGGACGCTCAATTTATTAACAGCGAAATATCGATCAATCACCTAATAAGAAATATATATGTATATAAATAATTTTTTGATGAACAAATTGATATTTACCAACAAAATTGTATATCTGTATATACGTTCAAACTGAAACATATGAAACTAGAAAGATAACTCATGTCTTAAAATTTTGATGAAGAAGGAATAAAAATATGTTGGTTGTGTACTCACCAGGCTCTGGTATGTCTGCTAGACCTTGGACGTTCTCTGGTGTTAGGATGTCCCGCACCTTCCCCTCCCAGGTCCTCCTGAAGTAGACTGGTTTGGCAGGAGGGCCACCGCCAGTGCACTGACTCAAGGCGTGATCTTTCTCGATGAGTTTCTTGACCCTCCTGCACACATCATACCACCTGTTCATTATATTGTCCTTTGTGCGCCTTGTTGGTGCTTGTGCATTCACCTTGTCCACAATCCTCGCCCACATCTTGGTTTTCTGTGACATGGGGGTCCTTTGGACCAATGCACCAAACAAATGTGGCTCTACTCTGATGATCTCGTCTACCAGCACTTCTAACTCATCATATGGGAACTTTGGATTCTTCTTTGGGGGCATGGTGATGGGTGGTGGTGGTGAGTGATGTGTGTGTGAGGGTGCAAGTGAGGGTGGGTTAGTGTTGGTTTTGCTAGCTGTGTGTGTGTGCTTTTGGTGAGGTGCTAATGGTGTGTGAGTTGTGTGATGGGTGAGTTGTGAGTGTGTCTGTGTTTGCTGTGTGATGGTGTTTGCTGCTGGCTGTTGTCTACTATTTGCAAAGGATCATGGTAGTGATTGATGTCCTTTATATAGGTGGATTTGTGGGTGTGTCTTTGCCCCACGTTTTTTTGGTTGATATTCATTGGCTTTGTCATTGCTTGTCTGGTCCTTTTTTGTCTTTTTTCCTTTGGGTTTTATAGGCATGAAGGAGACGTTCTTCCGACCGAGACGGATGTGCGTGTCGGTCATGCGGCTTGGGCCCCGTGCGAGTCGGTCTGGGTTTACATGCATTACATCGTACTGCGTGGATCGGTCATCGTGGGTACGTGTCGGTCGGTTTCATTCCGGGTACGTGTCGGTCGGTGCAACTCGCGTCAGTTTTCCGGCCGAATCACTGTCTTACGGCTTGTATTCCGTACGTGTCAGTTGTAATTCACACGCGTTGCATCGTACTGCACGGGTCGTACGGCGCAGGTCCGTGTCGGTCGGTATCCGTTCCGGGTCCGTGTCGGTTGGTACGATTTGCGGCCAGAATCGGAATCGGCCCCTTAGTAGTTACATTCTTACTATCTTTTTTAAAACAAAATATCTTTATTAGTCGATATCACTCAATGCATACATTCTCAGCCCCATGGTAAAAACTTTTTAATGGTTTCATCCGCTTTGTTTACAGTTCTATGGCGGTACCTCTTTCCGTGAATCTGAAACATACCCTCCCTTTTCCTCCGGTGGTTATCACAAAGTCACATGGCCACCTCAAGGGGGCAGAAGAATGTGTTACTGGGGCAACAGAGATAATTCAACTGTATATAATGAACAACAAACGATACCGCAAAAGAAGTAACCCAACTGCATGTGTGACCCCTCAGAGCACCCTTGCATCTCTAAAATGGCTGAGGAAGATATTCCAACCCTGGGATTGTCCCCTCGTTGATCCTAATGATTATATGTATGTATCTAGATATGTGTATATCTTTGTACAAATACGTATAATAACTATGGTTTTAAAAATATATAGATCTTCTTTAGGCCTACTTAACAAATAGAATAATATATATATTATGGTTAAATATATATATATTATTCTATGCTTAACATGTATACAGATCACTGCATAGTTTCATATAAGTTATTTGATTAGAGTCATATGGGTTGCTCTTTTATTTATCTATCACAATATGTAAATATTATCATAACTATTTTATCTACAAGTGGTGCACCATTGAAATATTGAGAAAAATATAACATTAAAATAGAATAAATGTAAAACATTGTTTAGATCTTGATGTATTAGCTTTGTTATACATGTATTCCCTTTCTATGCAATTATGTAGCCATACATTTATTACTTTACTCCTACTATAGATGAAAAAAAGACGAAAAAATAATTTACACTCGGCAATGCACTACTCTGTCCCACCAGATACCTCTCTCAGTATATTCTCTGCCTCCACTCTCTGATTCATCCCTAACCTCATTATGCTGCTGTGATCTCTAAAATACCTCTTTTTAGACTCTTCCTTCCTCTATCTCTGCTTGGCTCAGCCAAACCTCATTTTACAATGATGATCTCCAAAACAACCTTTCTAAATTCTTCCATCATGTAGCCCTCCTATGACTTATCCCAAACCTCTTTTTACTACTATGATCTCCCTAAACCCTTTCTAGAGACTCTTCCCCCCTCCATCTCTCCTTATACTCACCCCAAACCTCATCTTACTACTATGATCTCCCATACAACCCATTCTAGAATCTTTCCTCTTCTATCCCTCAACTACCCTATTCACTCCAACTAACAGACTTGCATGTCCCCTGCTCAAATTAACTCATATTTCCCTTTAGTAATCTACAACTAATCTTTTTTTAGTTCTGGAGTAGCATGTCAGTCGCCGAAAAGTGCTTCTATGTCTTGTCAGGGGTAGTAAAGGCTATAATGTCAGCACAGCAAGGAACACCCCCTCCATCACCCTCCTAAGTTCCATTCTTTCTTTAAAGCAGCATCCTAGAAAAACTCTGCTTTGCCTAGGAAACAGTCTTTCCTAGCCTCTTAATTCCTCTGCCACCAGGCACTTTTCCAAAATTCAGTTCACCCAGTGGCTCCCTTGCTGCTCCAGCCAGGCTTCAGGGACCTGAGGACTCCCATATAGCGAACTCGCAGCTCGAGCTTTTGAAACTACAAGAAGATGTGTCCATAACTGCCAGACAATCATATACAATTTTCAAGGGTAACTTGTTTTACCATTCATGAAAGACTTGGGGATGTAGCCTTCGCATGCTTTCCCGTTATTAATAGGAAAACGATTCACCTCAATAGAAGGCTCTGTCACTAACAACCCCCCACATGTATTTCTTTAACAGGAAGAGTGCATGTTGACTGGAGTTTATTATTTGTAGCTTTTGTGATTTTTACTATTCTGTTGCTGGTTTGACAAACAGAGCAGAGAATAACTTTCCAAGCCCAGGCTAGCATACACTACCAACTGCATTCACACCAATTCACAATCTAGCAGTCATGCTTCAAAACAGTGCTCTCATACCTCTCACGAACTATCAGTCACTCTACCAACAGCACTCTCACACCCCTCTTAGTAGCCGTCACCCACTACTGACAAATATTTTGCACGCTTCAAAGTCTAAGGGGCATATTATCACGAACGGCGTTAAAATTATAGCCGCTTTAGCGGCAGGAAGCTGCTGCTGAAGCGGCGCTAATGGGCTTGATAATATGCCCTAGAGAATTCCAATAGAAGCCCATGTTCTGGTGTGAACATGGGCTTCTATTGGAGTTGTCAAGGGCATATTATCAAGCCCATTATCACCGATTTAGCGGCAGTTTCCTGCCGCTAAAGCGGTGATAATTTTAACACCGTTCTTGATAATATGCCCCAAACAGTCTTCAGATACCAACAGGCTTCAGAGACATAGCAGTGTCACATCACTCTTAGGGGCATATTATCAAGAACGGCATTAAAATTATCGCCGCTTTAGCGGCAGGAAACTGCCGCTAAAGCGGCGATAATGGGCTTGATAATATGCCCTTGACAATTCCAATAGAAGGTCATGTTCTGGTGTGAACCTGGGCTTCTATTGGAATTCTCAAGGGCATATTATCAAGCCCATTAGCGCCGCTTTAGTGGCAGTTTCCTGCCGCTAAAGCGTCGATAATTTTAACGCTGTTCTTGTTAATATGCCCCATACTTTCTTGACAGATTACCAGTCATACGCTACCAAACATACTCCCTGCCAGCAAAGAGGCAGTCCCACACTATCAACAGCACACTCAAATTTATCACAATAGCACCAAGTTTCAGTTTAAAAACATCTTATTCAGAAGATGTTTTCATCCATAAAAGTAGCATAGATATAACAAATAAAACATAACATACAATTAATATCCTGTCGACTGAAAATAAATGTGACAAAAATATCAGGTACAACTTTTTTAAAAATAGTAAAGTGCCATGCGCTCTTATAGCATGAGTTAACAAGCATTGGCATAGCCAATAGGTCTCGCCTTTGGGACCTTATAAATGTTTAGCCATGCAACAGTTGCATAACTAAATACTTATAAGGTCCCAAAAGCGAGACCTATTGGCTATGCGAAAGTAAAAGTGATCGCGGTAAAGCGCACTGTAGCTCCAGGCTGGCCTGGTAGCACTTTTTGGAGCCCTCTCAATAAGTCTCGCCAGACCAGCGCATGCGTTGGGTCAGACGAGACCTAAAATTGAGCCTACATGTAAAAAGGTCTCCACATCAAACAGTTACATAAGTAATAAACTACGGCTTTAGACTGCCTGATATTTTGATGCTTATTTTTAAAAAGAGGAATTCAAAACAGCCTGATATAAAATTCATAAAATTCACAGAACAATAAGAAATGTATCATTGTTTGGCCAGTTTTACCATCACACGGGCACTAGATAGCAGCAAGATTTGACTGATACCCAAGCGGGAAGCACAATAGATATTTGGTGACATCAGCTCGAAACCTAAATAACAGAGGGCCATAATATCAAAACCGGCGATAATATTATCGCCCCTATAGCGGCAGGAAACTGCCACTAAAGCGGCAATAAGGGGCTTGATAATATGCCCTTGTGAATTCCCATAGAAGCCCAGGTTTACACCAGAACCTGGGCTTGTATGGAAATTCACAAGGGCATATTATCAAACCCCTTATCGCCGCTTTCACGGCAGTTTCCTGCCACTAAAGCGGCGATAATGTTATCGCCGGTCTTGATAATATGGCCCAGGGGCGCTCAGGGACAAATATGCTGCAATATGGGGTTTCCCTGCTATATTTCTGACGCCTTTCCTGCATGGACTCATAAAAAAATGAAGCTATTTTTCTTTTATTCAGGCTTGAACATGAATTTGGCTCCACAAAAGCCCTCTGCATACCAATTTTTTTTTTTTTTTTGAAAAACCTTTATTGACATGTCAATCAAGAACAAGTATGGGCCTACAACCCCCCGGGGCCGGCCGCTAAGCAATCAGAGCAACAAAGATCAAATGTAAACACCGGCAGCACCTCGGGGAGCAGAATCTTCATGCTAATACTGTGAACAGCGCAGGTAGGACACCAGGAGAAAGAAGGTTTTCATTTTACAATGGAACAAGACAGAAGGATCAGGTGCCGAACAATTTCCCAACAGCGATAAAAGGTATGCAGAGTAATAGACGTAAGCAATAAACAGCAATCTATTGGATCAATGGCGCAGACACAGGAAATTCAGGATGGGGAAGAATATCATAAACAGTTGCGCCTGCAGTCCCCCGCCCGAACTCCCAGAGAACACCCCGGAAATTGTGGCACACGTGAAACGGCAACGAGCCATAACAAAGGAGGTGTATCACGCTGATCCCAGAAAAAGAAAAACAAGAGGAATCAGAGAAGAAAAAGGAGGCCATGGAAAAAGAGGTGAAAGACTAAAGAATCCCCTCCCCCAACCCCCCACCCTGCACCTCTGCAAATGAGTACGGCCCCCCCCCCAGCAGTGTGCCTGTCGCCCTAGAACCAGACCCGAAATATAGAAGAATAGGGAAAAAGAGTAGGAAAAGAACCCCACCAGACGGGGGGGTATAGAAAGTGTTAATAAACTGGAGGAGGGCCTTCAAAAACATACCCCCGGCTTCTCCCTCCCGCACGGTAAGTTTTCCCCAAAGTAAACAATAAGCAGCACAAAATCGATCGTATCAAAGAAAGATGGGGAGCATTATGCACCTATTATGCTAACAGCTATGCCATGAGAGCACGCAACCCCTGAGCCCGCCCGTCCACTAGATGACCACCCCTGAAGGATCAGCCTTATCCCTGACCACTCTTTGCAATTCCGCCCATGCCTACCCCTCGACCCAGCACCATGTCCAATGTTCCAAGGTAGAGGAGTGTCCAAAAACGACCAAGAAGCGACGCACACAGGTGGGGTGGAAGTCTCTGAGCACCAACACAGTCCGCATCATGGAGGGACGGGCTTCCCAGTGCTGCCCCAGGATCTGCACTGCACTCGAGGTCCAGGAAGGCAGAAGCAGCCAAAGTAGACAATTGTTGCTGGAATTGTCCCCGGGTCGCCGGAGGCTGTGTACGGGACGAGGCCACCACCTCCCACTCAGGTCCAATACCTCCGGGACAGATCAGACCCTCAGCTAGCCGATCACACGGTAGCATATTGTCCGGAGTGTCCAGCTGTGCGCTAGTCTCAGGGGTGGCCGCAACAGTGTCCTCCTGTGCGCAGTGTGGGAAGTCCCTGTGTACCTGAGGACAGGCGGGCCGCCACTGTCCCAACGCTGATGCCACACCGTCGAGCTTACTCCCCAAGACCCCGACGCCATGAACCAAGGAGGAATGAAGAGCACCAAGGGCCTCGAGGAGGTCGCCGTACCCCAGCACAGCTCTCTGCGATCGCTCCGCCACACTCCCAAAAGTCAGACACTCCCAATCCTGCTGAGACCCAGTGGACAGGATGGTAGGCCGCATCGCAACAAGATGGCCGCCAAGTATGCCCGACCCGTATTGGGGCCGGGACCCAGGGACAAGCGCCTCGAGGTCCACGTCGCTGGAGACAGGGTTCCGGGGGCAGGCAAAAAAGTTATCCGTTGCGTGGTCACGGGCAGCAGTCGTCCCCACCACGGACCAGCTCCCGCGAAAATCCGGGAGCGGCCCGCAAGGATCAGGGCGAGATACGGGCGGCGTCCGGGCAGCTCACCATCAAAGGCAGGGGCAATCACCGGAGGATCTGAGAATTGCACCCCCGGGCATGCACTCGGTCCGCTACGCTTGACAGTAGGAACGACCACGACGAAATGTAGGCCGAGTTTGGCACCGCTCCGGTGGACCGACTCCACCCAGTCACCACAGGCCGCTGTTGTTGAACTGCCACCCGGCCAAGGCGTCCACTCGAGGTCCTGGCTCCAGGGCTGCACGGGCCGCAAAGTTCAAATGCACATTTCTCCGGCGATACCGCAGCCAGAAACCTCGGAGTCACACGATCGGGTGCCACTCTCCTTCAGAAACACAATCGCATAGCACAGGCTGAGGATCTCGTGCAGGATATCCGTGCGGGGTGCGGAGGTTCACGGAGCCGGGAGTCTAAGCCGCCGTCCCGGTCGCCATCTTGGCTCCTCCCCCTGCATACCAATTTTATCCATTTCTGATTCCACATATGCCAACCACGGAATTCGGAGGCCGTTGTCGCAAGAAAGGCAATCAAGTATTACATCTCTAGTTAATGATGCCTTCTTGTTGCTCCAAATTGACAACCAAACAATTAAGGGTCCTATTATATAGTGTAGGTTCAGTTCTTCATAGCATACAACGTGTGAAGTGGAGATGGGTCAAGGAGTCGACTGCAAAACCTATTTTCTTCATGTTGAATGGCTTCACAGTTTGCAATCCCCCATATTTCGGCTCCATAGGTAGCAATGAAAGCACGTTGACATTTGTAAATCTGCAGTAAGAGTACCAATTTCCCCTGTCCTCTAGGTTGAGGGAGACAGAATAGAGAACCAATTGCCTTTGAGAACTGTGTTCTGCGGTCTACAATACCTGATGCCCCTACTCCCGAAGCAGAAAACATAACTCCCAAATATGGGAAACTATTAACACTAATATCAAAATGGCACTCATTTATTACTAACAGCCCTCTGACATAAATGACAGACTAGCAATCACACACTACTGGGTCACACACATCACAGACTAACTGTCATACACTGCAACATTACTCTAACACCTGTCACAGACTAGCAATCACACACTACTGACAGCACTTTCACAGGCCTAATAGAATGGCAGTCTCATATGTCCAGCAGCACATTCACCCCTCTCACAGATAAGCTTTTTCATAGTTTAACAGTCTTGCACTACGGATAGCACTCACACCCCTAAGAGTAGAAGTCAAAAAGTACTGATGCCTTGTTACACCCAGCACAGACTAGGAGTCACCCATAACTGAAAGAACTCCCAGACCCATCACAGATTAACAGTCACACGCTGTGGCAATACTCTCAACCCCTCACAGACCGCACATCATACAGTACTGACAGCACTGTCTCAGCTCCCACAGACAGGTACTCTCATTCAATTGTCAAGTGATCCTATCCCTCTCATTGACTACAAATGATACACTAGCAAAAAGACTCTCATGCCCCTTAAAGACTAGAAGTCAGACAGCACTGACAGCATACTTGAAACCCTCATAGAATAGCAGTCACACAGTACCAACAACTCTGAAACCCCCCGGAAAACTAGGGGGCATATTTATCAACCTTTCATGCAGCGCAATGCAGCAAGTCACCTTACTGCACTGCGTGAAAGGGCAGGAATGTGCCATATTTAATGTTATATGGTGTATTCCTGGCTCTTCCTAAAGCTGGTGCACTGTTGGATGCCTAGAGATAATGCAGGCCCCCATGGGTCATGTTCTAAGCGTCCCTGCATTGTTGGCAGGATTATTTTTGTACAGGAAGGGACACCTTACTGCCCAAAAACAATCTTCAGAGGCATTTTCCTCTTTCTATGTATGCTGCCAAATGAAGCACTCATAGAAAGAGGAAAAACAGAGGAGAAAGAAAGATATTTATCCTCCTTACGCCTCACCTGTAGAGGCGTAGCATTTAAATGCATTCCCAAGTCTGCAACTAATGGTAAATATGGGAATTTGCCAAAATCCATGGGTGGATGTGTTTTTGAACACCCACATTCCACCAATGAAATGCCTACCTGGGGCAGAGGAAAGCAAGGCAGCGATTTGCACTGCCTTGCTTTACTTCAGATGTATTAAGCCATGCAGGTCCATTCAAGATGGCCTTGGTGGCTTGATAAATCTCACTTACGTTTTGCATCGCCCTTGCACCTCCTTGGGTGGCGCAAGGGGTGATGCAAAGCCTTGATAAATCTGTCCCACGATGTCTCACACTACTGACAATCACACCTCTAATGTTCTAATAGAGCTAGCTTTAAAGTGTTAACACCTGTAAACACATGCGTTCACAAAAGCAAAACCAGGGATGTTTGGAGTTGCACTGCATAGCACTCCTGCATTTACTTATCTGAGTGACCACTAGTAATGGCCTAAGGAGTCCAGCCTGCATCAGGAGAGATCTGATTCCACCTTTTGAAATTGAGATGCCATGAAAAAGAAAAATTACAAAAACATTGTGGTAAAACTATTGTCAACAAAAAGATAGGGTTTACTTTTTTGTAATTAATTGGCAATTAATTATGTATTTGATTAATTGCTATTTACTAACCCACTCCTATCTAAGGAACAGTAGGTAAAGGGATGGACTTTGGAGGGGTTACATTTATTATTCCCACTATAATGTAAGCAAAAGCAGGGGACGTGTTGGACTTTGAAGGAGTTAGATTTACTATTCCCACTTAGCAACAGTAGGGAAAATATACCATTCCAAATCCAAACAAAAAAACCCATTTAAATGGATAACTAAATAAAACAAATTACAACATTTTCAAAATACAAAATTCATTCATTATAGATAAGTAAAATAAACAAACAAAAAACAAATTTCATGACAAAAAATGGATTAAAAATATAAACCATAAATATTTTAAATACCTTCCTGCATACTATCCAAGTTAGCACACCATCACACAAAAAAGTTATAAATAAAACATGTTTAATATTAGATGAATTATTAAATAAAACAAATAATTAATATACAGCTCTTGCTCAAAATCTTATTTCTAAATACACTAACAAATTAATAATTTATTAAATAACACAAAATTAACATAACAAGTAATCAACTAAATAATTTACATAATTAATTGCTAATTAATATTTTATTGAATTATTGCCAAAATATAACAAATTATATAACAATTATATAACAATCATTTATATTTTCAGTATCTTCCCACCTAATCAGCCAACTAATAAATTAAAAAATTCTGATTACAAAATAAATACACATTACAAACTATACTAAAAAAATTAAAAACAATTATCATAAGACTAATGCCTACAAATAATATATTAATTAATACATATTAAATTAATTAAATACAATATGTATGATAACTATATTAAAGTAAACAATATTGTGTACAGCTATATTAAAAGAAACATTATTTCATTCCTAAAAAGCGATATTCTTGCTATGTTTGAGTTGACAATGTTTTTGAAACGAAATCCTTGTATCAGAATTTTTGTTTTCATTATAGTTTGGTAATTAATCTTACAGTCTTTGAACTCTAATCCATAGTGGTCAGATTTTTGTGGTCCATGGAGAGTAGGTTGAGTTTGAGATGGTGGTATGTCATTCAGACATGTATTTCATTTACTACTGAGGCTCGTTAAATGTCACTTGGAGATGAGATTTTCAAGTAAGGCTGAGTAGCAACAGAGTAGAAGTAAAATCAAATATCGCTATTTGTCAGGGAATTGACCTAGCGGTTCCATGTACTGGTTAAAAAGCTTAGGTGAGAGGATTGAGAATTTTGGGATATCGAGAACTAATCTCCAGATGTTGCAGAGTCTGTTTGGTATTGTTATTTTTAGGCATCTGTATCCAGAAAGGATATAAACCAATTTGGAACTGTACCACCTAGACCCATTTGGTCATTCACCATCTTTAGTAATGTGTGATGGTTAACCGTAGCATACACCACATGGAGGTCTAGGAGTCTCCTGAATCCAAAATTCTCAGGGCATCATCAATAATACTTAAAATTGCAGAATCCATGCTGTACCCAGTTTGAAGCAAAAATTATATTCTTCCAAGAAGTTGTTGTAATTGATCTATTGGTTGAGTTGTACCACTATACGGTTTCCCAACATTTTACCAAGAAACAGTAGATTCAAAACCTGATGGAAGTTATTAATATAATTGGTATATTCTATTTTTTCAGTAAGGGGTGACATAGCCGATTTTGAAACAGACAAGAAAACAAAATACTCATGACACTCATTCAAAAAAGAGCAATGGAGTGCAAGATTTCTTTTAAAGTTAATGTTTCAATGGGTTCAGAAAAGTAAGAGAATGATCTAGTTGTCATGATAGTTTGCATGAGCTCTGTAAATAGGACTAACCTTCAAAATAACACTACTAAAAATAGCACTTCTCAATATTTAATTCTAAAAATCAAAACTTTGAAAAAAAAAAAGTTCCTGAAGTGCAGGTTTCCAAATTATACTGAAGGATGGACAGTGTCAAAGGGGTTAAAGTGATTTGTTTTGGGTATAGAGGTTAAGGGAATGGTTTAAGGTGTTAGGTTTAATGGTAGAGGTTATGGGGTATATCACTGAAATTGCTGCACACCCGATGAGAGACCACTTTCAAGCAAGTACAGTAAATATCATCCCTTCAGTAACTATTATGTGTCTACCAATGGAAAGCTATCTTAATCAATCCTTCTCACCCGACAATGTAGTGCCATCAACTGGGCAGGAGAATATTAAAACGCCATGTAAGGATCCAACAATGGGTTTCATGCTTATAGAAGCAAATGATGATTTAAGAAGCTCAAAACATGCAATAAAAACTTGCTGAATGGTAAATTTGAACCACTCATCAATGGAACTACTTCAACAAGATCTAACCTATTTCCATTATTCAAACAATCAGATCTGTGACTCGAGTTTCACAGACAACTGATCGCTCAACACAAACTAAAACTGTTATTATTAGATCTTCAGATATTCAACCATTAGAAGAACCAGGAATTTGATTGCCACCTCTTGCTCCACCATAATATCTATGGTAGAGAATAAACAAATTCCCATGTATAGCCAGGCAGTATTAAATAGCCTTACCATCGATCTAACACCTCAACCAAACCTGAAGATTGGATAGGATTTATCTCACTAAAGATAGTTAAGGACCAAGGGCCTGATTCACAAGCTAGACTTACACATTTGTGTAAGTTAATGCTTTTTCAGTATTCACAAAACTGCATCATTTTAATAGTAAGTTTATAAGTGTGAATACTCTGCAGTCGGGCGAAGAAATCTGCACAATGAAAAAGATAGGTCAAGCCTAGGATCAAACCACAATATTACTGGTATTATGACGACAGTAGTGGAGGTCAAGGCCTTCTATTATGTGGACGACATTCTTCTGACCTTGTCACGTCCTTCGTCCTCAGCGGTGTCCTTGTTGACACAATTGGATTTCTTTTCTCAGTTCCCCGTATATAAAATAAATTGGTCCATATGTGACGCTCTACCCTTAACACTTTCCACTATGAGTGCCTCTGTGGCTGTGCTACCCTTTAAATGGCTAGATAATCATTAGAAATACCATGGGATTTATATAAGCCAAGGTCTGACAATGTACAACCAATTGTAGGTAATATGAAATGTGATTTTCATAGGTGGTCGACTCTGAACCTAACTTTTGGGGGAAGGTCCAGATCATAAAGATTAATGCCATCCCTAAATGTAATTATGTATTTGGTATGCTACCCCTTCACATACTTCTGTCCACCTTTCAGTGTATTACACAAAGCATTTCTCAGTTCATCTGGGGATCGGATAAACCATGGTTTAAGAGTGCTATGCTGTTTGACACCATTGTAAAGGGCACAACACTTGGAATGTTATTGAATGGTGTTACAGTTGGCTCATTTGGTGTATCTTCTTCCCACATGTAGAACAACACCTGTTTGTGTCTTACTAAAGCAGCATATTGTGCATACCTCGGAGATCTTGGCATATATTACACTTCAAGATAAGCTCTAGCTCCCTCTCTAATCCCATCATCCATGCTTTGCAATACGACTGGTGGTGGGCCCACACTATGATAAAAGTCTTGGACTTAGTGCACTCCAAAGCGTCGCCCTGGCATAATGCAGCAAATACCATTAAGGGAGAGAAAATGAATTGGTCTTCATGGAAAATGCATTGCATTTACAATATCGGTGATCTCCTGGCTCCCTCAAATCATTTCCTGATCTCCAAACTTAGTATGACCTCCCAGGTTCCTAGTTCTGGTGATACACCCAATTGTCTCATGAATGAATGACAGAATTTGTAAATCACCAGAATCATCCTCTGAGGGGTATCTCCGTGCTATGGGAGCAAGGATACCAGACCAGGAAGATCAGTTACAGAAGAATTTAATCTTCAGGAGTTTCATAAAAAGGAAGAGGTCAGTACACTTTTAAAGGTGTAAAGGCAATAAATGCCAATATCATTTAGCAAGGTAGGAGAAAGCCTTGTTCCCGGCACAAGACTTCCTAAAACAGGGGTAACAAGAAGGGCTTTCTCCCCTGAGCATAGAAGTCTGCTCAGCTGATAGAGGATACGTTTTTCAGTTAGATAGCTAGGACCCTTGCCGTTTAGTGCGTTATGTACAAAACAACAGATCCTAAACTTAATTCATTGGCGTATTGGTAGCCAATTAAGATGATGCAAAAGAGAGAGGGAGAGAGGCTGTTCTGGGTGGCATATTAAGAACCAAACGGGCAGCAGTGTTCTGAACCACCTGAAGCTTATTCAGCAAAGATTCATTTGTGTCCGCTAAAAGTGCATTGCAATAGTCTAATAGTAATGCTGTGTCTGCTATTTTGGGGAAAGAACAATTTCTTCTGTCTTGATCCCCCATTACTCATTATATCCACACTAGGAATCACTTTAGTTGGGTCATATCAAGTCTATACATTATTTTGATTGATCACTGATTTTCTGAAGCTACTTCGGAGTCACTATATCCATGGTGGGAAGCACAACTCAACACATAATTCCTTGAGAATGAGTGGGAAACACTATTGGCAGATTATAGTAAGGTGTTACGAGAGGCAAAGCTTAAATGTAGCTATTTTAAGGTCCTTCATCATTGGCATTGGTCTCTGGTGAAATTAGGCACATCTTATCTCAGTGTTGATGCTTGTTGTTGAAGATGTGGTGATTGAGACTGTGACATTGTTCAGATGAATTGGGAAAGCATCAAGATATAGGGTTTTTGGATAGTTTGTGGATGCAGATTTGGAATCTTCTGAAAGAGGAGCTACAGATGTCCAGGCTGTTGACTGCCCATCTAACTCTATTTATTGATACCTCCAGCATTCCTCCTTTAACACAACATGGTAACAGAAGACTCTCTACTACCTTAGGTGTGGCAAAATTGGCAGTTCTCCATCTTTGGAGGTCACCTAGCACTCCTTTCAGACTTGGCTGATATGTACTAAGTGGCACTTTTTGAGAGACTAATTTATAAATTGAAAGATAATTTGCAGGTTTTCAAAGAGATCTGGGGAGCCTTCTCCGACATTGAGGAAATTACTTATTGTATACCTGGATTACTAATTGTAAATTATTAGAGAAATGCAACCCAAAAGAGGATAGAATTTCCCCATCCTGTAACAGGTGCTTTTTTGGCACTTTCTTTCACCTTTGAAGCTTCTGGAGTCTAGAGTCAGTCGTGTGAAACTTATCTGAGCATATTTATATTGGCATAATGTACAGTCTCTCCTTTCTAGCCCTTTTTTCTGATGACTGACTTACGGGGTGCATAGGTTTCATGAAGCCCCGAGTAACCCGGATGCCATGACTGTTGGGGGGAGCAGGATCGGAGACGGGTTTTAAATTATCCTTAGGTGAAGGGTGCTCTTTTCTTTCCTTTTTTCTTTCTATCTTTCTTTCTTTCTTTCTTTCTTTCTTTCTTTCTTTCTTTCTTTCTTTCTTTCTTTCTTTCTGCCATTCTCTCATTCTTTCTTTCTTTCTTTCTTACTTTCCTTCTTTCTGTATTTCTGTCTTTCTTTCCTTCTCTCAGTCATATCTCAGGATTTTCTTATTCATATGGTCTTATTTTTTACTTAATTTTGCTTTGACAATGTCTATTTATTATTTTTATATACATTTAGAACCGATTTTAAAATTACAAAATATTTTACAATATTTAAATTTACATTTTTGTTTACTATGTATATATTTTATGTTTTATATTAACATTTAAACGTCAGCTCTATAACTTTGCATAGAATTGAGTCATATCATTTAAACCCAGACCCTGCTTTTAACTTTCATCTATTGATCCATGCGCTCACTCATCCCTCCAGTGTAGACTCATTCTCACAAAGCCCCAACTACATACACAAATCTATTCAAAGAAGAATCACTTTAAATGACATGTCCAGAACTGCTGTCTTTGCAAATGAAATTTATAATGTGCTGTTTAGACCAAAGCCATATAATACAGTTATGCAAGCAAATAACAAATAAATATCAGTAAAACCAGGAGTCTTTCAAACATGTAAAATAAGAATAAGAAAAAGAATACAAAGTCAAAAAATAAAAACAAGTCGATTAACTGGGCTTGGGACTGGCCTAAATAGAGAGACAGTATTAACATAGCTTGTGATAAGCGTGCTAAGACTGAAACTATTATGCTGATGACATCTGTTGAAAATGTCACCATCTACCTTACGAGAGTGTAGACATTTTTTCTCTGTCTCTTTTCAAAATCAACAAAGAGGCTGTGCCTACAGCCCTGATGAGGTTTCTCAGTTGAGTAGGGAGGAACTTCAGTATGTCAGCGACAGAGACTACTCCATCTCCGCCACTGACATACACCTCCTATGCCCTGACGGAGTAAGAGCCATTGGTAGTTTGGTCATTTGACTGCCCACCCTATTTAAAGTGGACAGTCAATTGGCCTGTCAGTATTCACTGCCTATCACTGACAGGTAAAACATGGCAGTTAGAGGCAGTGACTGCAAAACGACCCCAATACCAGGGGAGACTAATCCTATTATGCAGGTGTTATTAGTTTTATTTTAGTTTCAAAAACAAAATCCTCCTGTGGGATTTTGTTTTTTCAAAATAAAAAAACAGGCTAGAAATGTGATGGATGGTACAGTCATTCTGACATAGCCATTCATCACACCTTTAATATAGTCACAGGAACTGCTGTAACAGTGGTTCCTCCCATTATAGGACATTCCACTAGGCTGGTGGACATCTTTAGATTCAGTACTCTGGAAGGCCAATGGAGTATTTTACTTTTTTGCGCTGATGGAGTAGAGACCATTCTCTGCAGACTAAATCAGCCTGTAGTTATTTAAAGGTGAATATGAAAAGACTGACATCTTGATGGTGGATGATAGTGTTTCTTCTGGTCACTCATTTCCATGCCCTACAACATGATGCCTCACCAACACCAGTATTCAAGATGAAAATCTGGGGGTGATAATTAATGCACAACACAATGGCACCTCAGTTCTTCAATGTCCTGCTTTATTGGTTTGTGACATCTCAGAATTAACCAAAAATCTTCTTCGATATCAAGTTTCCAATGGATGGTCTAGGTGCTTTCGAAATTGGATTATGTAGTGCATATTTTGGCAGGTGTCAGTAACATCTAAAAAGTATGTATTTCTTGTAGTCAGACTATAACAGGTTTTGTCAGGGGGCTAATCAATGTAAATGATAATGCACATGAGGTCCATTTACAGTTTCTCACATTTAGTCATTCAGGACATTTATACTTTGACTATTGTTCTCATATATCTAATATTGATTGCAGATGTAGGTACATGTTCTATAATTTTAGGGTGGAAGTGACAATGGAAGGTTTTTGGTGTATGCTTACCATACCAAGATGTGACCCAGAAAGGGAAAGTCAGATTCCAATGAGATGTAGAATGTCACAGACATCTTTAACTCTAGTATGGTAATGCACTTACCTTGCTTCCAAGTGGCCAATATCTGTGTGCTATCATCTTACTCCGTATGAATACTGAATTGTGTTTCAACTTTTTCTGAAATATCCTCTTCATAAAATCAGCTGAATATCTTCAGTGGACAAGATTCTTGTTGGGGTTCTACCATCTGTGCTTGTATGGAATTGGACATTATTTCAAAGGTGGTATTGTTTTATAACGGATTCAATTGAACAAAAGTTACATATTTGTCTAGGGCATGGGTACTCACAAACATTTTCTCAAGGGCAAAAAAGTTTGATCTGTGAGGTTCACGAGGGCTGCATTGATGCCAGCCAGATGGCGGTCAGGCGATGGGATTTAGGGGATTAGCGGTAAGGTAGGTGTAGGCAAAGTGAAGAATATACATATAGTGGCAGAATTGAACAATGTGGAACCAGAATACCGTGACTTAATCCCGGCTTCCCCACTTTTCCAAATTGTGTGATCCTAGGCAATTGTTTAAATTCACGTTCCCTCTTTTCTTCATTATCACATATGAAATGACCGCGAAATACATGATTTCAGGGTAAACACTGTACAAAACCTGCTCCTGTGTCTGATTTAATAAACTATAATGTTGTGCATGCATAATAGGAACCCAGCCCACCCAAAAAGTGCACAAAAGAACTTACTTGCCTCTTTAGTTCACTATTGGCGTTGTTATCAAGATAGGAGGAATAATTAATGCTTCTAAATTCATGCTTGAAAACTATCACTTTAAATTAATAATTCTCAATGCACTGATATAATCAATTGTACTAAAGTGAAAAGGTTCTGCATGTCAATTAAATAGACTTTTGAATTCTGCAGAGAATGTCATCATTTTACACTTTTGCTGCAAGATGTCTTTAGAAATGAAGGCGTTTGTAAAGTTAAGCACATGACTCACTAGTTACATCCTTTCTTTAAAACCAATTATCCTTGAAATAAATGATTGCCTATCTGGTTAACATATTTTTATTGTTAGTGCTGAGCCAAAACAGCCCAGTGTTCCTGTTGACCAGAGGGCCAAATGAAAAGGTCAGGGGGGCCGCATGTGGCCCCTTTGAGTGTCCATGGTCTAGGCCCCTAGGGAGTTACAACCTCCCATTTCTTGTGAAGACTTTGGGCCTAGTTCTAAAGGTAATTTACACTTTTGAGTAATTTATGATTTTGAGTTAGCTTGCTACTTTCTTTTTATACATAAACTCTGAGGGGCCGATTCATAAAGGTAATTTGAGACAAAAGTCTAACTTTACGACTTTTGGTATTCACAGAGATCATTTATAAGTCATATCTTTACGTCCGCAGTCAGGCTGGAATTTCCGCACCCGGGCCGTACTTTCCGCACCCTGGCCATACTCTCCGGCTCGGGCCATAATCTACAGCTCGAGCCGTAATCTCTGGGTCGGGCCAGATGAAGAGTAATCAATGGGCCAGAATGCAATTTTTACAAAAGGGAATATTAGGAACGTGTAATAAATGGTAGAGGAGTTCATGAAACTCAGTTTGACCTTAACCTTATATCCCAGAAAGGGTTGCTCCTTGCAGAATTGCTTTTGGACAGAGGGAGCTGCATGTTTGCAGCTCCCTCTGTCCAAAAGCAATGTTGGCTCCCGCCGGAGACGAGGAGCCGGCATGGCCCGCGGGGGCCTCATGCTCCCCCACGGTCCCCAATGAGCTGGCCATGGCCTGGGTATGGGGTCCAGGGTGGGGGGCCACGCTGGTCCCCCTCCCCATTAAAAAAATAATACATGAATGCCTAGCCCCGGGGGATGGGGTCCCTGAGGCAGAAAATGGCCTCAGGAAGTCCCCCTCCCATAAAAAATCAAAATAAAGGGCTGGCCCTCCGGGGCCGTCTTCAGCAGGTGACAGAGGCGCCCCCCTTTCCTTAAAGTCTGTCCCTGGGAGATTGGGTCCTCGGGGCCGAAAATGACCCAGGGAAAGGGGGCTACGCAGCCCCCCTTCCCTATAAAAAAAAACCTTGGCAATTTACCAGGGGCCACGCCCCCTTCAACACCACTCTGCAAAAGCACCTCCTCTAGTGAGAGCGAAACACGTGTCAGGTGTTCTTTTTATGCATTCCACGTTGGCTTGGATGGTATTTTACCAATCCAAAGCTGTAATACTGTGCCTGGAGTGGTAAAAGGCTTTTGTCATTTTTCAGCTCAGCATGGGTAGCACTTTGCTAATCCTATGCTTAAAGATTCTGTTGTATAAATGGCAAAAGGCTTTGTCCCTTTCTAGCTCGGTGTGGATGGCACTATGCAAATCCTATGCTTAAAACTTTACTACAATTACGGACTTCTGAGGTGAGCAGATTGAGAGTGTCGCTGGTGTGGTAGGGTGCTCTACTAAGGAGCTGCTCTCCACCTAAATTTGGGAACTACCCAGAGTTCTCTGCTTCCGATTTTGCATATATATATATATATATATATGTATATATATATATATATAAAATATATATATATCTATATATATATATATATATATATATATTCACTGAAAAAACCATAGGTTTCAGGGGTGTTATAGTTAGCTGGACTTTTCACTTGTACAAAACCATTGAAATTCCCCTGTTATAGTTAGTTCAGCTAATTATAACTCACGCGCCCGCAATGCACTGCTGATGACGTCACATATTACATCACTCATGACATGGTCAGTGACATCACTCATGACATCACTGATGACATCTCAAATGACATCACTGATGACATCACTGATGACATCATCCAGTGAATGTCTGTTTTTCTGAAAATTAAATATGTTTTATATATGTATATCTCAAGGTCGATGGAAGAATAAATGGGTATATAAGTGTCTAAATGGATGATTTGTTTTTGAAAAATTGATTGTGTAACTGACTGATTAAGTGTATCATAGTGAATACATGGCTTAGTGAGTAATGTTTAAATATGTAAATATCTGTATCAGTCTCTCACTTTGTGTATAAGTGGCTGCATGGGTTGGTGAGTAGCTACATGGGCGTCTATATAGGTTATTAGTTGTTTTTTTGAGTATCAGTCTGAGTGTCTGCATGGTTCGGTGGGGGGTATTACGTAGTGCATAGGTGCATGAATGAGTGACTCATTGTTTGCATGTGTTGAAGACAGCATGTGTGCAGGACTGTATGGGTGGATGAGTGTGTGTATGGGTGTGTTAGTGAGTGAATGACTGTCTCAATAGTGTCTTTATGAGTAACTACATATGTTTTAAACTAGTATATGTGACTATTGGTGTATATAAGTGAGTATATGTGAGAGTGAGAGATTGAAAGAGTTCCTGTATGAATAAGTATGTGTTTCTATAAGTGATTGTTTAAAAGACTAAGTATGTGTAAGTTTCCGTAGAAGTAAGTGTGGTGGTGTGTGTATAACTGTATATGCAAGTAAATGTATGTTTGATTCTTTATTAGCATGAGTGACTATGTGTGTGAGTAACTCTATGGATGAGTGGCATTGTGTAACAGGATGTATAGGTGTATGAGTACATATGATGAGTGAGTACATGTATGAGTGACTGTATAGGACTGTTGGTGAATGAGTGGATGTGTATGTGGATCTTAGAATTACTGAAGAGGTTGTTGTAACTGGTATTGGTATGTCCATTGTTTTGAAAATTTTAGTCTCTATTTTTGAATGTGTGTATCAAAGTTTATATTAGGGTGAGAGGAGGTCTGCCACTCTATCACAAGGATGATGTCATCAGTGATGTAATCAGTGATGTCATTTGAGATGTCATCAGTGATGTCATGAGTGATGTCACTGACCATGTCATGAGTGATGTAATATGTGACGTCATCAGCAGTGCATTGCGGGCGCGCGAGTTATAGTTAGCTGAACTAACTATAACGGGGGAATTTCAATGGTTTTATACAAGTGAAAAGTCCAGCTAACTATCACACCCCTGAAACCTATGGTTTTTTCAGTGAATTTCTGAGGTTTTTTAAATGCTAATTCCTAACTATAACGTGCCTGAAACCTATGGTTTTTTCTGTGAATTTCAAAGGTTTTTTAAATGCTAATTACTAACTATGCCTACAGCGATAGGACATGTGAAGAAAGAAGAAAAAATGCACAGAAAGAAAAAAAAGAAGTGCAGAAAGAAGCAACAGAAGTCCTAAAAGACGAAGAAAAGTGCAGGAAGAAGGATAACGTGCAGAAAGAACAAAAAGAAGAGCAGAAAGAATCCTTGTTGCAAAATCATCCTGTACCCTCAACTTTTTCAGACGGATACTGGTGGTAACTGAGTCTGACTAACCAGTCCTAGAGCCAGTGCTATGTTAAAAAACACTTAGAATACAGTGAAAACACCTACATACACTAGGGAACATTATGCGTTGGGGTCCCCCTGTGATTAGCATGACCTCCTCTGTAAGCCCCTAGTATATAATAGGGCAGGGGGATTAAAACTACCTCTTAAAACAGGCCACAGGGCGTTTTTGCACACGTTAACTCAGGCCCCGTCCCCTCCCTTCACCACTGTGTAAACACGCCCTGTGTCCGTTTTTAGTTGGGAGATTAAGTTCATTTGAATCCTGGGGGTCCCTAGGGTCCAACTAGCCCACTAGGTACCTCCAGTAAGTGCCACAGAGCTGCGTTGCAGAGAGGTGTAAAAAGTGGCACAGCCTGGACCACCTCTCTGCAATGCAGCTCAGTGGCGCTTACTGGAAGCACTTGGTGGGCTAGTTAGCCCCCAGGGGCCCTCAGTATTGAAGGGAAATTATATCCCCAATTTAAAACGTGCCATAGTGTGTGTTTGCACACGTCACCTCAGGCCCCGTCCCCTCCCTTCACCACTGTGTAAACGCGCCCTGTGGCTGTTCTAAGTTGAGAGATTAAGTCCCCTTGAATCCTAAGGGTCCCTAGGGTCAACTAGACCACTAGGTACCTCCAGTAAGCGCCACAGAGCTGCGTTGCAGAGAGGTGTAAAAAGGGGCTTGGCCTCAGAACACCTGTCTGCAGCGCAGCTCCCTGGCGCATACTGGAGATGCCTGTTGGGCTAGTTGGCCCTCAGGGACCCTCAGTATTGAAGAGGAATTAATTCCCCAATTTACAACTCGCCAGGGGGCGCGTTTGCAGAGTGCTGCAAGGAGGGGGCATGGCCTCCGGCACGATGCCAGTCTTTTATTTATTTTAATTTTTTAAGAAGGGGGGCTGTGTGGTTCTCCTTCTTATTCTAATTTATTGGCCCTGATGACCCCATCCCCCAGGGCCTGTCTCCTAATTATATTTTTTTGACCCCAATCCCCAGGGCCGGCCACTGTTTTTTATTATATTAAAAAAATATATATTTATAGACACACCTAGGACATGCTGGACAAACCGTATGTACCTATCACCATTTGAGTGATATTCATTAAAAGGCGACTATGCATACAATGAATCCACGTGGAATGTATTTACACCACTAGTAAAGCTCTGACATGTCTGATGCCCTACCGTGCCTAATCCCGGTAGACACCCTTGTCGTTTATTTATACAAACATGGGTAGCTATTGACGGGCACATTTAATACACTTGCACACTGAGCCATTCAGAGGGGATTCGACAAAAATTCGACCAAAACTATGTAAGAAACCCCCCTCACGGTTAATAAAACACACATCCACTGCCGGATGTGTAATACTTTTTATTTTACTCTCTGGAAAGGGGACGAACATCACTTGAGAGTCACAGCGCGCTCCTGGCAGAGCCCAATGCTGTGTTACACCCACCATTGCCTGCCGAGTGCCACACACCTCTGTGTTGTATTCCACAAGCTAGTGCATATGCTATGACACTCTCTAGCCCATGTGCACTGTAACACCACCCCGTGAATATGTCATGCCACACTTGTCTTCGCACGGGTTATATTGCCCCATCTAACGTGCCTTCCTCGATGCCTATGTTATAACGCACAGTGCTATGCCATACATATTACA
This sequence comes from Triturus cristatus, assembly GCF_964204655.1. NCBI lineage: Eukaryota > Metazoa > Chordata > Amphibia > Caudata > Salamandridae > Triturus > Triturus cristatus. The sequence goes on along the minus strand of NC_140581.1, from coordinate 262,522,174 downwards.
ATCTGGGATCCATATCTATGTCACAGTGCATATGCAACGTTACACTCCCCAGCACATATTTTATATTACAACTTTAGAGACTAGTTAGGTTACACAACACTGCCCTGTGCATATTACACTCCAAGGCGCACATCGCATAGCACGCGCTAGTGCCTGTGCTATCTCGCACTCTCCAATGAATCTGTCATTGCGCACAATGTATTGCATATTATATTTCACGCCCGATTCATCTTATATCACACTTTTTGGTGCATAGTTTATACCATACACTATATCTAGTTTTCATTTTCAATCGTGCTCTCAGGACTATGTTCTATATAACACTGTGTTCACCTACCCTTTTCACGGGCATTACATTTTGCTATAGGGGGTGGAGGGTCAGGGGGTGTTTCTGCCAAGTGAGCCCGGAGTCACAATCACAAACGTCCTCTTCTTCCTGAATAAAAGTGAGATTATGCTGCATACTTGTTCATATTTTAAGTAGTTCGCACAGACACACGTTTTAAAAACAATAAAGTTCCTAATACCCGCCTTCTCTGAACAGTTAGCTTGCTGCCCCATCCCCCTCCTCCCTATCCTCTGTTGTGTGAATCCATGGACTAGCCTCCTCCCTCCTGCCATGCATGGTCTGATGTGCTGCCACTGCCCTCAATTTAGTATGATGTACCAGTCCACTCCTCCTGCCCTCCATTGCCCAATTCTATGCCCCATCATTGACCTCCTGCTTAAACTCTGTGCTTAGCTTGCTGCCCCTATTCTCCTTCCCCCTGCCCTCCGATGTCTTTGTGCATGCCCCTGCTCCATCCTTTTTGCCCACCATGTTCCATGGACCTGCCACTACTATCTACTCTGAGTGTTCTGTCTCCCCTCCCACCTGCCTAGCATTGTCAGATGACTGTAACCTGTCCCTGCCACCTCCACCCTGCCTGTCCACATGCCATGCCCCTATCCTCTTCCTCCTGTCCTACATGGTCCATTGTACTGCCACACCCTTCTGCCCTCCCTGGTCTGTTGTGCTGCAACTGCTCCTCCTGCCTGCCCCGTGCGGTCTGTTGTGAGGCCCCTTCCCCTGAACTTTCTTGTCTGTGCACGGGTCCTGACCCTCCCTTCTATCCTCCATCGTCCTTTGTGCATGCCCCTGCACCCTCCTTCTTGCCCATCATAGCCATTGTGCTGCCACTAACCCTCCCACTTGCCATGCATGGTCTTCTGTGCTGCCATGGCCCCTCCCACCTTCCCTGTGTGGTCAGTTAGCTGCCCCTGACCCCCTCCCACCTTCCCTCCATGGTCTGTGTGTATGCCATCACAGTCTCACTGTTGCTCTTCATGGTGTGTCTTGCTTCTAGTGCCCATCCTGCCTGACCTCCATGGCTATCTTGCTGCCCCTGCCCTGCCCCCTTGCCCCCAGCCCTCTGTTTACATGTGCAGACCCCTACTCCTTCCCTCCTGGCTTGTCTGTTCCATTGTAATGCCCCTGATCCGTCCCTCCTGCCCTTTATGGTCTGTTATGCTGCAGCTTTCTCTCCTGTCTGTCCATTATGGTCAGCTAGCTACCATTGCCTCTTGCCCCTCTGTTCTCTGTTGTCCATGTGCATGGTCCTGTCCCCTCCCTCTTGCTTTCTATGGATTGTTGTGCTGCACTCCCGTCCCGCATGCCCTGTGTGGTGTATTGTGCAGCTGCAAACCCTGATGCCTGCCCTGCAGGGTCAGTTTGGTGCACCTCTCCATGTCCCTCCTGTCCTCTGTTATCCAAGTCCATGTCCCTACCCCATTTCCTTCCATGATCCAATGTACCATACTTGCGAACATTTTGAACTTGGTAAGAGGAAGATTTTGAAACAAAACTGGGGTATTGATTTTCCCCTTTGAGTTACATTGAAAAAGAGGAGATTGTAGACAGGAGACAGATCAAATAAAGCCCATTTGAGCTTAAAAACATTGGACGTTTCCTGGCTGAATCGGGTCTGTTGGCATGTATGGTTGTACTACCATTGCCTCTTCCTTCTGCCCACAATGCTCTATTACATTGCCACAGCCTCTCTTGCAAGTCCTATATTGTTGGTTTGTTGCCCCTGCCCCCCTTTCCCCTGCCCTCCATAGTCTGTTGTGCTGCCACGGCCCTTCCTGCCTGCTCAGTGTGGTTAAATTGTTGCCTTTGCACCCTCCTACCTGCCTTCAATTTTCAGAGTCCGTGGCCCTGGCCTCTGCCTCTCAACAGTATCCTGATGAACAACTAGATTGCTAACATTCTATATTTATTACAAAAGTGTGGAACGCCTGACGTCATCTTGATGTAATCAAAACTGTAATACCTAGAGCATTTCCTTTAGAAATTACATATATGAGAGGGTCTTATTGGCATCAAAATTATGGTTAGTGCTCTAAAAGACTAAAATAAGGACATATTTTCTGAGTTTTCAAATAGCGACAAAGCACTTTTAAATTATTTGTTATCTTTATGTTTTTTTATCCAGTTGACCACTTGATTAAATGTTGCACTTAGGGGAGAGGATGTGGTGTTACTTCCAGAACTGCAGGTTTTGCAACTGGGGAACCAGGTTGGAGTTGCTGCTTCAGCTCGACATTCTGTGATTCTGGTCAAATCACTTAGTCTCCCCATGTCTACAACCAAAATGAATTTGTTCTTGTGTGATGTAACCAATGCTCATGTAAAGCACTCCAATACCTGACAAGTCTGCACTATATAACACTGCAAAAACACAAAATAATAAGTGTTCTGCACACTTCTGTCATTGGGCTATATTTGGGCTACATCTGGGTGATTTTGGGCTACATTTGGGCTCTTTTGTCTCCGGTGGCCATCTTGGGAGATTTATTTGTTATGAAGTTTCCTCATTTCCTCATGTACTGCAGTCTCCTCAGTAGGAAATGCTTTCAGTTTTTTACTTTGATTCCATCATGAAGGTATTCAGATATGTCACACATTTGCCATAAATTCTGAAAGTTAGCACTCTAGTTGCTCATTAGATCACTGTAGTAAAACTACTGTTCACCATGGAAGTCTGCTCCTGGTATTAAAAGTGCATGTTTCAGTCTGCATGTCAGAAGTTTTTTAATGAAATAGAAGAGGATTTGAGAAGTCACTCAAAATGTGCCCTCATTTTCTTTCTGCAGCATTAATCATAATTTCTATGGCAAAATGAACCCCCTCATTGTGTTCCTTTTTAAATTAAATGTTTTAAGTGTTACCAGTTTATTCCAATCAAGATGGCTTCAGGTGTGCCATACTTTTGTCATAATGAAGACAGTAAGTGCTCTAGTTTTTTTTAAGAACACTCTGGGACATTCTGTCATTGGGCTATACTTGGGCTACATCTGGGTGATATTTGGGCTACATTTGGGCTCTTTTGTCTCTGGTGGCCATCTTGGGAGACTTATTTGTTATGAAGTTTCCTAATTTCGTCATTTACTGCAGTCTCCTCAGTAGGAAATACTTTCAGTTTTTTACTTTGATTCCATCAAGAAGGCATTCAGATGTGTCACACATTTGCCATAAATTCAGAATGTTAGCACTCTTTTTGCTCATTAGATCACTGTAGTAAAGCTACTGCTCACCAGGGAAAACTGCTGCTGGTATTGAAAGTGCATGTTTCAGTCTGCATGTCAAAATTATTTAATCAAATAAAAGAGGATTTCAGAAGTCAAAATGTGCCCTAGTTTTTCTTTCTGCAGCACTAATCATACTTGTTATGGAAAAATGAACCCCCTCATTTTGTTCCTTTTTAAATTAAATGTTTTAAGAGTTACCACTTTAATCCAAGCAAGATGGCTTCAGGTGTGCCATACGTTTATCATAAGTAGGACTGTTAGCGCTCTAGTTGTTCTTTGGAACACTCTGGGAAGCTGCAGTAGAACACAAAGGAATCAACTGACAGTCTCTGCCCTTGTTGGATGTACATGTTTTACTGAGAATGTCAGACTTCATTCTCACATGACTGAGAAAGATAATGTGAATTTACAGAAAGAAGCTCTCAGTTTAGCTTATAGATCACCTTCCAAACCTCTGTGGGAAAAGCATGAGAAAATATTTTTCTCTCAATCATGATATCCCAGCAGAAGGCTTTTTCACATGGTGAAATCACCTTAGAACATACCACAATTCCTAAAATGAGTATGGTACCATCAACAAATGATTTATAATGTAACTAAAGTCTTAAAACCTTCTATTAACTGCAATGCTTTTTAATGAGGTGCTATCATGTATATTGGTCCCAAGATGGCTGCCACCACTTCTTGGATGAAGTGCTGACAGCCAATCAGATCTCAGGATGAGATGTGTGGTTAGGCTCCGCCCACATATATATATGATTTTACTTTTGATTTTCTCAGGAACTACTGAACAGATTGACACCAGACCTGCAAAAGGCACTTCCCTGAGCTGAGGACTACCTCTCTGACAAATTTTAAGTAATTCTGTTCAGCCGTTCGGGCTGTACCTTGGACTAAAGGTCCCTATGGAAATTGCATGGGGAAAACGCCCCCACTTGACGAATCCCCCCGAGACTTTCAGGGTAGGAGCGGAGCGGAGCGCCCCAACTATTTTGAAAATTTCGCGAGGATTCGTCTACCGGCGCCAAAGTTGCGGATTTCCTATGGAAACACGGTCCTAACTATAACTATCTACTGGCGACCGCCAGTAGATTATATATATATATATATATATATATATATATATATATATATATATATATATATATATATATATATATATATATATATATATATTTTCACTGAAAAAAACATAGGTTTCAGGCATGTTATAGTTAGGAATTAGCATTTAAAAAACCTTAGCAATTCACTGAAAAAACCATAGGTTTCAGGGGCGTTATAGTTAGCTAGACATTCCACTCATACAAAACCATAGAAATTCCCCCGTTATAGTTAGTTCAGCTAACTATAACTCGCGCGCCCGCAATGCACTGCTGATGATGTCACATATTACATCACTCATGACATGGTCAGTGACATCACTCATGACATCACTGATGACATCTCAAATGACATCACTGATGATATCATCCAGTGAATGTGTGTTTTTCAGAAAATTAAATATGTTTTATATATATATATCTCAAGGTCGATGGAAGAATAAATGGGTATATAAGTGTCTAAATGGATGATTTTTTTTTTTTTTAAATTGTTTGTATAACGGACTGATTAAGTGTATCTTAGTGAATACATGGGTTACTGAGTAATGTTTAAATATGTAAATATCTGTATCAGTCTCTCACTTTGTGTATAAGTGACTGCATGGGTTGGTGAGTAGCTACATGAGTGTCTATATGGGATATTACTTGGTTTTTCGAGTATCAGTATGAGTGTCAGTATGGTTCAGTGGAGGGTATTACTTAGTGCATAGATGCATGAATGAGTGTGTCACTGTTTGTATGTGTTGAAGACAGTATGTGTGCAGGACTGTATGGGTGGATGAGTGTGTGTATGGGAGTGTTAGTGAGTGAATGACTGTCTCAATAGTGTCTTTATAAGTAAGTACATATATTTGAAACTAGTATATATGAGTATTGGTGTATATAAGTGAGTATATGTGAGAGTGAGAGATTGGGAGAGTTCCTGTATGAATAAGTATGTGTTTCTATAAGTGATTGTTTAAAAGAGTAAGTATGTGTAAGTTTCTGTAGAAGTAAGTGTGCTGGTGGGTGTATAACTGTATATGCAAGTAAATGGATGTTTGATTCTTTATTAGCATGAGTGACTATGTGTGTGAGTAACTCTATGGATGAGTGGCAGTGTGTAACAGGATAAATAGGTGTATGTGTACATATGTTATGGGAGTACATGTATGAGTGACTGTATAAGACTGTTGGTGATTGAGTGGATGTGTATGTAGATCTTGGAATTACTGAATAGGTTGTTGTAACTGGCATTGGTATATCCATTGTTTTAAAAATGTTAGATTCTATTTTTGTGTGTGTGTATCAAAGGTTATATTAGGGTGAGAGGTGGTCTGCCACTCTATCACAAGGATGATGTCATCAGTGATGTCATCAGTAAAGTCATTTGAGATGTCATCAGTGATGTCATGAGTGATGTCACTGACCATGTCATGAGTGATGTAATATGTGACGTCATCAGCAGTGCATTGCGGGCGCGCGAGTTATAGTTAGCTGAAATAACTATAACGGGGGAATTTCTATGGTTTTGTATGAGTGAAACGCCCAGCTAACTAATAAACACCCCTGAAACCTATGGTTTTTTTAGTGAATTTCTAGGGTTTTTTAAATGCTAATTCCTAACTATAACGTGCCTGAAACCTATGGTTTTTTCAGTGAATTTCAAAGGTTTTTTAAATGATAATTTCTAAATATGCCTACAGAGATAGGACATGTGAAAAAAGAAGAGAAAACACACACTGTAAGAAAAAAAAGAAATGCAGAAAGAAGCAACAGAAATCCTCAAAGACGAAGAATGGTACAGGAAGAAGGAAAACGTGCATAAAGAACAAACGGAGGAGCAGAAAGAAGCCTTGTTGCAAAATTATCCTGTACCCTCAACTTTTTTCAGACGGATACTTGTGGTAACGGATCCTGACTAACCAGTCCTAGAGCCAGTGCTATGTTAAAAGACACTTAGAATACAGTGAAAACACCTACATACACTAGGGAACACTATGCGTTGGGGTCCCCCTGTGATTAGCATGACCTCGTCTGTAAGCCCCTAGTATATAATAGGGCAGGGGGATTAAAACTACCTCTTAAAATGCGCCACAGGGTGTGTTTGCACACTGGTGAAGGGAGGGAGGGGCTGAGCTGACGTGTGCAAACATGCCCTGTAGCCGTTTTAATTTGGGGGATAATGTCCCCTTGAATCCTGAGGGTCCCTGGGGTCCAACTAGCCCACTAGGTACCTCCAGTAAGCGCCACATAGCTGCGTTGCTGAGAGGTGTAAAAAGGGGCACGGCCTAGTCCACCTCTCTGCAACGCAGCGCAGTGGTGCTTACTGGAAGCACCTGTTGGGCTAGTTGAACCCCCGGAGCCCTCACGATTAAAGGGGAATTATTTCCCTAACTTAAAACGCGCCACAGGGCGTGTTTGCACACGTCACTCAGGCCCCGTTGCCTCCCTTCACCACTGTGTAAACACGTCCTGTGGCCATTTTAACTTGGGAGATTAAGTTCATTTGAATCCTGAGGGTCCCTAGGGTCCAACTAGCCCACTAGGTACCTTCAGTAAGCGCCACAGAACTGCGTTGCAGAGAGGTGTAAAAAGGGGCGTGGCCTCTGAACACCTGTCTGCAACGCAGCTCCCTGGCACATACTGGAGATACCTCTTTGGCTAGTTGGCCCTCAGGGACCCTCAATATTGAAAGAGAATTAATTCCCCAACTTACAACTTCTCACGGGCGCGTTTGCACAATGGTGAAGGAAGGGGGCGTGTCCTGAGGTGACATGTCTGCAAACACGCCCTGTGGCGCGTTTAAAGTTGGAGATTTAATTCCTCCTCAATCCTGAGCGTCCCTGGGGGCCAACTAGCCCACCAAGTACCTCCAGTATGTGCCAGAGAGCTGTGTTGCAGAGAAGTGTTCAGAGGCCACGCCCCTTTATACAACACTCCACAACGCAGCTCCGTGGCGCTTACTGGAGGTACCTGGTGGGCTAGTTGGCCCCCAGGGACCCTCAGGATTGAAGAGGAATTAATTCCCCAACTTAAACCGCGCCACAGGATGTGTTTGCACATATGTAAACTCAGGCCCCGCCCCCTCCCTTCACCACTGTGCAAACATGCCTTGTGGCGCGTTTTAAGTTGGGGGATTAACTCCCCGTGAATCCTGAGGGTCCCTGGGGTCCAACTAGCCCACCAGGCACCTCCAGTAAGCACCACGGAGCTGCGTTGCAGAGTGTTGTAAAAAGGGGCGTGACCTCAGAACACCTCTCTGCAAAGCAGCTCCATGGTGCATAATGGAGGTTCCTGGTGGGCTAGTTGGCCCCCAGGGACCCCCAGTATTGAAGGGGATTTAATTACCTAATCCGTCACTGATCCCCCAATTTAAATATTTAGAACCCTGGGGAGGTGGCGGTCCCCGGGGCGTGTGGGGGGGCTTGAACCCCCCCACACAGGGTATTTTATTAAAAAATAAAAGCCCCGGGGGTGGCGGTCCCCGGGGCTGCGGGGCGGGCAGTGTGCTCCCCGCAATCACAATTGAGTCGAGCCCCGGGGGGGTAGCGGTCCCCGGGGCTCGAGGGCCTTAGAGGCCCCCCCAACATTATACTATAAAGCCCAGGGGGTGGCGGTCCCCGGGGCTGCAGGGGGGCCATGTGCCCCCTGCAAATATTCATGCTTTGCCCCGGGGGTGGCGGTCCCCGTGGCAGTGTGGAGGGGATTGCCCCCACACTTTTTTTGTGCATGCCCCCGGGACTTGGCCCCCCCGGGGGCTAATTAGCAACGAAGGAGTCCTAACTTTACTACTCCTAAACTGAGAAAAATCCTAACTTTAAGACTTTCAGTATTCACAGAAGGCATTTAGGAGTCCTAAAGTTAGGACTACTAACTTCTGTGAATACCGAAATGAGTAAGTGCCACAGTGAATACCAAAATGAGTAAGTGCCTTCTGTGAATACCAAAATGGTAGTAAGTTTAGGGTTTTGTCTTAAGTTAGTTCTGTGAATCTGGCCCAGTGTTTTATATTGTCATCCACAAAGGATCACAGGTGGCCGCCCCCAATTAAAAGGTCACCTCACTTACCGCTACACCGGTAGTGCGTGCTTCAATGTTCCACATGCGCTGAGGATTCAAGTGCCGTATGAAGTACCGGACCGTGACCCGGAAGCCGGTCGGAATCCCCTCCCTCTCCCCCGGATGGAAACAGGCAGCATAACAATTAGGTGGTGACCGCGGGCAAAAGGGAGATGCTTCTCCATGTTCAGAGGTCACCACAAACAAAAAACATGTAACAGAAACAGGTATTTCAATTTAATGATGACCACAGATTCCTAGGGGCTATTCTAACTACATCCATGCTGTAAAGCTCGGTCATGGCGGGCGCCATCTTTCAGTAGTGTTTACTCATGTAAACTGCATTCCATGTTACTAGCAGACAAATTGCACTTCTAACACGCCCGACATTATGAGGGTACAAGAACTTGTGCTTATAAACTATACTGCAGTGTACAGGTACAATATCTCAACATCCGCCTACAGTTACACAAAACGGAAGCTGACAAGAAAAAGTACGTCACTTGTGTAGAGCTAATCTGCCATTGCTAGGGTCAAGAAATTAAGTTCCAATGTACAACAACAGATGTACTCATGATGTTGCCTCTGCTAGATGATGTCAGAGGGAATTTAAAGAAAGGAAAGCCACCCATCCTAAACTTCAGACATCATTCTGCATTAAAAGAGGTCATCTAAAAGTTTGGTTGTTTATAGAGAGGAGGAAATTAGGGTTGAATTATTCCCATCCCATGCCCAGCAGGTATTAATACGTAAATGAAGATCTATTAACCCGCTCATGGCCTTTTTGAGCTGAAATTCATCACGCCAGCACCAGTGGCAAGCCGCCTTTATCTCATCACTTTTATAAATGTACCAATTTGGTACCCCAAGTTGGCCCATGCTAGCAATAGCTAGTTAGTCTGTTTTACTGATGGTACCCACGCAATTAAGTTTATGTTACCTCCTTACAGTATATGTAGTATAGCTGGAATAATTTGCCCACCCTATTCCATTCAATGGTGTCATTCAGACCCACCTGGTCTACTTTTTCAGAAAAGATCCACTGAGCCTCCTTACGAACCTCCATATCCTCAATTGCATGTGATTCACCTGTCACTCTCTCCAAGACCGGCCATTTGAGATCCCTGCAATTATGACTTGCTTCTTGAAAATGGCGGACAAGTTGTGTAGTGAGCTTTCCTGCTTCAAGGGTGCTGATATGTTCTTGGACCCACTCCTTGATTTTCCTCGAGGTGACATCAATATAATGTAGCCCACAGTAACATGGCAGATGGTAGATAACATTGGTGGTGTTACAATTGCTAAACTTGTTTTGAAACCATGTTTTTCCATCCATCAGGTTATCACTTTTAGATGCTTGAGTCAGGTTGCAAACGGTGCAATTCCCGCATGGGAAATGTCCTGATGGTACCCTTGTCTCCTGTTTTTGTGAGTTGTATAGGCGAGTATTGACCAACAGATCTCTTAAATTGACTGCCCTTTTGAAGGAAAATCTCGGTTGGGGCATTTTCTTCAGGCCTGTGTCCAACAAATGCCAATGTTTCCTAATATTTGTCTAATTTTTGTAGACAAGGGGTCAAAAGTAGTCACGACTGGGAGGCAATCATCTTTAGTTCTTCTATTTCTTTCCATAAGTGCCTCACGTGGAGTATTCAAAGCTCTCTTGCGTGCCCGTTTAATCACCTTAGGGGGATATGCTCTTTCCGCGAGACATTTGGCAAGACTCTCCGATTGTTCAACATACGTACCGGTGTCTGTACAGTTCCTGCGGTATCTAAAAAACAGACCAACTGGGAGGTTGTCCCGCAGTGCCCTGGGATGGAAAGACTGGTAATATTGAAGCAACTTCCTGTCCGTTGGCTTCTGGTGGAAAGTGCTGTCAAGTTTCTGGTCCTTTGCTGCAATATCCAGGTCCAAATAAACTGCTGAATGTCTATCAATAGTCCATGTGAAACGAAGACCTCTATCGGCTTCATTAAGCCACAGTAGGAAGTCATGCAATCGATCCTGAGGTCCCGCCAAAATGCATAGCACCTCGTCAATAAATCTCTTCCAAAGAGATATATATTGTAAGAATGGATAGGAGACATGATGTATAAAGTTCTCCTCAAATTGAAAGACGTAGATACACGCCAAACTGCGTGCAAAAGTTGCCCCCATTGAGGTCCCAGAGACCTGGAGGTACAACTGGTTCTGGTAGCCAAAGAAGTTCCTAGTGAGAGCCAATTCCACACATTTGAGAACAAAGGATGGTGGTGTGTCATAGAACCACTGACGTGCCCCAAGTGCACGTGCTGCTGCCACCAACGTGGCATCTTGGGGAATGCTGGTATTTAGTGATTCAATATCAATGGTAACCAGGAATTGATTCAATGGGTCATATTCCAGGGGCTCCAAGATAGTGAGAATATCAGTGGTATCCTGCACAACAGATGGTTGATTGATGACTGTTTACCTTAAAAAGAAGCTGGCACACTATGACAGGGGTTCCAGCATTGATTGAATTCCAGACACAATCGGGCATCCAGGAGGTGGGCGTTGGGACTAATGAATTTTAGGCAGAATGTAGAATGCTGGAATTCTTGTTTTAATATTAATTAGAAGCTCAGCTTCTTTATGAGTTATCCATTTCTTCACTTTAGCATCTGTCACCATCTTCCTGATTGAGTCTTGAAGTTCACCAGTGGGGTCTCTCATACGTGGTCTGTAATTTGAAAGTACCCCCAACAGTTTCAGTACCTCGGTTTCATAATCTTCAAAATTGAGAACCACCTTTGTCAGCCGGTTTAATTATTATTTTTTCATTTGCCTGAAAATATTTAATAGCATATTCTGAAATATTTGTTGGCCATACAACTGTTACAGGTGTGCAATATCATATAGTACCTGTTGTTCGAACACTGTGACTTCTGGGCCCAGTGATGAGTTGGGGGGACAGAAACCTGAGGGACAATGCAGATTGGTGGGAAATATTGAGGGGGGAATCTAGTGTCATATCCTCAGAAAACTTATGCAGATGGATTTTCTGCATTGTTTCAAAGAATTCCGTCCTAAATTTAAGCGCGTCATGTTTTGGGGTTGGCACATTACCCAATCCTTTATTGAGGACATGAAGCTCAGCTGATGATGGCACACTGTCCATATATATCTATAGAAACAGGAACATACTAATCCATGCCTCAAAACTAAAACCTCTCCATTTTTTACCACAATTTCCTCACTCTTAGAAACTGCTCTGTGGCTCCCTCACACAACACATTCCCACATTCTCTCCTCGCCCAATAGAACGTGAGTCTCCCAAATCCCCTCGCACCAACCTCACCTACACCCCCCTACATCCTCTATCATACCCAATCCCCTTGGAGCTACGGCCATATCTCAAGAACTATTTCCTCCACCACCAAGGTCCACTTATACTGCACAATTAGATCAATTGACCACTCCTGATTCTTCACAATCTTCAAACCACACCAGGCAAGAAACAACTGTATCCCTCACGAGTTCCACCGGTCTACTCCATGCTCTGCCGCAGATTCAGCCACCTCTTAACTGATACCCTCAATCATGCTTCTGGAACTCAAAATTAACACTATAGTGGAAGAAATCACCTCATTATGAAAGGACACAAAGATCTGCTACAACACTCTTACTAATCACACATCTATGGCAAACACCGATGCTGCAACTAACTCAGACCCTAACTCTTCTCACTCTACCCTCTGGTCAACTATCCCCTTTAAAGACTAGTACCACAAACCTAGATGAACCACTACTGGAATGCCGCAGCTGGGAGCAAAATGCTGAGCAACCCATATAAGAATGCTCCCAGCTAACCCTGCTACCTAACGTTTCCGGTTATCCTTGGCACTAGCAGGATCATCCCTACTAATCACCTTCCCAGGCCGCCTGCCTAACTCACTACCATCCACCATAATCAAGCGGAACCGAGAACATCACCCATGTTAAACTGCATGCTATCAAACTGTTGTTCAGCAGTCAAGCATGCCACTGAAACAGCGGAAACTATCCTACTACATAAAATTGTCATTTGTTTTGTGACTGAAACCTGGCTAAATGGCCACTCATCCTCCATTATCGATCTCCTCACCCCACCGGGCTTCTCAATCATTCGTTACGACCATAAGGATCGCGCCAGTAGAGGATCAGCTATCATACACAAAAATTACCTATGCCTAAAGCCCTTCCATACATCTGAATACTCTACCTTCAGATATCTAAGAGTCGATCTCTCCGCTAAAGGCTCAAACCCTATCAAATTCCACACCATCTATCAACTAACAGTTGGAAAACTACAATTCTTTGAGGATTTAGCAGACCTAATAACTCAAAACTCCCTGAATGACACCACTGACTTTATACTTGGAGACCTAAACCTGCACTTGAACAATGCCAATGACACAACCATACAAGCTGCATCCACCCTCCTTGAAACAAAAGGTCTCACTAAACACTGCAAAAAGCAAACTCACAATAAAGGCTCTACCATTGACGCAATAAAAAATGCTTTTAAACCCAGATGCTGTACCGAATGACCTTAATAACTACAGACCTACAACTAACCTTCCTCTCCTTGCAAAAAAACTATTGAAAAATATCTACTCTCACAACTTAACAACCATTTGAAAATGTAACCTACATGACACCTTCCAATCTAGCTTCAGCAAAGGCCGCAGTACGAAAACTGCAATCCTGAACATCACTGATGACTTACACAGAGCTCTAGGCCATGGTTACGCTTGCCTCTTAATCCTCCTAGACTTATCAGTGGCCTACAGTCAACCACAACATTCTCCTAAATACCATCTCAAAGCATGCAGGCCTTAATGGTACTGTCCTTCAGTGGTTCTCCTCCTACCTGTATCAACGATCTCACCTAATCAAAATAGACAATTCCACCTCACCAGCAGTATTTGTCCCACAAGGAGTTTCCCAAGAATCAATCATGTCCCCTACTTTGTTCAAGCTCTTCATGGATCCGCTTACAGAGATCCTGAAACAGGCCAGAATTCCATACCATCTCAATGCAGGCGACACCCAACTCTACATCAAAATCTCATCACCTAAAGATAGCCAACACCTAAACAACATTCTCTTCTTAGTTCAATCCTGGCTGACCAACAACCACTTAAAGCTCAACCCCAGCAAAGCCAAACTCCTCCTCATCCAACCAAAAAGAAAGTCCTGTCCTATCCATAACTGGATTGGCAACCTAAATGCATTACATTGCAAAGTAACTATCTCCAACTCTGTAAAATCACTAAGGATTACATAGGAAAAAAATGTAAACATGAAAGACTATATTAATGCCTCAGCAAAGAGTGCCTTCTACAAGTTGAAACAATTAAAAAAAAAGTCGAACCATTCATCTCCATTGAAGACCTAAAGACTGTAGTGCAATCCCCAGTCCTCTCTAAGTTGGACTACGGTAACACAACGATCACTGGTTCTCCAAAGAACCACCTTATCATTATCAAATCCACACTCAACGCATTGGCCAGACTTCTCTCTTGGGAAAGACGTTATGATCACATCAGTCCCACATCTAAGAAACTACAATCAAATCAAAGCGAGAAGCATATTCAAAAAGCCTTGCATAATCCACAAAGTGCTCTACACTGAAATACCAAACTATCTCACAAACAATCAAAAGTTGGCCGAAAGAGGCCTCTGCGAAGCTCAAACACTCCAATCCTGACTCCGCCCAAATTTATAAAGTTAAATCACTAACCAGTTAATTCTCTGTAAATGCGCCTAGAACTTGGAATGCTCTGCCACAAGATCTACGTGACAATCAATCATTCGTACACTTAAGAAAAAACCTTAAATCATTTCTTCGCAATAAATACCTGAACCCAACCTCTTAAAATATTAGACTTGCACTGATGCACTTTCCTCCAACCATCAAACAGCCCGAACATCACTTCCTCTAGAAATATTTGTTCACATAACCCTCCATCACTACCACCAAACTATTTTAACCATCTACACCACCCTCTGTTATATTATTACCCGGCATGGCCACTATTTTACTTGTGTATTCCTTTTAAAGGCTCTGTATGAAAACATTATAAATCACTCTGATACCCTCGGGTCAAGGTTGCGCTATATAAAACTGAAAGAATAAATTAAATAAATAAACTCTGAAAGGCATCTCATACACAGTATTTGATGCAATGTGTGATCAATCAATCAATCAATCATGCATTTATAAAGCACAGCAAATTACCCGTGAGGGTCTCAAGGTGCTGGAGCTGTTGGCTGCTGGTTAGAGGTCTGATCAATCAAACATCCAGGTCTTTAGTTCCTTTCTGAATTGCTGGAATGATGGAGCGGTGCTGAGGTGCAGGAGGTGGTTGTTCCAAGCCTTGGCTGCCAGGTGTGCGAAAGGAGTGTCCTCCGCTGTTGGCTCTACAGATCTGTGGGGTGCTTGTGAGGCAGAGGGAGGCTGATCGAAGGTGTCTGGTCAGTTGGCAGAAGGTCAGGCATTTGGCGATGTATGCTGATCCTTCGTTGTACAGGGCCTTGTAGGCGTGGGTTAGCACCTTGAACCGGCATCTCTTCTGGATTGGGAGCGAGTGTAATCTCTTGGCATAGGGTGTGATGTGGGTCCTTCAGGGAGGGTCCACTATGAGTTTTGGGGATGAGTACTGTATTGCCTGGAGTCTTTTCAGGAGGCGTGCAGTGATTCCTATGTAGAATGTGTTCCTGTAGTCCAGTCTGCTGGTGATGAGGGGCTGTATGACGGTCCTTCTGGAATTGACCAAGAGTCACCTGATGATCTTGCGGAGCAAGCGAAGGGTGTGGAAGCAGGTGAATGAGACTGTGTTGACTTGTTTCTTCATGGATAGCTTGCTATCTAGGATGATGCCGAAGTTGTGGGCGTGGTTTGTCGTGGTGTGGGTGTGCTGAGCTCGGCCTGCCACCATGTGTTTTTCCATGGCGAGGTGTTGTTCTCTAAAGATGAGGACTTCCGTCTTTTCTGTGTTGAGTTTGAGACAGTTGTCCTTCATCAAGTGGTCGACGTTCTTCATGCATCTGTGGAAGTTAGATCTTGTGGAGGAGGGCCTTCAGAGAGTGAGAGGATGAGCTGTGTGTTGTCGGCATAGGAGATGATGTTGAGTCTGTGTGATCTGATGGTGAAGGCCAGGGGAGTCATGTAGGTGTTGAAGAGGGTTGTGCTGAGGGACTATCCTTGGGCAACTTCACAGATGATCTTTTTGGGCTCTGGGATGAACGGTGGGAGACGTATTCTTTGGGTTCTGCCAGTGAGGTACAAGGCGATCCATTTGAGGGTGTTTCTTGGATCCCAATATGGTGGAGTCTGTTGTTTAGGATGTGGTGGGAGACTGTGTCAAAAGTGACAAACAGGTACAGGAGGATGAGGACAGCATTTGAGGGTGTTTCCAGTCCTCAGGGAAGAAGGCTGCTGTAATGGAGGTGTTCAGGACCTTCCTGAGCTCGTTGCCGATTGTATTGCCTCCAAAGTTGAAGACGCAGTGGGGGCATGGATCTGTGGGTACTGCCAGAGTGCACGTAGTTCATGATTGAAATAGTGTCTTCCATGTAGAGGAGGTTCCACTGAGTGAGATGGTGTTCGGCATTTATGCTCATGGCTGTGAGCTGGTTGATACTGTCCATGGCGGAGGGTTGGTTTCTGAAGTTTTCGTAGATGTCCGAGATCTTTTGGGGAAAGAAGTCAGCATGGTTGTCGCGCAGTTCCTGGGAGTGAGTGATGTCGTTCTCTGCAGCTGGGGATTAGTGAACTCCTTCACGATACCAAAGAGTTCTTTTCTGTAGTTAGCATTGGCCTCTATGCAGACTGCCAAGGCTTGGTTCTTAGTTTCTTTTTGGGGGCGGTGGTACTGGTTGGGAGCAGTCCTGAAGGCGGTCCAGTCTTCCATTTTTTTTTCTGAGGTGCCACTTCCTTTCAAGTTGTCAGCAGATGTATTTGGTTGAAGGCAGTTCCTCGGTGAACCAGCTTGCCCTTTTGCTTGGTTCTTTGATCTTGGCTGTCTTGTTGGGACTAATGGGATTGGCGCATTCTGTCACCCACTGGGAGAAGTTCTTTGCTGCTTGTTCTGGGTTGCATGTGGAGTCTGGGAGGTGGGAGCAGAGTGTTGTTCCACTGGTCTTCTGATACCTTTTACCAGTCTTTTTGTGTGAATCTGGGGGGCGCGGTGCTGGAGTAGGTGGGTCCTGAGATGGTGAAGTTTACCCTGTGGTGGTCGGTCCAGGTAAGTTGTGTGGTGTGGTTGTACCTGACTCTATAGCTGGAGGTGAAGATGGGGTCGAGCGTGTGTCCTGTGATGTGGCTGGGGTCAGTGATGATCTGCCTGAGGCCAATGTTGCTTGGGCTCTCCAGGAGGACTGTGTTGTTGGCATCGCTGGGGTCGTCGAGGCGGAAGTTAAGGTCTACTAGGAAAACGTAGTGCTCAGAGTCGATTGCGATCAGGGTGATGAGATCCGGGATGGCGTTGCAGAAGCTGCGGCATGGTCCTGGTGTTCTGATGGTGAGAGTGCTTCTAATGGTGTTTCTTCCGTCTGTGTGGAATTGAAAGTTGAGATGCTCCATTACCGGTGTCTGGTCATCAGGGAATGTCGTGCAGTGGATGGTGCACTTGTAGATGATGGTGATTCCCCCTCTTTGTTTAATGATTCGGTCCTGGTGTGCTATCTTGTATCTTTTGGGGATGGTGATGTCTGAAGCGTAGGCGTGGTTTTTTCAGGTTTGTGTGAGGAAGATGGTGTTCGAGGAAAGGGAAGGGAAAGGATTGTGTCCTAGATCTCCATGGCCTGTTTGCCAAGAGAGCGTGCGAGAGCAGAGACATTGGAGTTGTGTTGCTGTGGTCTTGTTTGATGAAGCGGCTGCGGTCGCATTTGAGGAGCCTCTGGTGTCGTTGGTTGCTTCGGTGCTAAAGGTGGAGCTGCAGTGTCAGCAGGATGATGGTCCACTGTGGGTGAGCAGGGATGTGCGGCAGCAGAGGATGCTGTTGCATCCGGGGTCCAGGGATCGGAGGCCAGCAGCAGTTTATCTATTTTGGTTGAAGAGCCAGGCGTCCTGGTGCTGGGTGCGATCCCGGCATGGACGGGTGCAGATGGGCTTGTCTTTGGCAGGCTAGCATCGCAGCCGCCTACATAAATAGTCCTGGGAGGACGTCGCTGGCAGGCGGGAGTCAGTAGGGCAGGGAGCTGGAAACGGTTGGAAAAGGAACAGTAATGACGGAAACAAAATGGCAGGAAAAGCATATGGAGACAACAGAGTTAAACAAATATGGGCACTACATAGTGCACAAATAATCACAACAATGCAGGCACAACAAACTCAGACACAGTGCACAAGTAATGACAGCAAATTCAGGTACCAGAAAACAATCATCTGAACAGCAGTTTGAGGCACCAGGACTCGATGAGTGTGTCGGTGTTACAGTGCCTGTGAGCGATCAGGAGCGGCAGCAGGAAAGCGGTGCTCTTGATGCTGGAGTTGAGGACCAGATGGTTAAGTTCAGAAGACAATATAGTAAATGTTGTTTGTCTATTCCCTTTCTGGACTAGAATGCATGAGACAAATTGATACCAGTTCCATGAGAGGGTGCTAAGCAGTGATTCCAATTCATTGTTCCCGCTGTGTTCTCGGGAGTGGCTTAATGTGACACAACCTATCCCCCGTTTTCAATGTGTGCCATTTCTGTGAATAAAACAAACAGATATTTGTGCCAATCTAATATTAGATTGAGGTGATGTCCTCTTGAATGTTTAAGGAGAAGCTGAATGTTTCTTCTTCCTTCGTTTATTTACCTTGACCACACAGCTGATATGAAGGACGGCATGATTACTGCATCCCTTTCAATTCTGATTGTGCCAGTAATGACAGGTATAGGCCCCATAGGAATTGTAAGATACTTTTTAAAAAACTGTGGATCTATTTGCTTTCACCTGACAGCAGCTAAATTCTCCAAGTGCAATTTTAGGGAAAACTGGGGGATTCAAACTTGGAAATACAGATCCCCACAGTAAATCCTCATTTCTAGGGCACCTTCTGGGTCCCACTTGTAATGCTCCAATGACTCCAACTCCTGAGTGTTACTAGTACCCCCGGTCTAGGTATGTTTTGGGGATAGAGTTACAGGGAGAATACCATATAAAGGAGCCCCAGCTGTTTCACACTTCCTCACATTGGTATTCACTTCCCTGTCAATCAAACGAGCCGACATTCAGTCATCTCAAACGCATTGGCCAACTGGACTTGAAGGGACAGGAGCGGTGTGTGGGGCATTGTGCTCCAACCGTGCACACTGCCATAACTATGGCAGACACAGCACAGTGGCAAAACAAGACCAAAACATTTTGGAAAGGTAACTTGAGCAAGTTTCTGCACATAAATGGTGTTTCAATGGCTCTTTTCTGAATGCTTTTCTTCGGAGAGTATGCGTGTGTAGGGCAGCTGAGGACAAGAGGAAGCAGTCTGCTGGAAATGAGTAATGCACGAACACAGTGACTCATCAGCACACTGCTCGCTCGGAGCACTGGCCGCTCCTTCAGCATTAGAATAGCTGAAACTAAAGAGGAAGTCTATTAAGAGAAACTTTCTCCAGATTGAACAAGGTGTCCATTTGCATAAAGGACGCACATTAAAGAGCTGCACGTTATCCGTGCTAGTTCTCAAAAAGAATCAAATATTTTTTTCTTTAAAAAAATCCAAATATCGTGATTAAAGCAAAATCTGTATGGTATGTTAGTAATATTCTAGGATAAATAAGTTCCCAGCAATATCATATATCTAAGGCATTCTTGAGCTATTCTATACCTTTGCACTGTCCTAGTTTGCTTAGGGCACACGTCTTGCACAGTCCCATAAAGCCATTGTAAAATGACCATAATTATGAGAATTCTAAAATCACATTGGAAGTAATTGCCCCACATTTGCATTCAGAGATATGTCCCAACCCCATATTGGAGCCAGTATGATTCTGCTTGTTTGACAAATTTCCAAAACCTGGAAAAACAGAACGCAGAAAGTAATCCCACCCATTGGTGAATGCCCTCGGGTGAATTCCAGTCGCTGTTTTTTGCTCAGCATGTCCCGAAAGGACAATTAACTTCAATCACCCTTGGCCCTCCTCCAGTGGAAACACTCCAGCCAGCAGTGCCAGGCAATGTCTCCTCCCAAAGACAACACGAGTAAGCCCCGAACAGGGCTCCTGGGAAGGGGGCCCACGGAAGCTCGGGCACAAATGTACAGGAAGCACTGGGAACGGAGTGTGCGTGACCTAAAATAGTACATGCAGTGCTTGACAAAATATTGTACCCATCTTTCCTTGGTGAACTTTGAACACTTGTGTTATAGGGGCTGATTGGTATGGTATATGAGCAGACTTCCTATGTGAAAACGAACCCAGTAGTCAGACCGGCAAGCCCGCTGGCATTCTGGAGGCAGGATGAACGCGCCCATAATTTACAAAAAAACATGCGATAAGTAAGTGCCTTAGTAAATATTCCTGGCCTTAAACTTGTAATCGCTCGCTACAGGGTGAAATGAGGTGTGTGTGTGTGGGGGGGAGGGGGGGAGGGAGTATTAACTGACTCGTTAACGTTCCCTTAATGGCAAACACATTTACAGTGTATCATTTTATTTTTTAATACTTAACTCTAGGAAGCAGTGACCCTATTTATGGGTGCAGTGTATCAATCATTTACAGTATTGCTCTCAACATGTTGACACTTAGACGCTTGAATATAAGATTACTTATTTATTGCTGAGGCATTCGTTTTCTGTAAAGTGCTCCACTGCCCATGTGGCTAGACTCCTGCTCTAGAAATATGAAAAATAAATAACATCTTCACAGCAGAATAAAGGCAGCAAAGGGAGAATGGGGCACGGCGTGTGCAGTTTAACAAATATGCAGGATGCCTGCAAATATGGGAAACATCCTTTACACTGCATTCACAGCAACGACAAGCCTTTACAACACAGTCACTACCCCGCCAGCGATGTTACCACACGTTACTTTCCATGCGAGTTGTTAGAAAGTCACCCTTTTTGGCTTGGTCACCCCCATTTTTTGGTGCTGAATGGAACTGGTGGTAGCTGACTCTGACTGTGCCCTGGGCTCTGTTAGTAAGGCCCAGGGCCAGTGCTATGTTAAACACAAACACATACATTGAGGTACACTTATAATTGGCATGCCCTACCCTATAAGTCCCTAGTATATAATAAGGTATTACTGTTTACAGGCCAGCAGCCTTGGTTACACTTGCATGTGTGCACTGCTGAGAGCCTGAGGTTATTTTAAAAGCAGCCCTGTGTTGCAGCACTGCTTTTAAAAGTAATATCAACTGTTCCAGGGGTGGGGGGTCCTTTAATTATGAGCAGGGGCTTTATAAAAGAGGTTTTATAAACCCTGATGAAGAAGAAATTGCACATTTCTTTTCCCCCCTTGAAGGTAGTTGGCCTCATAGGCTAACAGGCAATCGGTTACGAACTTATAACTATTGCTAGGAGGGTGTAAAAATATAATTCAGAGACTGAACACAATAGTATTGATAAATCCAGTAACATAGCATTGCTGAACTTATCATAACTTGTATAGACAAGAAGTTATAAGACAAAATCCAGCCTCTAGCACACTTTCCTGATTAATCAGCCCTGAGGGAATTAGCCAGGCTGCCTTGATTAGGTGATAAGTGGCCTTGCCAGGCAGAGGCTATCTGATGGAGAAAGCTCTGTGGGGCAAAAGAATGCCAGAGCAGGGGGCTGGACTATAAAGCACCAGCTTCAAAGGAAGAACAGGTGAAGCAAGCCTGCCAGCCAGGGCCACCCGCTCTCCCTGCCACATGTGAGTGGGGGAGTTTATGAAAATAGGCCATACTCTGAGTTTGGTTTGGTTAGTTCTTGCGGCTCTGCTGAAATTCCAGCCATGATGGATTTTGAGAGAATAATGCTTTATGGACAAGGCTATGCAAAACTTTGGAGGAAGTTGTCATGCTTTGGGGTGTTGCTCTACACCTCATTAGACAGAGGTGCTCCCCTGCATGTTGCCAGAGAACACTGGATAAATATGTTAGAGGTGCAGAGTCTCTCAATTCTGCTGCCTGAAACTTCAGGTGATGAGCAAGAGACTAATTTAAAGAGACCCTATCAAAACAGTGCAGTGTTGGTGGCCTTGTTGCTGGTTGTAGGGGCCTGCCTACCACTGTTGCGTGGACTGGAGTTGGACTAGTAATTTATACTGTTCCAAATTCCAGTGCCCTTAAAGCAAGTTGCTGTAACAACTTGCGTGTTAAAGTAACGCGTAGTAATGTCACAGTGAGGTAGTGACTGCGTTGTAGAGGCATGTAGGGTAAATGCATGCGGGGTTCTGTTATTCTATCCAGCAAATAAATGTGATATATGTGATTGTATTGCAGGAGATAGACAAAAGGTATTTTTTTCACTGAAACCTAATGAATTAAATTTACTCATTAACATTGTTACACACTTTCAGTGGGACTTCTTTATTCTGTCATAGATCGTAGGCATGGCATCCTTTACTATGACATAATGTGTAATAAAATAATATGTTAAGTTTATTAATACTGTTATGTTATGCTAATTTGGTTCGTCTAGTGCATGCAAGCAAATGATTCCTTAGGGCCGAACTGGGAATCCAAAGCAGTCCTGGCAAATTTTGTCAGACCCGCCCTCATACGGTGCATAATGATGTAGCACAGCAAGTCAGCCTGACCACTACAGGGAGATAAGGGAGGGTTTTCCCCCCAAGAAAGATTGGGAAATAATGGCAAAAATGATACATTCTACAACACAGTTTACAATATATATTCAATTGTATTTAGTTTTTAAAGCATTGCAAATGATGACCCTACATTGTACTAGAATATGACAATCTTTATTGGGGCTCTTCAAAGATTCCCTCACTATCACCCTCCAATAGTGCCTCTCATCTCTCCATAGCCCCTCTCTTACATGTGTTTCATAGCACATCTCATACAAGTGTAGGGTATCGGAGCATTTTACACCACAAATACATACAGAGACAAAGAATTGTATATGTGTAAATCAGTGTATATAACATTTTACATAAGACAAAGGGGACTACAAGGTGTAGGTTTCACATGTCATCATTCTGGTAGGCTTGTTTTTTAAGAGTGCTTGGGACGGGAAAGCACACACTCAGGATTCGGAATGTAACACAGTGGTTAGGGTTGACTAATAAGAATGCATTTATACCAAATAAAACCTTTTTGGTAAAATTAGGATAACGAAAAACTGGGACAAAAAACTTAACTTTCTCCCCTAGAATTCGATTGTAATTTATGAACTGCACAGTATCAAAAGGATCTCTGTGACAAAAGCAGTAACCCACTGAGCTATATATAAAATACTGTTCTGTGATCTGCATAGTATTAGCTCTTTGCAGCAGGCATATTAACCCTCTGCCCTACCTTAGATGAGTTAAAACTGCCACTAGACAAAACTCTGATCTGTCTCCAGCGGGTACATTAATCACAAGAGTTATCTTGTCTCTTTTATTGTTGCCTGGAAACTGTTGAATATACAAGGACCTCTGCAGTGCTTTTAAAATTGCTGCACTGCTACAAAACCAGCCCCAAGACGCAAAGGTGACCCCTCAACTTTCCACCTTCCAGCCTCCCGTAGAAACGCCCGATGTCTGGGACAACCAATACAGCCTTGGATTATTTTTGCTGTAGATTGACACAACCAACTATAGCGCGAAGGAAGGAAAAATATACCAAAAGAAGCAACATTTATGGACAAGGACTACAAAGGGACCTGAAAAAACCACTGAGGGCCCGATTTACAAAGGTAAACTGAGACGAAAGTCTAACTTTACAATTTTCAGTATTCACAAAGGGCATTTACAAGTAGTAAAGTTAGACTTTTGTCTCAGTTTAAATTAAGTTTTGGTCTTAAGTTTAACTAAGACTAAAAGTTTAGTCTCAGTTCAATTTAAGACCAAAACTTAAGTGAAGCTGAGAAAAAGTCTAATTTTACTACTCGTAAATGCCATTTGTAAATACCGAAACTTGTAAACTTAGACTTTCGGCTCAGTTTTCCTTTGTGAATTGGGCCCTGAGTTTTTTGTTTGAAAAGCCAGGTGTTACAAATCATGAAAAATTCAGCAGGCAAATCACAGTTTTAGCAAAAGTCAAGAAAAAGAAGTGGATAGAGAACTGTTGGCATTCAGGGTTATACAATATTCATCCCTTCTCCGGCATTTTGGGGGCAGGCAGGAAGCTGGCAGGGCTGTGGGAGCCCTGGGCCTCACTCAGCACCAAATGAGCGAGCAGCTGTGGCGTGCCAAAGCCAGCCATTAAAAAACAAAAACAAAGCCGTTCCTGCAAGGGCTCCCCCTGCCGCCCTCAACAAAAGCATTTGTCTGGGGTGTCCCTTGCTGAGCACTGGGGCACCCTTAAATCTAAAATAAATTCCAGCTCCCGCACAGCCCCATAGGCCTGCTTGCAGGAAGGCAGCAGGGCTGCGGGGACCCTGAGGCTCCCTCTGTGACCAGGATGAGACCAGGTCACCCAGAAAAATAAAAACAAAGTGGACCAAAGTGAATAATAAATGAGTGGTCATAGCCGCTGATTTATGGTTCACTGCTCCTTAACGGAGCTCCCCATAATGCCCAGCCATGGCTTTTTAAGATATTTATTTTTTGGTGATGTCCCTTAAAGGGACTGGGCCACCACCATTTTTTAGGTCTCGCCTGACCCAGCGCATGCGCTGGTCTGGTGACACTTTTTGAGAGGGCTCCAAAAAGTGCTACCAGGCAAGCTTAGAGCTACAGTGCATGTGAGCGGGCGCGCGCGCCGCACTTTTCCGAGATTACTTTCACTTTCGCGGCGCTTTGATGTTTGATTGCGATCACTTGTGCGGCCGCTTGTTTCTTTCTCTCTCCTAATATCTCCCCTACCATTGTTATCTCACTTCTCCCCAAACTGATACTTCTTCTGCCTTCTCTGCTATTTTTCAGCTCTCTACCTCCAGTTCCCCTCTCCCTGTTACACTTTAGCACTTCTCCCCAACACTCATTCACTTACTGCTAATCTATTATGAGCTTGTTCTCTATGCCACTCACAATTCTTTACATTCTTTCTCGCTGTCCCCCTACCCTTCCACTTATTTCTTCTCGCCACCCCTTGCCCTTCCCCTGTGTCCCCTTTCTCACATTCTTATGTCATTCTCTCCCGGCCTTTCCTAAAATCATTTACCAAGTTCTCTTTCAGCCATATTGTTTATTTCACCACTGATTTTTCTCTTAATGTCTCACCCCCCTGGCCTAGCCGCATCACTCTCTTGCTTGCCCCCACTCATTTGAAATCTTAGACCTGCATCCCACCTGCCTAAACACCTCTCGGGCTCCCTACATAGTCAGTATCTCAAATGCTATGCATGTCATTCTCACCTTCAGGCTGTCTTTGTCTGCCTTTCCCTGAAATGCTCTTTTCAGTCATTCCTTCACTATTCTTTATTTCTCCGCATATATCTCTTCTCTGTATTTCTCTGCCTGTGTCTTTGATTCTCATCTTCCCGTTTTTAGGGCTCCCATCTCTTTTTATATATCGCCCTCTTATTTTACTTCTACTTCTACTTCTCTCTTTTCCTTTGCTCTCCTACCTTTTCCCCTTCTGCTCAGAATTGGTAAGAGTACTTAGCTCAAAATTCTAGAATTCTCTTTCATACCAAAGATGCCTCGCACTATGGGTGCAGAACCCACTTTCTTTGAGAATTTCTGGTGTACTGCAATGCCATGAAGGCTCAGATAGAGTACGCAGCCTGAAATCAGAATTATTCAAAGGCCCATTAGGCAACAAAATCTTAAGTGGAACAGACAAAAATTGGGATGAATAGGAAAATGATCTACGTCAGATTCATAAGGAATTCTGATAGCATCTCCAGGGAAAGTAGAAAAACAAACTAAATAAATTAATAGTGTCTCTAATAGATCAGGAAAAGTTTCTCAACAATTGGATAGAGACCTGTGAGGAAAATGAAAAGTCTCTGCCTCACTTCCAAAACCATACACATTTTACACACAGGTAATAAGCTGAAACTACAAATATAGCATGACATGACTAATGATAATAGATATTGAGCAAATAAGAATGATGATCGTCACAACAAGAACTGCTAACCCATTTCTAAGTCAGATGAATTCTTCCATTAGCTTACACAGCAACAGCACACTCGAGAGATTTACAACACAATATAAAACATTTTCAAACAAAGACTCATACACCAGGGTACGAACGAGTGTCCTGCACAATGTTACATTAGGTACATGAAGAAAGGCTCATTCACAATACATGCTCTCTGAAGAAAATAGCCAATTTCATCACTGCGTTTCTGTGCTTTGTGAAAATAGTGGGGAGAGAAGTCATGAAGGGGGACATTAATTGGGAGGGGCAATGAGCATGAGGAAGATGAACAGAACACCAAACACCATCCATTTGAATAAAATGGTGCTTCTGTAAAAATTTGGCATAACTAAACTATATTAACATACACACTTCTAAACCGCTACGTAAAATTGTTTCAAGTGCAACATTAATAATTCATTGGGAACAACTATATTAATTATAGAAATCATTATTAGTAAAAAATAATTTGTCACCCAAAATTGCACATTTAAAAAGAACTTTAAAACTCCCATCTAGTGATACTCCTCTTGATACATCCTTCCCATCATGAGATCTCATTTATCCTATTTTTCCAAGCCCATCATGCCCTCCTCTCCTGATCTATCCTGTTATGCGGTCTGCCATGCTTGGATCTGCCCAGACCATTCTCAGCTATTACATGTTCTTTTGTTGCTCTATTGTTTTGCATCTTCTTTGGCCTCTAATACCTGCTTGTTCCAATTCTCACTCCACGATGTGTGTTCTCCCTACTTCTGTGCCCTCTTTAGTCCCACACTACACCATTACATGCTCTCTGATTCAGAAATCGTATGTCCTACTACTCCCCACCCTGTGCTCCCCCATCATGCATTCTCCTATCCTGTGCTGTCCCTTCTAGTGCTATATCCCCTCATGTGCCATTCACATTCAATGCTTCATATGTGTGTGTTTTTCTATCCTATGGTTTGCCCAACTTATGCTTTTCCTACCACTGTGATACTCCATCATGCATTTTCCATTTCTATACTCCCTATTTCAATTCCCTGCATACTGCCCCTTCTATCCTGTGTCAACATAATGTGCCCTCTCTTTCTGTGCTCTGTGATCCTATGTTCTCCATAATGTGCTCTTTGTGGTCGGTTGCATCCTGTGCTCCCGCATTCTATGCACCCAATCCTGTGACTTTCCAATGTGTTCTCTTACTTGATGTGGTTCAACCATTCTGCGCTCTTTTCCGTCTAGCCCTCTTCCATGTAGTGCTCCATCATGCTTTACTCTCTCATCTTCAGCTCAATTTTCACATGCCCTGAACTGTCCTGTCCTCTATCTCATTTTTCTCTCCTTAATCCATCTCACTTTCATCCTGTGCTATCTTATAGCTTGCTCTTTCTTATCCACTGCTCACATCCATCCTCTGTACTCTCACCCTGTGCTTCATCACCCTAAGCTCTCTCATTCAATGGCTGCATTTTCTCATTTTATGCTACCAACAATGTGATGTTCGTCTGTGTGCTCCCCTTCCCTGTGTCATATTGTTCCTGTTTTTATTCATCTTGTTTACTCCGCAATGCCACATGTGCTTTTTGTATTCCCATTCTCCTATTATTGCATCCTATGCTGTCACTATTTTTAGTTGTTAGGTCCCTCATTCCATGCTCTCTCTTCACTGTTTTGGTAGATTCCTGCTTGCCCATCCTGTCCTCTCTGATCACTGCATGAACCCTCCCGTAATATACTATTTCTCATCATCCAAATCCATGCCCCATGCACGCACCCTTCTGTGCCATTTCCCAACTTATATTCTCTTACATCTTTCTCTCTCCAAACTACAACTTTTGTTCTCTCCCATTCTCTGCTTCTCTCTTCCTATGCTCACCTATTTGGTCTTTTTCCCATCCTTCACTTAAGCAATATATATTTTTGCTCTAGCATTGTGTTTTTTTGTCTACACAGTCTCTTTCCTATACTGTTCTTGCCATATTTTATGTGTTTCTCCACTCTGTGCCACATGTCATTCTGTGTCCTCTTCCATGTTGTTCTCTCATATTCTGTGTGTTGCTATCGTCTTTACTCTTCATTCCTTTTACCAGTGCCCTGGCCAAGGCCAGACCAATTGGTTTTATCAATGCTTGTTTTAACTGTTTTTGCTGCATGCCCCACTACTGGCAGGTGGCCATCTACAAAATGTTTAGTGACCATTCCAAGATGGGCACCTGCATGCGCATTGGCGCACTCATTCACAGCAAGTATCTCCAATTGGGTTGGTTTTATTTTAACAAATCCCTTTCTAAGAGGGCAACCAAGGATGCACGCTTCCATGGTGGACAACTCCTAATGTTGATGCTTGATCCCCCAATAATAGGCCTCACTGGTATATTTCTACATATGAACATTACCGGGAGGCTTTCTATTTGTTAACACAGTCAGGATAATTGGACAATAATTAGGTGATTTCAATCCATGGTCATAAATCCATGTGATCCAGTCGAATGACCAGTTATCCGCAGTTAGTGCCTTCTGTTTTTGGCAACATTTTCATTTAAAACGTAAAAACATTGGGGCAGATTTATGACGTCTGGCGCATCTCTGCTAATCAGCAGAGATGCGCCAGAAGAGTTGCGACGCATCTGCCCACCCGTGCGCCACCATTGATGCGCCGCATTTACAATGCGGCGCACCGTGGCACTCGGATGGGCAGGTGCATGACGCATCTCCTGTCGGAAAGGCGGCGCATTGCTGGAGTTGCGTCGCAAGCGCGACGCAGCTCCAGCAAGGCTCGGGGTGCCCTATCCCTTACATGCTACTTCAATCCTTACGCCTGCTTCAAGCAGGCGCAGGGTTTTGACGCAGCATGGCCTTAAAAGTGACTGAGTGAAATCTTGTAGATTTCACTCAGCCACTTTTAGGAGGCGTTCCTGCGCCGGAACGCCCCCCCCTGCTCCAGAACGCCTACATGTGGCGCAGGGTTTTACAACGTGACGCATCTGCCAGATGCGTCACGTTGTAAATACCCTGCAGCATGGCGCCGGATTTGCGCCGCCGCTGCGTCACAAAAGTGACACCACGGCGGCGTAAATGAGGCGCAAGGGGCTCATAAATCTGCCCCATTATATCTTTGGTTCCCCTTATTGGAATGTTGTTGTTTTGGTAGCATTTAGTGTAATAAAAGTTATCCTAGTTTTTTAGGTTGAGCCTTGAGTCAGCGTGCATGCGCAGCTCTGCGAGACTAGTTGTTGTCGAGTAGGGAATGGAAGTACCTCCCACTCTCCGCCCATATTTACCATTGGCTTGTGTCATTGTCCTTCCTAAATGCTGACTTTTGATTAGTAAATATTCGTGTTAGTCCCTCCTTAGTACCGCCTGGTCTTCATTTGTCATCACCCATGGCTACTGGCCCTTTTACTTCAGTTGTTACTCTGTACCTGTTATTTATTCGCATGTATGCGAGTTTGAGCTATTGGCATTGGAAATGACAATGCCTTTAATTTTTGTTTTGGCTTTTAAAACATCATTAAAGCACATTGTCATTTACAATGCCAATAGCTTAAACTTGTTATTTATGTGTGCATGTGGCTTAACGGCTAGAGCGGCCGATTTTGAAGCTGGGGAACCAGGTTCGAGTCCGGTGGGAGGTCCAAACATCCTGTGATTCTGTCCAAATTACTTTATCTCCCCCTGCCGAAAAAAAATAATATGTGTATGTGTCAGGCTGCAATGCAACTAGGGCTCATGTAAAAGCGCTTTAATACCTTCTGGTCGAGTTTGTGCCATATAAAACTGCAAAAAAAAAACTGCAAAAAAAAGAGCTCAATGGCCATCTTTCCATCTTTCAAAATTGGGGAATGATCGAAATTAGCACAAATCCGCCACCAAAATGACCTGCTACTATGGATCCGTGTTCTTTTACCTCAGAGGCAGCACTCCTCTTAGAAAAGGGCACTAACGCAGAACGAAGATAGGAAAGGTTAGAACCTGCAGCTATTCACTGGGGAGAATTTTACAGTTTTTGAGGTAGTAGAAGCATTTTTGTCATGCACTCACTATCCACCAAGTATTGTGTTATTTTCCACATTTACATTTTTCTTTACGAGACCTAGTATTTTAATAAGCACTTCATTATCTTTCATTTACATCTTATTGCTAAACGATATCCTAGTTCTCCCCAGAAGAGCACACTGAAATGTGCAAAAAGCTACAGCCCACCTTGGAGTGCCAAACCCTAATGCAGTCAGGCTATGCTGCAATTCAAATATGATGTGCAGCATTGCTCATTTATTAGTGTTGCATATGCTTCTTACAGTTTCAGGCTCTAAAGCATATTTTAAAATTCTCTCAGTAGGGGAGTCTGATGCTGGCTAACAAGAGGCCCAGGGATGCCACATTTCTAGGATTTCCACTATGTGAATCATTCTGTTTTAGGATTTACTGTAAATGTATCTCATGTGAATAGCCTGAAACTCCAGCATGGCTCTGCCTTCTGCGGACCAGCGGTGGACAGTCCCGGTGAGGTCGTGCACCTTCTCTTTATCATGTTTTTATAACTTCCAAGAGTGAGGCTTTTCGATCATGAAAACCTTGGAAAAGTGACTGCAGATTTTTTTTAGAACCCATCCTAGACAGTCTAAATTGAAACTGTTGAAGCGGAAGCTTCTTAATGTGTGTGAAGCATGTCCTACATTTGATTACACCTCCACTGACTGCACACTCTGAGATTATGACCACTCGCTGCACTCAGCACAGCGAGGGGCCCTTGGGAACACTGAAATAACAATCTGGGCATTATCCATCCCGCTTAATCTAGCTGAAATCAGGATTAGAAAAAATACATGAGACATCACAATAATCTAAATGCTTCAATCAGGAGAGCTGGCAGTCTCCCTCACTATAAAGGTTAAAAAGCATTGGCATAGCAAATAGGTCTCGCTTTTAGGACCTTATAAATATTTAGTTATGCAGCACAATATCCTTGGTGCAACAACATCAACCGTTGCATGGCGATACACTTATAAGGTCCCAAAGGCGAGACCTATTGGCTATGCCAATGCTTGTTTAATGTTCTGGGAGGGCTACAGGATGTTCTGCAGCCACTCCAGGAACTTTAGAAATAAAATAAAAGTCTCCTGGGTCATTTAAACCATGACTCCATCAACATTTACCACGTTGTTTTGAGGCATTCTTCTATGCTGGAGCTTTTACTCTACAGTGAGTACTGCAGTGTTCTTTAAGATACAGTAAAATGACTGATTTATGTGTTCTAAAGGTGTGTAAAAATTTCCTTTTGTCGTTGTTTTTGTGACTATAAATTCTGGGCTAAAAAATATTAAAAGAAAGATTCAGGGACATTTTATTTATTAAAAACAACATGTCTTTAACAATTTATTTTCACCATGCACTGCTAATTACCCCACATATTACATCACTCATAACATGTTCTATGACATCATTGATAACATCACTGCAGTATTTGAAATGACATCAATGATGACAAGACTGCATGACGGGGACGCTAATTATAGTTACCTTCGAGAGCAATTTATAGTTATTAGAGATAACTATAACTGGTGAATTTCAGTATTTTTGTAGAGGAAAAAGTCCTCTCGTCATTGAAATCTCACCTTAACCTTTGTTTTTTTCAGTGAATAAATATATTTATATATGGATGGTATTCAACCAATCCAAAGCTTTAATACTGTGCCTGGAGTGGAAAAAGGCTTTTGTCATTTTATAGCTCAGCATGCATGGCACTAGATAATCCTATGCTTAAAAACCTTTCTGTGTAAAAGGCAAAATACTTTGTCTCTTTCTAGCTCGGTGTCGATGGCACTGTGATAATCCCATGCTTGAAAACTTTGCTAGTAAAGCAGACATTTGAGGCAAGTAGATCTTAAAGTGTTGCTGGTGTTGTAGGGAAATCACCCGTACAGTCACTCACTTACATAGACACTCAGGGGCATATTTACAAGCGCTGTGTGACACCAGAATATCACTTTATGTGATATTCCAGTGGCGCATAGGACTTAGCCATATCTGGAAGGCCACATAAAGCCACCCTGCATGGCTTTTCATGGCCGTGTAGATATGGAGTAAGGCAAAACTGTGCAAATCACCTTATTTGCCTGACTGCATCATAGAGGCATTCCATGGGTGTTGCTGAGCGTGTTCCCATGCAACACCCATGGACTTTGACGCTGCCCCAGATTTACAATATCTCATTAATCTGGGGAAGCCAAAACGAGGAGAAATGTTCACATTTCTCCTTGTTTTTAACTATTTAGATGTGTGCGACCCGTCACTCGCCCATACACCCTCACTCACCCATACAGCCACTCACACACCCACTCACTCACCAATACAGCCAGTCACATAGCCACTCCCTATACATTTACTCACACACCCACTTATTCA
This sequence comes from Triturus cristatus, assembly GCF_964204655.1. Lineage (NCBI taxonomy): Eukaryota > Metazoa > Chordata > Amphibia > Caudata > Salamandridae > Triturus > Triturus cristatus. The sequence continues at coordinate 262,489,898 of NC_140581.1, read as the reverse complement.
CCCATACAGGTACTCACACACACTTATTCGCTAATAAAGTCACTTACACTCCCATTCATGCACCTGTACAGCTACTCAGACATCCACTAACACAGAGATATACACAGTCATACAGCCACTCGCATAGTATATGTTAAAATAGTATCACTTATTAGTCGTACACAAAGTACAGGAATTTAACTTTTGTTGTACCTTTGTATATATGTTTAACACTAAAAAACTTTTAGAAAACACTCACAATCAGTTGATGATGTCATCAGGGAAATCATGAGTGATGCCATTTGAGATTTTATGAGTGATGTCATGAGTGATGTAATATAAGAGGTTATAAACAGTGCATTGCGGAGGTTACAATTTATAGTTATCTCAGATAACTGTAACTGCTGAATTTTACTGGTTTTGTATGAGTGAAATCTGAGTCTAACTATAATTTCCCCTTCAGTGAATTTCTACAGTTTTTTAATGTTAGGTAAGATGCCTAGCATTATACTGCCCCCCACCCAACCTTGCTGCTCCTACCCTCTCTCCTCCTTGCCATCCATTGTCCAAGTACATACCCTTGCTCCCTCATAACAGCCCTGTGTGGCTGTTTTTCTGCACTGCCCTTCCTGCCTGTCCTGAACAGTTAGCTTGCTGCCACATCCACTTCCTCCATACCCTCTCGTGTCAGAGTCCATGCACCACCCCCTCCATCCTACCCAGCGGCCACGCCCTCCATTTAGCTTGGTGTCTCTGCCCACTCCTCCTTCACTCCGTTGCCCAATTCTATGCCCATCATGGTTTTCCTGCTTAGCCTCTGTGCTTAGCTTGCTGCCAGTACTCTCCTTCTCCCTGCCCTCCAATGTATGTGTGCATGCCCCTGCCCCTTTTTTTGACCACCATGTTCCATGGACCTGCCACTGCCCCTCCTATCTACTCTGAGTGTTCTGTTGAGGTGCCACTGCCCCACCCACCTGTCTAGCATGGTCAGATGGATATTGCTTGTTTCTGCCACCTCCGCCATGCCTGTTCGAGGACCATGCCATTATCACCTCCCTCCTTTCTTCCATGGTCCATTTTGCTGCCACTCCCTTCTGCCCTCCATGCTCAGTTGTGCTGAAAATACTCCTCCTGCCTGCCCTGTGCATTCTGTTGTAACACCCCTTCCCATGCCCTCTCTTGTCTGTGCCCAGCCACTACCTCTCCATTCTGTCCTTCGTGGTCTTTTGTGCATGCTCCTGTCCCTTCCTTCTGGCCCACCATGGCCGTTGTATTTCCACTTACCCTCCCGCTTGCCATGCATGGTCTTCTGTGATGCAACACCCCTCCCACCTGCCCTGTGGGGTCAGCTTGAGGCCCCTGACTTTCCCCCACCTACTCTCCGGTGTCTGTGTGTATGCCATTATAGTCTCACTGTTGCCCGCCGTTGTGTATTGTGCTTCCAGTGCCCATCCTTCCCGCCCTCCATGGTCAGCTTGACACTCCTACCCTACTCCCTTTCCCCTGCGCTACATTATCCAAGTGCAGACCCCTAACCCTTCTGAGTATAGGGGCCTGCGGAACCTGTCCAGTATGGCCGGCTTGCTGCCCTTGTCTCTCCCCCCTCTGCTCTCTTTTGTCCATGTGCATTGGTCTGTCTCATCCCTATTGCTTTCCATGGTCCGTTGTGCTGCACTGCCATCCCGCTTGCCCTGTGCGGTGTATTGTGCTGCTGCATCCTCTAAGGTCAGTTTGGTGCCTCTGTCCATTCCCCTCCTGCCCTCTGTGGCCCGCGTCCATGCCAATATTCCATTCCTCCTGCCCTCCATGATCCAATTACCATACTTGTCAACATTCTGAACTTGGTAAGAGGATGATTCTTTTTAAAAACCTAGGGAACTGATTTTCCTCAATGACTTACATTTTAAAAGAGGAGATTTTAGGCAAGAGACAGATAAAATAAAGCCCTTTTGGGCTTAAAAACATCAGGAGTCTCCTACCTGAATCTGGTCTGTTGCAAACACAGCAAAATGATGGACGAAGTGCTGTAACTTTTCAACCACTCACCCAAAGTCAAGAGATCTGGATTAAATCCATTCTTCTTTTGTTCACTATGCCACCCCAAGTTTGTACCCAGCAATATGCAAATCAGTCTTCACCCTGCTCCTCATGGAAGCAGCCCAACCCGAACTGCCAGGCCAGGTCCTCCCTGGACCAGAAACAAGCATTGTGGTACTGGGTTTGGGGTACCAATCCTCATGATCCAGGTTTGCTTGAATCCAGAGGCACAGCGAGCAAGGGACGCACGTATGAGCATACGTTTGGCCAATTATGGCGAATATAGAAAAACACGACAAGATGATGGACAGAGTGCTAAAACCTTTCAGCCACTCACCCCCAGTCAAGAGATCTGAGTTTAATCCATTGTTCTTTTGCTCACTATGCCACCCCAGTCTGGACCCAGCCATATTCAAATCAGTCTTGACCCTTCTTCTCATGGGAACAGTCCAGCTCGAACAACCAGGCCAGGTCCTCCCTGGACCGGAACCAAGCATCCTGGGACTGGTTTTGGGGCATCACTTCTCATCATTCAGGCTAGCTTGAATTCAGTGGCACAGCGAGCAAGAGACCCATGTCTGTGCATACCCTTGGCCCCCTATGGCTTACATAACAAAAACAACAAGATGATGGACGGAGTGCTAAATGAGGGGTGATACCCCAAAACCGGGGCCCAGGGTGGTTGTTTCTGGTCCAGGGAGGCAGAAAAAGGTTCTGTGAGTGGGAGAATGAGAGGTTATATTGGTGTGTGAGTGGTTCTGTGGAAGATGCCATCAGTGATGTCATTTGACATGTCATCAGTGATGTCACCGACCATGTCACGAGTGATGTAATATGTGAGGTCATAAGGAGTGCATTGAGGGAGCGTGAGTTATATTTAGATGAGGTAACTATAACTGATGAATTTCTCTGGTTTTGTACAAGTGAAATGTCAGCCTAACTATAACATCCCTGTAAACTGTTTTTTTCAGTGAATTTCTAAGGTTTTTTCTATTCTATTTCCTAATAATAATGTCCCTGTTACCTTTGGTTTTGTCAGTGAATTTTCTAAGGTATTTTTAAACTCTATTTCCTAACTATAATGTCCCTGGAACATTTGGCTTTTCAGTGAATTTCAACTTTTTTTTATTTTTATTTCCTAACTGTAACCTGCTGATAAATGAGCATTGTGCCAGAAGTAATCCTGCCCTTCATATTAATACCAGAAGAGGCCACCGTTTTGTGCAACACCTGTACTCAAGTGGAATACTTTATATTGGCTAATTCATAAGTACCACCCAGTTGGGTAAATGTATAATGCGTATATTATACTACCGCTGCGTAAAAGACAAAGAGGAAATGTCTCCAGTGACCTTGTGTGTCTGTAACTTTGCCAATGTTGCTTGAGCATCTTCAACAGACAACTTTACAAGGAGGAAATGCAGAAATAACACACTCGGATGATTTGTATTTTAAGTGCTTCTTCTTTTGGTTGAGATGCAATCGTATTTCTAGGCATCAAGACCCCGTTGTCAAAATTGTTGGGTAACACGCTTAGGGGGCCTTTTAGTAAGTGGTCCATCACCCTACGAAAAGGGCAGGAAGACAATGCATACCGCTAATATATATAGGCGGTACCAAATGCTCTGGGTTTCTAGGCAAGTTTACATACTCCAAGTTTTTAAAAGTTTAGAACACAATCTTATTTGTTTATTTTATTTGCAAAGTTTTATATAGCGCTGTCTAGCCCCGGAGGTATCAGAGTGCTTTACATGAGGATCAGTGAGTTACAGGTTCCATAATTACATAGACAGGTATAGACATAGGAGAAAAGAAAAAAACATGAGATTACACAATAATGTGAGATTATTAGCGCGTACATACGTCTTTTGGGGAGTGAAGAGGTAGAGGGGGATGGTAAACAGGGGTAGCGAGTGCAGGTAGGAAAACACAATGGGGAGGCGAGGAAAACGATGTCCGATATCTGGCTGGGTAGGTGCCGGCCGAGGGGTGAACCATAGCCAAACTCCTCTATAGCTGCATATGACAGCTCCACTGGGCATCAGCCAAAGTTGTACGGGCACCGCGGTAAGTACAGACAGTTTTGGTTTCCACCCAGGGGGCATCGTTAAAGTTCCATCAGGAGAACCAGTCACGGTGTTGCCTCATCCTCCAGCTCGCCCCCAGGTTTCGCAGAGTGCTTCTGGAGTGACCCCCTGTCCCTGCGTCCCCATGCCTACCGAGGATATTCCCCGATTAGAGGTGGATTTTTCCACCGTGGGCACCAGGTGGGTTTGCGCTAGGTCTCTCCCGATCAGCCAGCAAGGGTCCCGGCCGTTCCCTTCAGGCTTTTTTTACCCTGTCCGGGGTTTCTCCCCCCGCTTTGAGTATGGTCCTGCAGGGCATCAGGTCCCTTCAGTGCCTTGTAGGGTCGACTTTTCTGTGGAGTCTCTGTGGCTGTGGGCGCTTCTTTTTGTGTCTGGAGCTGTTCTATTAACCTTGGGTGGCCACCATGTTGAGGTCAGGCGCCTAGGGGTTCATGAGGCTGCCCTGTGGGGCCCCCAGATGCCTGCATTGCTCACTGTGTGCTTCTTTCCCGGCCATAACTCACTCTTCGGGCAGCTGCTCCATCTTCACCCGCCCCACCGGTGTCTGCAGCGCCTCGGGCCCGTCCACAGCTCACCGGGCCGCCATCTTGGAGTCAGGCGTCTCTACTTCTGCGGTTCCTTCCTCCACCACCTTGCCAGTTGTGGTTAATGCTCTCTGGGCAGCACAGCTCCCCAAGGGGTGAGCCTGCCTGGTCAACCCCAGTCGGGTGCCACCTGCCGCTGTATTCCCCTGCGGCGATATAGGCTGGTACAAAGGTGTGAGGCAGTTTTTCTAACATCGTGGGGGATCCTTTTTTGTCTGGTGCTTCCACGTTATTACTGTTTGTAGTGTTGCACAAATACTTTGTACATTGCCTCTAAGTTAAACCTGGCTTCTCTGTGTCAAGCTACAAGAGGGTTGAGCACAGGTTAATTTGGGTTTGGCTTGTGCCTCATCCTGACATGGATTGTGGTTGCTGCTTGACCAAGACTCACTCCCCAGTCAACCAGCAACCCAATTTCTCACATATTGACTTTGTTAAGGAGTAGCCATGCCATTACAGCTTTTATATTGGATTTCTCAAGGGGTTACCTCACCATCTCAATATTTGAAAAAATATATATTCGCTTTTTCAAGAATATGAAACAGATGTTAGAGTTTTTCAAAACACAGCCCTAAAGAAGACCCTGCAAGACAGCTGTGGGTTTGTTTGGAAACTCTGTCAACTTTTCCTGTGGTCACGTTGTACACACCCCAGGAAACATTGGGTTACTCTTAATAAATGATTTATAGGGGGCTACTACTCTCACTGCAACCCAGACCAACACTTTTGTAACAAGTTGGTGGTGCCCCCGCACAGACTGGGCCACCACAAAGCAGGAAAATAATATTTAAATTAGTCCACAAAGGGCATATAGGGTGCTCTTGGCAGCTGCCAGTGAATAAATAAAAAAAATTAAAATGTGGGAAGCGGCATTGCCTCTAGGATACCCAACAAGGGATAGGAAGTCAGGGTTTCCCTACTCTGCCCCCTTATGTCCTTCTTAGGTCGAGCCTGGGCAGCACATGAGCTACTCTACGAGGCATGCTGTATTTGAGTATGATCTTGAAACTCCTCCCACTCTCCTCTCACATTTTACATTAGCTTGTGTCATTGTCCCTCGTAAATGCTAGTCTCTATTCGTTAATAGGCTTGTTAGTCCCTCCTTAGTACTGCCTTGTTTTTATTTGTAACCTCCCATGAGGACTGGCCCTTTTACTTCTGTTGTCACATGTTATGTCTTATTTAGTTGGTAAGCACTAATTTCTTTAATGACTTTCTCCTACTGTAGGCACGGCATGCTTTCCTGCAACATTCTGCGCGCCATGCACACTTTCACTTTCCAAACGGCCGAGGACAATGGCGGGCGCTTCTTTGAAATGAAACAGGTCTCGTATTTACAAGAGTTTGAGCTATTGACATAGAAAATGACAGTGTCTTTTAGTTAGGTGTTAAATATCAAAACAGATAAATAAAATGCACTGTCATTTACAATGCGAATAGCTTAAACTCTCGCAAATGCAAGACCTATTGCATTGCAAATGCTTGTTTAAATAATTTTCAGGACAGGGGACCAAGTGCCCAAGTCCTGTAATGGCCACCGCAACATTTCTGTTCATGATGCAACCAGCCATTCTAAAGCTGTCATTCTAAAAAAGCCCCATAGTCAATGGGAAGGCTTGAACTTTTGAAAAGTGACGCACCAGCGGTGCAAGGGGTTTGTAAATAGGCCCCAAATATTTATCTTTGCCTATTACATCTAGTCCAGGCGATAAGAATGAACCATTTGTTATAAGCCAATGGTGGAGGTATCCTGATTCAAAGAAGCAAATGGCGGCTGAAGGAAGGTGGTTCAAAGCCTACTTGAAGAGGGCATTTAATTTAAAGAAACAGTGTATGTGCGCGTGTCATGTGCGTGTGTGTATGTGTGTGAAATGGAGAGAGAGAGAGAGAGAGCTTGTGTATGCGTATATGTAATATCGTGAGTCTTGTACCCTTGCTGAAGAGTTTGGGCAGAAGTAGTGAAGTGCGTCATAGCTTGCTACTGCCGTGGTACTTGTTTTGTTATCGATGTAAGGAGAAATGAGGAGAAATGTGTATGTCTGTTCAAGCGTGGTGTGGTCGAGCGAGCTGCAAATGAATTGTTTCGTCTGCCCCGCTGTTATTACCGGTTGAATGCTGGATCCGCAAGCGGCTGCCGCTCAGTGGTGGGCCCTGTACGTATAATATTATGTGTGTGTGTGTGTGTTTTGTAACCGTAAATTAAAAAGAAGGAAGCAGTGTTTTATACACTTGCCTAATAGCTCCGTAATTACAAGACGCTTTCATTTATTTCTCCGCTCCAGTTGCCCACTCACCCCGTCGAGCACAACAGACAAAAATAACAATTTTATTTTACGTGTTAGAAACTCGAAAAGCCTTAGATTCTGAAAGTATTGTTGTACTTCATGTCAATCAAACCCAGGGCGGAGTTGTAAAAATTCCCCTCTTCTCCACTGATGCTTTTCTCCCGTGATGCGTCAGTTGATTTCCTCCCTGATTTACGCTGCTGGAATCCGCGGGACCCTGTTCGAAACATTTTATCTGCTCACTTTGGGGCATATTTACAATAACTGGCGCATCCCTGCATATCAGCAGGGATGCGCCAGTTATTGTGCGCCACAGCTCCGCCACCATGGATGCGCCGCATTTATAATGCGGCGCACCATGGGGCAAAAACGGCACAGATGCGTGACGCATCTGTGCCGTAAAAGTGGCGCATTGCTGGAGTTGCGTCGCAAGCGCAACGCAGCTCCAGCAATGCTCTGGGGTGCCCTATCGTTACAATGCTGCGTCAATCCTTACGCCTGCTTCAAGCAGGCGCAGGGTTTTGACGCAGCATGGGCCTAAAAGTGACTGAGTGAAATCTTGTAGATTTCACTCAGCCACTTTTAGGAGGCGTTCCTGCGATGGAACGCCCCCCCCCGCGCAGGAACGCCTACATGTGGTGCAGGGCTTTACAACATGACGCATCTCCCAGATGCGTCACGTTGTAAGTACCCCGCACCATGGCGGCGCCGCTGCGTCACAAAAGTGACGCAACGGCGGCGTAAATGAGGCGCAAGGGGCTTGTAAATCTGCCCCAAAGGGGCTTGTACCCTTGCGCCGCCGATGCGTCACTTTTTAAATGGGACATAGTGACGCACCGGCGGCGCAAGGGGTTTGTAAATAAGCCTCTAAAAGTGTTGGGGCTTACGGGTGTGGTTGTAACCCACCGAGTCATTGGGGTGTGAGCAGAATACTCCACGGGGCCCGGGTGTGCAGTGGCAGCTTCTGCACGGACAGCTTAGAGAAGGGCCGTGTAAAAAGACGGATCTGTGTCTGTCTATTCGGCCTCCAGCTCGCCTCCCTGGTGGGAGGTCTTCGGTTTCACGAGCCCTGGTTTACACACGGGGCTATTCTGAGATTCAGGGAAGTAATCATAAAGGCATTTCTATCCGTGAATGGGTAATGCGTCATTCCTCGGGCTGTAAAACGGCCTGTCATTATTTACACAGCTGGAGGGCCAAGAGTTTAGGCCGCAAAGCCAAACACAGTTTCAATTGCCACATGCTCTGGCTCAATCTAATATGTTTCCTCATCTGGTTCACATTTATAAAGCTCTAATAGTAGATGTACCAAGAGGTTCGGCTTTAGGTGTGGGAATACCAGGAGCTTGCATAGGTATCCCCCTACCTAAATCCGCCAGATCAAGCTACCCAGCGGGGAATGAGAAAGAGCAACCAATCTGGTTCCACCTGGTCCGAGCGCGTGTACAACCCCCTATCCCGGGCTGAATAAGGGACACTTTTCAGCTACTATTTGCCACCGACTTTGAGCAGGTGGGAAACACATGGGAGCTGGACCCGGGGACCCCTGTGGATTGAGGAGGTCACCTGGGGCTGGGGTAGAGGTTTGTCAGGCAAGGCGCACGTTCATTTTCCAACCGTGAGTTTGTCCTGAAGACCCGGCTGTGCTGATGCCCACATTCTTCCTGCACCTATGTGATATTTTACTGGGTTTGTTAGGGGATGGTGTTTCTGTACGCTATATTCACGGGTGCGGGAACACTAGGACACTTGTGACTGGGTTACATAACACCAGGGCTTGAAGTTGAATGAAAAAAGTGTGTGTGGGGAAGGGAGGGTCCCGGAAAGTGGTGGGGCCTATATAATTAAGGGAATTAAGGGTGTGGCCTAAACATGTAAACTAAAATTCCCAGAGAGTACCGCCTAATCACGCATTTGTATAAAATCACAACTGGTAATTCCTCTGTGTGCCTCGCAGAGAGGCCAATGGTTGTATTCCAAACACCTTTTGCGGCACTGACAGGCATGGAGAGAAACGTGCACTGCCTTCAGCTCCAACTCAATTGTGCCCCATTATAAACACCTGGATGTGACTCGATTCACCTTATGTGCTAGACCACGGGTACTCATTGTATGGCCCGCTGGCCACCAGCAGCCCGGCAAGCCTTCCTTGCCGGGCCGCGGACCTTGCAGACTTTGCAGACATCGTACGTGTGTTTTTTGTTTTTTTAAAGAGTGTCAGCAAACACCGCCGGTTGCAGCAGCGCCGATTCCGAGAGATTCTGCTCTATGGGGGCCGGACGATTCCAGCGATAGAGTGGAGATGCAGGGGCGCTAAGGAGAGGTGAAAAACAGCAAAGCCTCATTAACAAGTAAATAGTCTTTTAAAGACCTGTGAAATACTCGGCTGCGACTGTGTGTGTGCCCGGGAAGCTGTCTCAGCCCGGGCTGCCATACATGGGAGGGGAGGTTGCTGAAGTAATTGAAATAGCTCACCCCACAGAGGAAGCACGTGTACATGCACATTCAAAATTGTAAATTTTTATGATTTGAATAATGAGGCATACAAAACTCAAAGCACATCACATTTTAAGTGGTCACAATTCAATTCATCATGAGAAGAAGGCAGCATGAGGTTCCCGTGGGGGGCACAGCTCGTGCGTATCCGGGTTGCTAAATCAGGAATCTCGTGCAACTTCACGTGAGGCTGCTTTGTGTTACTGCTCCGTCATGGGAGGGCCTCAACCTCAAAATTAATGTTGCTGAACACTTGGTAAGATCACACACAGCCCTACTAAGTATTTTCAATTAGTACACGATGTTTCAATTTGTGTGATATGCTAATTGTACGTGCAAAGTATCTTTTTTTTTTTTTAAATTGATCCAAATTATGATTTTGACAGCATCGTTTTCACATGCATATGCCCACAACGTACAATAGATACTGACGGGGAATCATAAATATCCCTGTACTTCTATGGTTCACAACCAAGCATGCCTCTCCCTGTTGCTGCTTCCCGTGGTACTCAGAGTGTGGCCTGGCAGGCCTTCCTTGGTGGCCCGTGGACCTTGCAGGTAATGTACCCATGGCCGCTCCAGAAACCCAATTTTACCAGTGACAGAAGAGAGTGGACAGAGAGAGTGGAGAGAGATAGAGGAGAGACAGAGAGGGTGGAGAGAGAGGAGAGAGAGAGGAGAGATGGAGAGAGAGAGTGGAGAGAGAGGAGAGAAGGAAGAGTGGAGAGAGACAGAGGAGAGACAGAGAGGGTGGAGAGAGAGGAGAGAGAGAAGAGAGAGAGAGAGATGGACAGAGAGAGAGAGTGAGAGGAGAAAAGGAAGAGTGGAGAGAGAGAGGGGGGAGAGAGAGAGAGTTTGGAGAGAGAGAGAGAGTGGAGAGAGTGAGAGATTGGTGAGAGAGTAAAGAGAAAGAGTGGAGAGAGACTGACTGAGAGAGAGAGACTGACTGACTAAGAGAGAGACTGACTGACTGAGAGACTTACTGACAGGGAGAGAATGACTGACAGAGAGAGTGGCTGACTGACTGACTGACAGAGAGACTAACTGACTGACTGAGAGAGAGTGACTGACAGAGAGAGAGTGACTGACACAGAGAGAGAGACTGACTGACAAGGAGAGAGAGAGACTGACTGACAGAGAGAGAGAGACTGATTGAGAGAGACTGACTGACTGAGAGAGACTGACAGAGAGAGTGACTGACAGAGAGAGTAACTGACTGACAGAGAGAGAGACTGACAGACAGACTAGCAGACTGAGAGAGAGAGACTGACTGACTGACAGAGAGAGACTGACTGACAGAGAGAGGCTGACTGACAAAGAGAGACTGACTGAGGGACAGAGACTGACTGACAGACAGGGAGAGAAAGAGAGGGAGAGAGACTGACTGGGAGAGAGAGACTGACTGAATGAGAGACTGACTGACTATGAGAGAGACTGACTGACTGAGAGTGCTAGTGACTGACTGACTAAGAGAGAGAGAGAGATTGGCTGACAGATAAAGAGACTAACTGACTAAGAGAGAGACTGACTGAATGACAGAGACTGACTGACAGAGAGACTGACTGACTGAGAGAGAGAGACTGACTGAGAGAGAGAGAGACTGACTGATAGAGACTGACTGAGAGACTGACTGAGAGACTGACTGAGTAACCGAGAGACTGACTGACTGAGAGACTGACTGACTAAGAGAGACTGACTGACTGAAAGAGACTGACTGACAGAGAGACTGACTGACTGAGAGAGAGAGACTGACTGAGAGAGAGAGAGACTGACTGATAGAGACTGACTGTGTAACCGAGAGACTGACTGACTGAGAGACTGACTGACTAAGAGAGACTGACTGACTGAAAGAGACTGTCTGATTGACTGAGAGAGATTGACTGACTGAGAGACTGACTGACTGAGACTGATTGACTGACTAAGAGAGTGACTGACTGACAGAGTGACTGAGAGAGTGACTGACAGAGAGAGAATGACTGACTGACAGAGAGAGACTGACTAAGAGAGACTGAGAGAGACTGAATGACTGACTGAGAGAGACTGACTGAGAGTGACTGACTGACAGAGAGAGCGACTGACTGACAGAGAGAAACTGACTGAGAGTGACTGACTGACTGAGAGATACTGACTGAGAGATAGACTGACTGACAGAGAGAGAGACTGACTGAGAGAGAGACTGACTGACTGACTGAGAGAGAGAGACTGACTGACTGACAGAGAGAGACTGACTGACAGAGAGAGGCTGACTGACAAAGAGAGACTGACTGAGGGACAGAGACTGACTGACAGACAGGGAGAGAAAGAGAGGGAGAGAGACTGACTGGGAGAGAGAGACTGACTGAATGAGAGACTGACTGACTATGAGAGAGACTAACTGACTGAGAGTGCTAGTGACTGACTGACTAAGAGAGAGAGAGAGATTGGCTGACAGATAAAGAGACTAACTGACTAAGAGAGAGACTGACTGAATGACAGAGACTGACTGACAGAGAGACTGACTGACTGAGAGAGAGAGACTGACTGAGAGAGAGAGAGACTGACTGATAGAGACTGACTGAGAGACTGACTGAGAGACTGACTGAGTAACCGAGAGACTGACTGACTGAGAGACTGACTGACTAAGAGAGACTGACTGACTGAAAGAGACTGACTGACAGAGAGACTGACTGACTGAGAGAGAGAGACTGACTGAGAGAGAGAGAGACTGACTGATAGAGACTGACTGTGTAACCGAGAGACTGACTGACTGAGAGACTGACTGACTAAGAGAGACTGACTGACTGAAAGAGACTGTCTGATTGACTGAGAGAGATTGACTGACTGAGAGACTGACTGACTGAGACTGATTGACTGACTAAGAGAGTGACTGACTGACAGAGTGACTGAGAGAGTGACTGACAGAGAGAGAATGACTGACTGACAGAGAGAGACTGACTAAGAGAGACTGAGAGAGACTGAATGACTGACTGAGAGAGACTGACTGAGAGTGACTGACTGACAGAGAGAGCGACTGACTGACAGAGAGAAACTGACTGAGAGTGACTGACTGACTGAGAGATACTGACTGAGAGATAGACTGACTGACAGAGAGAGAGACTGACTGAGAGAGAGACTGACTGACTGACTGAGAGAGAGAGACTTACTGACTGACTGAGAGAGAGAGACTGACTGACTGAGAGAGAGAGAGAGAGAGAGACTGACTGACTGGGAGAGACAGAGACTGACTGACTGAGAGAGACAGAGAGAGAGAGAGACTGGCCTCAGCAGTCATGAAGTTTACTCAGGAATAAAAAGTAAACCTTTGGGAGTCCTCTTGACTTTCTTCAGTTTTTGCAAGATATTGCAGGCTATTGCGGGGTTAAGGGTGGGCCACAAGTAACCCTGTGATGGAATTGGGGTCAAAGTGTGTATGAAGCTATGCAATGCCTCTTAAGATTGCTATTGTGTGCTAATAAAAATGTATTATCAAAATGTGCTCTATGTAATTACATCTGCTTTTGAAATACAGCATTGTGGCATTGTCTAATTCTTTAAACAGGTTAGATTTTTTTTCTCTAGTCCCACCCCCCCCCACTGACCCTGCCCCCCACTGACCCCACCCCTACTGGTGCGCCCCTCAGCCACAAACTACACTGTAATTTTGGCCTCCGACACAAAGTTTGTGAGTACCCCTAGACAGTAGTAATATGCAGCCTGGAAAAAAACGTAACACAACATCCTGGAAAAAACAGACACTCATAGGGAATGCAAGATTAAGTAAAGAATGTGAAATATAAGCAGGAATGACATGGGTTACCTTACAGTTTTTTACACTCATTGTACAGAAATCAATCAGTGGTTTTGTCTAAAAAGTTAAGGGCATGAATACAAGGCCCAAAAGTGACCTTTTCAATGTCTTTTTTTAATTAGTATCTGGTCTGAGACCTAAAACGTCCTAGCCCAATTAAAGGCCTGCATGAGTGCAAGTAAATGAACGCCTGACAAGCCTCATTTATGCAACACCATAGGCTGCACTCCTTTTTGTATGCACATAACTTTAGAGTATAGGTCTCAACACCTTTTTTCGCTGATCCTCCCTATGTAAAATGTTTAAAAGTTATGCCCCACTTCAATATTTTATGGCAAGAATTGGGGGAGAGGCAGAGCTGAGAGCAGGGGGTGGGGCTTATAAGATTATTTTAGGGGAACCATTTCTGTAGCTCATAATCCACATTAAATATGAGACTTATAAAAGAGCAAACATACTGATTAAAACAGAATTTTACAAAAAACACTGCACTACTCTCCACAATTGGGATGTTGTGAGCCTGTCACCCTGCATGTTCACCTGCTGCACTAATAATGGCTGCAGCCCTGAGCAACAGGCTGTCTCCTCAGCCTCTTTCACCCCTTCCTCATCACACTTGGCCATCACTACAATCTTGAAACAGACTCTCGTTCAGTTGAACAGCTTACCTATTACTAAAATATATACTTTGAAAAATCTAAATAATTTTGCAGACATTTATCTTATACTGTGTGCAATTCATTAAAAAAAAATGTCCTACATATTCATAGTGCTTTGTGTTACAGGGTGGGACATCGCAGCACTGTACATGCACTAGTCACTATTTGCCACTATGCCAATTAGGATTCAGATCTTTGGCTCACTGACACACATATAGACATCTGCAGTGATCACATTAACCAACTGAGGTTTCATAATGTAAAAGAGCATTTCCTACTGATAATCTATCTTGCATTTATCTTGAATTGAAGGTCTCTGCCTTTTTATATGGAGTTACCTGAAGAGGAAAATAACAAGAAGAAACTGAATATTTTGTTCTTATTAGTTAATTCTAACCCCCCCACCATGGCACAGATTACAGTACCCACTTTTTATAAGCATTTCAACCCTGCACATAAATGAAGACAGCCTGGAAACGAGAAAAATAAACAGTCACCTTCCAGGCCATCTTCATTTACAACTACTTAGAGAAGCATTTGTGTCCCCCTGGGTACATCCATGTACACCCGGGTTTCAGGGGTGGATGGCACCTCAAAGGTTAACCCAGTGCTTAATCTGTAAAAAAATAAGTGCCAGGGACTTCATCAGGAGGCCTCCACAGCTTGCACCACCCACTGCCACTGCCAGCATTGCCAATGACAGTACCTACACAACTACGGCAGGTATTAGTTGTTTTTAATGTGTACTGAATTAATAAACAATTGCTGTTCTGTTTATCTCTAAATTATACAAACAGCGCCACTTTGTGGCAGCTATTATAAGTGCCAGTGCTGACAATTAAGTGCAGATGCTGAGCACCCGAAACTACTGACTCAAATTAAGCATTGTTAACCCCTTTGGTGCTCATGACGGAATGGTTCTGTCATGAGCACCAGTGCTTGTGTGCTCATGACGGAACCAAGCTGTCAAGTGCACTCTAGCAAGAAACCCCTCTGCTGTAAATGGCAGAGGGATTTCCTTTTTTTTTACCTCGGGAGGTGGGGAAGAGCTTCCCCAACCTCCCGAGGCATTTATTTTATTTTCAATGTAATGACGATTGCGCACATGGCACACTGATGTCATTACATGGAAAATGAAAATGAAATTAAGTTTCAGTTTCACTGTTTCGGTGCTTGTGGGGCTATCTCAGACCCCAGAGCACCGAAACAAACAGTAGATGTATCATTGTAAAGGGATAATCTCCCCTTTCCAATTGCACCACTCTGGATCCCTGCTTGGGGATCGCCGCAGGAGGGCGATCCCCAAGCAGGAATCCACCAACTAGACATCAGGGAGGGGGGTTCAGCCCCTTGGGCAAGGGCCTTTCTCCCCCCATTCCAAATGGTCACATTGAGTCTTTATACCCCCCTGGGGAGTAGATGGGGTCAGTAGCCCCTAGACACCAGGGATTTCTTTTTATAAATCATGGGTGGCACCCCAATGCCTCCACCCTCTCCCCTGAAAAATGCCAAAGTCTTTCTGCCCCCCCAGGAGGCAGATGGGGGCAATAGCCCCTGATATGCCCACGGGGGAGTCAGACAACACACAAGGCAACAGGGATTAGTTTTTTTATATGTAGGGGTGGGAGTTGCCCAGACTGGGCATGCAAATGCCCCACCCCAAAAAAATGTACACAGTCTTTCTGAGCCAGGAAGGCAGATGGGGGCAATAGCTCATTATCTGCCCCCCTGAGGGGAAAAAAACACACTAGGCACCAGGGATTATTTTTTTTCAAAGTTCTCAAAGTTAAGGGGTGGGGACAGCTCAAAATAGGCATGCCAATGCCCCCCCAAAAAACATTACCACAGTCTTTCTGTCCCCCTCATGAGGCAGATGGGGCAATAACCACTTATCTGCCTTCGGGGGGGCAAAAAGCCCACTAGGCACCAGGGATTTTTATTTATTATACGTAGGGGTGGGGGCTTCCCAGACTGAGCATGCCAATGCCCCCACCCCCCAAAAAACAAGCCACAGTCTTTGGGGGCAATAGCCCCTGATCTACCCTCCTCCGGGAGGGCAGAAAGTCCACTAGGCACTAGGGATTAAGCTGGCTTTTTTATAAGTAGGGTGGGGCTGCCCAAAATGGGCATACCAATGTCCCCACTCATCCAAAAATAGCCACAGTCTTTCTGCCCCACTTGAGGACATGTCGGGGCAATAGCCCCGATCTGCACCCCCCCACCCCCCAGTGCAGCAGAAAGCTCACTAGGCACTGACTTCTCTTTTGCAAAGTGCCTCGCTGTGGATTTTGGGCAACAGCGCAGCTGGCACCTAGGGAAACCTAGACTGAACACCAATGGGAATCAAGGATAGGGTGACTGGTGTACCACTCACCATGTTCTGTTACCCAGAATCCCTTGTAAACCTCAAACTTTGTAAAAACAAAACACATTTTCCTCACTTTTCGGTGATGGAAAGTTCTGTAATCTGCAGGGAGCCACAAACTTTCACCCACCCAGCATTTCTCCAAGTCTTCTGATAAAAATGGTACCTTACTTATGTGGGTAGGCCTTGTACCTGCAGCAGCAAAAGGCCCAAAATGCAACATGAACACCTCACATTGTTCCAGTGAAAACTGACCTCTTTTTAGGTTGAGCATTCGAGACCTATTGTAATTTCTTATGTCGGGTTAAAGCCATCGCCCAGCTTTTGATTTGTTTTGTTTCAGTGTCCTTCAAAAATCCTTGCTTGCCAGTGGTTAGTCTAGCCTCTTTGTCCCTCCTTACTCTCTTCCGTTTCTCCCATGCAGCAGGGGCTAAGTACTGTCTCATCACACTACAGTTCTTTGTCTGTTCTCTGGGGGACTATTTTATTTCTTTGTTTCCTGCTGCGTTTCTGTTTGCCTGTGTGTAGTTTCACTATAGCTGATTACGTTTAAATATAGTTTTCATCCCTCCCACCTCCTCCTAATTCCCCAGTTGTACTGTAGGTACTTCTTACGCCATGGCTCCCTCTTCGTTGGGTATATTTTTTAGGCTTTAGCAATTTTTGCTGTCAACCATCATTTGGGCTTTTTTAGTGGGATGTTAGTTTGGTTTTGGGCTTTGTTTTACGGAGTATTGGGCTTGTTTTTTGGTAGGCACGGGGCGATTAAGTGATTTGCCCAGAAGCTAGAACCTTGATTTCCCAGCTCTTAAATCGACAGCTCCGGCCGTTAGACCACATCCTCTTCTTTTTTAATGGTAAGGGACTAGTGGAATACCCCAAAATAAAGGTGTACAAAAAACGTGACTGAGCAGAACAAGCCTTGGCAGTGCAAAAAGCAGGCAGTGAATGTCCGACTTTTTGGCTTTGCCAGTGCTTGTTTGCAATGTGACTAGCTGCGGATTTTGGACCCTAACTCTGCCGGCACCTAAGGAAACCTAGCACACCTATACATTTTTGAAAACTAGACATCCTTGGGATTACAGGATGTGGTGACTTGTGTGGGTCTCTCCAGCTTCTGTTACCCAGAATCCCTTGCAAACTTCAAACTTTGTAAAAAAACACATTTTCCTCACATTTCTGTGATGGAAAGTTCTGGAATCTGTGTGGATCCACAAACTTCCACCTACCCAGCATTCCCCAAAGTCTCTGGTTAAAAATGGTACCTCACTTGTGTGGGTAGGTCTAGTACCAACGGCAAACGGCCCAAAAAAAACATAGACATATCACATTTTTCCAGTGAAAACTGAACGTTTTTTTCACAATGTGTGTAGCTGTGGACCCTAGCTCTGCTGGCACCTATGGAAACCTAAAAAACCTATACATTTTTAATAACTAGACATCCAGGGAAATCCAGGATGGGGTGACTTGTGTGGCTCTCACCAGGTTCTGCTACCCAGAATCCCTTGCACAGCTCAAACTTTGTTAAAAAATAAAACACATTTTCCTCTCATTTCTGTGATAGAAAGTTCTGGAATCTGCACAGATTCACAAACTTCTACCCACCCAGCACTCCTCCAAGTCTCCTGATAAAAATGATGCCTCACTTGTGTGGGTAGGCTTAGTGACCGTGACAGGAAATGGCTCAAAACGCAACATGGACACATCACATTTTTCCACAGAAAACGGACCCTTTTTTGCAATATGCCAAGCTGTGGATTTTGGCCCTAGCTCAGCCGGCACCTAGGGAAACATAGCAAACCAGTACATTGCTGAAACCTAGACACCCTGAGTAAATCCAATGTGGTGTGACTTGTTTGGCTCTCACTAGGTTCTGTTACCCAGAATCCCTTGCAAACCTCAAACTTTGTAAAAAAAACACATTTTCCTCCCATTTCTGTGATGAAAAGTTCTGGAATCTAAGGGGAGCAACACATTTCTACAAAACTAGCATCCCCCCAAGTCTCTCGATAAAAATTGTACGTCACTTGTATGGGTACGCCTAGTGCCTGCGACAGGAAAGGACACAAAATGTACTATGGAGACTTTAAAAAAATTGATCACAAAAAGACCTTGTTTTGTGAGGAAGTGACCTGCGTTTTGATTTCGGGCTAAGTTTCCATCTAGGAAAAGCTACCAATCCCAGACATTTATGAAAACTAGATACCCGTGGGAGTCCAGGGAGGTATGATTTGCCTGAATACCCCAACATTTTCCTACCCAGAATCCGCTGCAAACCTCAAACTTAACAAAAAAAAAAAAAATCAAATTACATTTTCCTTACATTTCTGCGTGGGATCACCAAGCTGGCAAAAATCTCTTACCACTCAGTATTTCCCTCGGTCACTCACTAAAAATGATACCTCACTTGTGTAGATGTCCAATCCAATGCAGAATCACCCAAAAACGTATGTGTAAAAAAATATGGCGCTTTGAGTACGCTGTGCTATCCCCACAATCCCTATGTCTTTGGCCCTTCCCAGTCACAGGCCCTTGGCCCACCCACACAAGTGAGGTATCATTTTATTCGGGACCTGCAGGGAATGCTGAGTGGTAGGACATTTGTGTCGGTGTTGTGATCCCAGAAAGAAATGTGAGTGATTTTTATTTAGCTAAGTTTGAGGTTTGTAGGGGATTCTGGGTAGGAAAAAGTATTGGGGGATCCATGCAAGCCAAACCTCCCTGAACTCCCCCAGGTGTCTAGTTTTCAGAATTGTCTGGGTTTAATAGGTTTTTCTAGATAACCGTTGAGCCGGGAACCAGAAATACAGGTGGCCCTTGTTGCAAAACCAGGTCATTTTGTGATAGATAGGGGGCATCTGCATTTTTGGTCCCGGGCTCGTCGACCATCTAGGGAAACTTACCAAACCCAGAGAATTTTGAAAACTAGACACCCGGGGGTGTCCAGAGAGGTGTGCATGGATACCCTAAAGTGTTCATACCCAGAATCCCCTGCAAATCTTAAATTTAGCTGGAAAAATAAAATCAAAATTTTCTCACATTTCTGTGTGGAAAAGTTGTGGGATCACCGGGCTGACAAATTTTCTACCACCCAGATTTCCCCCAGGTCTCCCGATAAACATGGGGGAAGATTTACAAGAAAGTGACACATCTGTTGAGATGTGTCACTTTCCCAGTGCCACCCTGAGAAACCCTTGCGCCACCATGGATGCGCCATATTTACAATAAGGCGCACCTTGGCGCATGGATTGACAGATGCGTCAGAAATTCTGACGCATCTGTTGCCACAAAAGTCACGCATTGCTGGAGTTGTGTTGCAAGCACAACGCAACTCCAACAATTCATGGGGAGGCCTATCCTCATTGTGCTGCGCCACTCTTTACGCCTGCTCCAAGCAGGCATAAGGTTTTGATGCAGTGGCATCCTAGAAGTGGCGCAGTGAAATCTTGTAGATTTCACTGCATCACTTCTACGAGGTGCTTTTGCACGGGAACGCCCACCCTGCACAAATTATACCTGATGCAGGTATAATGTGACGCAGGGCTTTACAACGTGATGCATCTCCCTAGATGCATCAAGTTGCACGCGAGCAGCATTTTTACGCAACCACGATTATTTTTATCGGGAGACCAAGGGGAACACTGTGTGGTAGGACATTTGTGCCAGAAATGGTGATCCCACACAGAAATGTAATGAAAATGTGATTTTGTTAGCTAAAGTTGAGGTTTGCAGGATATTCTGGGTAGGAAAATGTTGGGGGGTCCACACAAGACACACTTCCCTGTCCAGTTTTCAGAAATGTGTGGGTTTGGTAGGCTTACCAGATGGCCGCTGAGCCCGGGGCCAAAAATGCAGGTGACCCACTTGCAAAACCAGGTCATTTGTGATAGATAATTTTGATGTCTCCAAAATTAGTTTTGGGCCTTTCGCTGCTGCGTGTACTTGGCCAACCAACATAAGTAGGGTGCTATTTTTATCGGGAGATCTAGGGAAAAACTGGGGTCCAAAATACACAGCAAGGCACATTGCAAAAACAGGGTCAGTTTTCAATGGAAAATTGCGTGTTTGGCCATTTCCTGTCACAGGCACTAGGTCTACCGACAAAAGCGAGGTACCATTTTTATTTGGAGCCCTTGGGGAATGCTGGGTGGGTGGAAAATGTTGATCCACGCAGATTCCAGACCTCTCCATCGTAGAAATGTGAGGAAATTTTTTTTTGAACGAAGTTTGAAGTTTTCAAGGGATTCTGGGTACCAGAACCTGGTGAGAGCCACACAAGTCACCCCATCCTGGATTCATCTGGATGTCTAGTTTTGAAAAATGTATAGGTTGCTAGGTTTCCTTAGGTGCCGGAAGAGCTAGGGTTCAAAATCCACAGATAGGGACATTGTGAAAAAAGAGTCAGTTTTCACTGCAAAAATGGGATTTGTCCACGTTTCATTTTGGGCAGTTTCCTGTCTCAGGCACTAGGCCTACCCACACAAGTGAGGTACCATTTTTATTTGGAGACTTTGGGGAATGCTGGCTGTATGGAAGTTTGTGGATACATGCAGATTCCAGAACTTTCCATCACAGAAATATGAGGACAATGTGTTTTGTTTTTCAGAGATTTGCAAATAACCACTGCCGCTAAACTCTATATGTTGTTCCCATTTCTGAAATATATAGGTTTCCTTGGTACCTAGTTTTCACTCTTTATATGTTACCAAATGAATTGCTATATAGCCGGTACACAATGAAAAAGAATTGCTGGATACGGCTCAGTTATTGGTTCTGGGTACCTCGGGTTTTTGGTGAACCTACAAGACCTATATATCCCACAACCAGAAGTGTACATTAGATGTATTGGTATATTGCTTTAAAAAATCTGCAATACTTAGGAGAAGTTAAAGGTGAAAATGTTAGCACAAATGGCTGTTTTTTCCAATTCAATCAATACTTCTTTATTTCAATTGTAAATTTCTATAGAAAAACCTTGAAGGATCTACACAAATGACCCCATGCTGTATTCAGAATTTCGTCTACTTTTCAGAAATCAATAGTTCTCTGGGAGTCATTATTGGTTTCACATCTATTTCTACCACTAACTGGAAGGAGGTTGAAAGCATAAAAAATACGAAAAATAGTTTATGCCCCAGTAAATTGCCAAAACGGTGTAGAAAAAGTTGGTTTTCTGGCAAAAGTCTGCCTGTTGCTGAAAGCTGGTAATTTGGTGATTTTAGCACCACAAACCCTTTTTTGATACCTTCTGCAGGGAAAATACAGATGCTTCCTTCTGCAGCACTTTTTACCCATTTTTTGTAAAAAACCCAACAATTAGCTGTATTTTGTCCAATTGCTTGGTCCCCTCCAGGGGAATCCACAAACTCTTTGTACCTTTAGAATCCTCAAGATGTTCGAAGAAAAGGACGCAAATTTGGCATTGACAAAATGTTACAGGAGCCTAAGCAGGAACTACCCCAAATAGCCTAAAAAAAGGCTGAGCACAGGAGTGGAAAAAGGCCTAGCAGCGAAGGGGTTAAAGTCCTCTGCTTTAGAGCATAAACTAGAGAATTGGAAACAGTGCTAGATGCAGTTCATGCCAACTGCTTGCTCTGGCTGGCAAAAGTGGACTAATGCTTAGAAGAAGTATTACAAGTAGGTGTTGTGAGGACATGTTATATTGTAATTACCACTCTTGCACTGTGTCCATTTTCAAGTATTTATTTGGTAACAGCATAAAGACCACCAGTCCAAACAGCAGTTCAGCATCCAACTGTCACCAAGTCCCCAGCGTCCCACCAGCCCCTAGCCTAGTTAATTTTTCTGTCACTGATGACCACTGGAATGTCCAAGTTCCCAGAGACTGAGTCAAAGGTCAGACATGCAGGATCCAGACACTGGGCAAGGAGACTTTGCATAGAGACCACAACACATCTCCCCATATGATATAAAAATAATAATGACCAATAACAATAAAACAAAAAAAAGAATAATAATCATAGGTTACATTAACATCACATATAATACAATTGCAATGAGACATTTAAAAGATAGATTTACCCTAACAAAAACAATACTACCATGCATAAACCTAATAATTTACAACATAGTATATTCACTATGCCACGCCGGTCAGAACCTCAGCTTTTTGGTGGACTGACCACTGTTCAGATTCTGACCATGTTCATCCAAATAGCCTGTTTGGTCAGTGAAACCCTCTCCATAAGAAGTCCTGTTAGCTCTCTGACAACCTTCACTCACCTTCACCAGCCTAGACATGCTCCACACATCTCCAGAGTCCAACCGCACCACATTTTTCCTCCCTTCCAAGATAATAAAAAGGCCCGTGAACCTGGAGCGTTCTTTTTTTAAAAGCCCCAGCTTCCTGACCAAGACCTTCTCACCCACTCTCCAACTCCTATTTTGAACACCATTCTTGTTATCAAATCTGACCTTGTATTTCTCATGATGAGCCACTCTCTTGGGCAGGAGCCTTCCTTTAGTGATGGGTTGGTTCACCATACACTCCTCCTTCATTCCCTCAAGACTTAAACTCAACCATGCAGGGCTCAATTTATCATGTGACTTCCTGCCTCACAACACAGAAAAGGGAGAGACCAACGTCACTCAATTAGTAGTGTTGCGATGGGCCCACCATGTCTCCCGAAGCATACACTTGAGAGAGCATCTGGTTTGCAATGCTCGCTTTGCACAACTCTTCACCAGTTTGTTCATACTCTCTGCCAAAACATTGGCCTGTGGTGAATACAACACTGTTTTGTAATGCCTAATAGATAATTCCTTGAGAAAAGAGCACATCTCATGGAGTGCAAACTGCACCCCCTTACCAGTGATGACACACCTTGGTATGCCTTCTCTGGAAAATTCCTCAGAGAGAAACTCAAGCACCGTCCTGGTGTTAGCTAAAGGTACACACTTAGTGGCCACCACTTAGAGGTATAATAAACCAATAGTAACACATAACGTTCATCATTACCCAAAAGTTCAAATGGGCCAGCAAGATCCAATCCCAACTTGGACCAAGGCTCTACAGGGATCTCCACAGGTGACAACAGAGTCATTCGGGTTTTCTTACTCTTATCACTATTAGCACACTCCCAGCAGTCCTTTACAACTTCTTCAATTGGCTGATCCATGCCCGGCCACCAATATCATTCACAGACTCTTGCTTTGGTCAAATTCCTGCCAGGATTCCCTTCATGCGCTAAATTGATAAGTTTGTTCCACAACACACGAGTCAGTATCACCCTATGTCCCCTCAACAGCTGTTCTTCCATTATACGTAACTCATCTTTCACATACGAGAAACACTTCAAGGAGTCTGGTACATCTCTGTCCCCTGGCCAACCCCTCACAACAAATCCTTTAAGCTCCTCCCAAAGCTTGTCCTGTTGGCATGCTATGGACCACTCATCAGCATTAACAGCCCACTCACACACCCATGCAACCAAAGAGCCTTTCACTTTACCACCCTGATCCAAAGGCATCCTGGATAAATAATCCGCAAGTAGATTTTTTGAACCCGGCACATACTCCCCTCTGAAGTTAAACTAAGTGAATCAAAAGATGGATGGAAGGATTGACTGAGATAGGTTCTCCACATCCCTGCATATAAAAGTCACAACAGCCGATGATCTGATCTGACCAGCACAGGTATTACCCACAGGAAGAACTTGAAATGGTGGATTGCCCAAAACACAGCCAGTGCCTCATGCTCCACCACAGAATACAATTTCTCTGCTCCTCAAAGTGAACGAGAAGCAAATGCCACAATCTTTGACTTACCATCAATGATTTGAGACAAAACCACCCCCATCACGCTCATACTGGCATCCGTTGTCACTACAGTCTTTTTGCACGCATCAAAATGCCCCAGAGTAGGCATCTTCCCTTAAATACTTTTGATGCTATCAAAAGCAAAAGTCCACTCCTTCAACCACACAAACATTGCATTCTTTTTCAACAATGATCTGAAAGGTAAAGACAAACTAGCAAAATTAGGGACACATTTTGAACAAAATTCTGCTAATCCCAGGAAGGATCGTACTTGATCCTTACTCTCTGGTTTGGGTTCTTTCACAATGCTCCCAGCTAAATCCAACTTGGGACTAGTTCTTTCTCCTGAATTGTGTGTCCAAGATAACTCACTGAAGTTACTCGAAACTTGCACTTGTCTTTCTTGATCACCAATCTAGCGTCTTGTAAACGATTCAAAACTTCCCACAGATGCTTATCATGCTTGTCCTGATCTTTAGCATAAACCAAAATGTCATACTTTAGATATGACTCTTTGGATACAAGCAGCTGCAGACATTAGTCTGAGAGGCATGCAAATAAATCTGAAAGCACCCAAAAGAGTTACAATGATGTGAGGTGCCTAGAACCTGGATGCAGCAAAACCTGGTGGTAAGCGGAGGACAAGTCTACCACACTGAAGAAATTAGCACCTTTTATTAGAGCCAAAGTCTCTGATATGTTAGGCAGTGGTTGCCTGTCTACCCAGATGTGTTTTTTGAGTCCCCTCAAGTCCACATATATCCTGATATTTCTCCCTCCATCCTTGGGTGCCAAAACAATCAGAGCCAACCATTCAGAACATTCAATCTCCTCAATAACACTAGCTTCCAACAATTTCTTAATCTAACGTTCCAAAGGCTCCATCATAAGATGTGGCACCTTCCTTACTTTGGCCACAAAATGCAGGGCTCCATGCTTTAAAACAATTTTGTGCTAAAAAATCTTTAACAAACCCAGATTTTCACAAAACACCTTGGGGAATTGGGAACACACATCCTCAGGTGGTTTATTTATGGACAGCAGCAACACTTTCTCAGGGGTATTGGGGTTCAAGGTAATTCCAATGTCCCTTTGGTGTCTTTAACCAAGCAGGTTATCTCCTTTCTTTGCAATGTAAACCTTCCCCACAGTCTCCCTGTCAATAAATTGTATCTTTAACACTGCATACCCCATTACACCAATCTTCACACCACCATACCCCAACGGGTTGATATTGTCAGGAACCCAAGATTACAGATAGGTTTAATTGCGCATCGAAGACTCAAAGTTTATACACCCCGAACAATGGAAGGTACATGGGTGGAGCTGACTCGGAAATGGCGCTAGAAAAGGCCACCAGAACCGAGTAGCTGTTAGCGTTCTAGTGTTTGGCAGAGAACGCGCTGGAATCCTAGGTGAGGCTCGTGCTGCCTAGGAACTGCGCACTTCACCAAGAATTCTAGAGAGTCAGGTGCGCATTCCAGTGCGCGCTGACTAAAAGTCTTTTCAGTTTTCGCTCGAAGGCTTTTCAGAATCTACCCTGAAGGGATTCCGGAAGTCAGTAGATACAAGTTCGAAACCCGAGTTCCAAGAAGTAAAGTGACTTTTGAGGAGAACAGTAAATCTTAGTTTGTGAAGATTTCGCACCGAGTCGTCAGGGAGAGGAAACCGCGTCAACAGGAGCATCTGAAGGAAGAACAAGAAAAATGAAGCTAAGTTAACGAGTGTATATTTGTCACGTCAGAGAACTGAAGTAAATATTTGAAAGCAATAGAGTCATAGAACTTACTGTGAGGAAAGTGGCTTACTGAATTTATTCACAGAGGTAACAAGTAGTAACGGCAAGCCCTGAAAAAGATCGAAGAGAGAATTGCAATATAGATTAGAACTCTTGAGCAACTACAACTAATAGAATAAGATAAAACCATACTTACCACAGAAATAAGTCGTCGAATAGTAGCTGAGTACAGACAGTAAAATACCACCACGAAAAGAGAAGAAAGCATTAAACACACAGACGAATAATTACCAATAGGAAAAGACCTCAAACTCAGTAAGTAGAATACCAAATTAAAATAGATAACATCTAGTTTTACAAGAAAGCAGAAGTTCTAAACAGATAAATGTAACTATATTACAGGTGTGCAAAAAAGACAAAGAAGCTGTGAATTAAGGCAGATACCAAGGAAGATAAAGCATAGGAGAGTAAAAAGAAAAATAGGAAGTAAGTGAGAAGCTCAGAGAGAAAGATTTATATGAGGCAGATAACCTTGGGTTCTAGCTATTTCCTTTTTCTTTAATTGCAGACGAAGAATATAGTTAAGGAAATAAAAGCACACACAGAAAAGAAATAGAAGAGAAGCAGAGTTCTGAAATTGGCATGGTAAGGAAATAAGGCGATAGGGGTTAAGAGATAAGAGAGGTTAAGGACTAAGGGGCACATGCATCAACAATGCCATTTGCGATTCCTTATTAGCGAAAAATAAGGAATCGCTAATAAGGAATTGCAAAAGGCTATGCATGTAGGAATCGCTATTCAAATAGCGATTCCTTAACTTTCCTTAATTGCTACTAGCAAATTGCGAGTAACAATTAAGGAATGCCATCCCAATCATTCCTATGGGCCTCCAGGCCCATAGGAATGAATTGGAGATTGCATGAGCAAATAGCGAGTACCAGTAGGTTCTCGCAAATTGCTCATGCAATTTCAAGGGTGCAAGGGTGTCAAAATGACACCCTATTGCACCCCTGAAATTGATATGTGCACATATGTTGCACACACATGCTCTAAGGGCATGTGTGTGCGCAACATAAAACTTTGAAAAATGCACAAAAGTGCATTTTTCAAACTTTTAGCAAATTACCATGCAGTTCATCTTCATGGTAATTTGCTCCCCCTATTAGCGAATTCGCTAATTTTTTAACTTTCATGCATTGCATTTAAGGATTCCCAAATTGAGATTCCTTAAATTAAGGATTCTCAATTTGGGATTCCTTAAATGCTATCGCTATTTAAGGAATCGCTATTTAAGGATTCCTTAAATAGCGATTTTTGCTTTTGGGTTGATGCATTGGGATTGGGTATTTTTAACTCAATACCGGGAGCTATTAGCGAATCGGTATTTTACCGACTGGATTTTGGCTTGATGCATGAGGCTGTAAAAGTTTATGATAACGATAACTCTTGTCTACAGGTTATCTCTTCAGCAAAAAGAAGTCTGCTGGACGGACTCCTGAAGGAAGCCGCAGAACAGTCTCTTCTCTCTTTTGTTATTTTATCCACTTTTCCCCTTCCCCCTAGATAGCCACTCTAGAGACTTGTCACACTAAGCTCTGGATTGCTGTCGGGGTGGATTTGGGAACTAGCATCTCTGTTCATGTGTAAGTTTGAGTACCGTAATTAGAGTCTGACAGAGTGAAGTGCCCACGTTGCATTTTACACCCGAACAGAGATGGCTTAGGGAATAGACGTACAAGGGTTAGTAACAATATTAGATACCATACAAAAAGAGTTAAGCGCAGTCCGAGAGGAAAACCAGAACCTCAGATTAGAAGTAGTAAATTCTAGAAAAGAAACCGCAGAATTGGCGCAAAGGCTTAGACAACCTTTTGTTTCAGGTTCGGACGCTCAAGCTTCATTGACAGAAGGGACTAATAGGATGACAACTCAGGTGATTCACTCCCTCTCACCTATCATTCCATTAGCGGCACCCGAGCGTTTTAGTGGGGATCCGCAGAAGGCTCAAATATTCATTACGCAGTGCTCATTACATTTCATGTGCCGCCCTTCCATTTTTCCAGATGCTCAGTCTCGAGTGGCCTTTGTGTTGTCATACTTAAGTGGGGATGCAGCATCCTGGTCTTTGCCTCTGATTTCAAAAGACGATCCCATATTGCAGAATTATGAGAGCTTCAAAGAAGAGTTCCTGCGAATATTTGACAGAAGGCGGATATCCCAAGCCGTAGACAACGAACTACTCGACCTGAAACAGGGCAACCGCGATGTGGTCTCTTATTTGGCTCAATTCAATAAACTAGTGGTGGAAACCAACTGGCCTGAGAGTAAGAGAGCAGCGGTGTTTTATCGAGGTTTAAGAGATGAGCTAAAGGATGCATTGGCCGGAATACCCAATAGACCCACAGAAATCTCCGCGTTGGTGGATTTAGTGCTGGAAATCGATTTCCGTCATGGGGAAAGAAAAGGTGAAAAAAGGAAAGATTTCAAGTCAGTGATTCCACGATTTGATCGAGTAAGGTCGGAAGGAGGACGAAGCAATGAAGGTCAGCAGGGCATCGAACCAATGCAGATTGGTACAATACGGGGTCCTCTTTCCAAAGAAGAGAAGGAAAAGAGAAGAACCAACAACCTATGCATGTACTGTGGATCGGGAGGTCATTTTGTACGTGCGTGTCCAAGGAAACCCAAGGGAAGTTTCAAGCCGAAGGAAAACTAAAGGCACCATCTGTTGGAGGAGTTGAACAGGTGGATGCGATTTTCGATCAGACTCCAAAAGAACATAGGGTGGCCAATACTCTACAGTCTGCAGCGCCACATCTAACCTTATCAATGGAAATCAGGTTTCGACACGTGACGCTGAGGGAAGTCTCAGTGATGATCGACTCAGGAGTCACCGGAAACTTTTGCGATCTAAAGTTTGCGAGCAAGGTGGGAATAGAAGCCATCAAAAAGTTAAAAGCAGAGCCCGTTAGGGCAGTGGATGGAACCAACCTGTCCTCTGGTCCAGTAATCAGTCACACAGAATTAATTCATCTGATCTCGAATGACGGACATGAGGAGAAGATCCAGTTTAACTTAATCGATGCCCCCCAATTCCAGTTGATCCTTGGGCTTCCCTGGCTTACTGAACATAATCCAACAATCAACTGGAGTACCAGAGCCATTAAGATGGAATCAGATTATTGTTTGGGAAATTGTTTCAGGGGCCAGCTGCAGGAGCAAGAGGTGAATCCTGCACATTCGTTGTGCCAGACGGGAGAATCAATTTGTGTAATCCATGTGCAAGACATACCAGAGGAATATCGAGAGTTTGAAGACGTATTCAATGAAGTGGAGGCAGAACAATTACCACCCCACAGACCTTATGATTGTAAAATTGAGATAGAACCCGGTTCAAATCTACCTTGCAGCCGTGTGTATGCCCTTACGGAAAAAGAACACCATCACCTAAAAGAGTATTTGGATAAGTATCTAGCAAACGGTTTCATTCGTCCCTCGCAGTCCCCAGTCTCCTCGCCCCTATTTTTTGTGCCAAAGAAAGAAGGAGATTTGAGGACTTGCATCGACTACAGAGCCATCAATAAGATTACAAAAAAAAAACGTTATCCATTGCCGCTAATATCTGTTTTGCTAGATCAAGTGAAAGGAGCAACAATTTACACGAAGTTGGATCTGAGGGGAGCGTATCATCTGGTGAGAATGAAGGAGGGCGATGAGTGGAAGACAGCTTTCAGAACGAGGTTCGGCCTATTCGAATATCAGGTTATGCCCTATGGGCTATGTAACGCTCCCGCAGCCTTTCACCACTTCATTAACGATGTATTGAAGGAATTCGTCGACCAGTGTGCACTGGTGTACATCGATGATATCCTTATCTACTCAGAGAACAAGGAAGAGCATCAGGATCAGGTTAGAAGGGTCTTACAGAAGCTGAGAGAAAACAGACTGTTTGTAAAGCTAGAGAAGTGTGCCTTCAGTGTCTCTCAGGTTGAATTTTTGGGCTTTGTAATTTCACCAACAGGCATTCTTTTAGACCGCAAGAAGATCGAAGCGGTGATAAATTGGAAGCCCCCCGAGAGCGTCAAAGAGGTAAAAAGCTTTATTGGTTTCGCCAATTTTTACCGGAGATTCATTGGAGAATTTTCGCATAAGATTTTGCCACTCACCCGTCTATTGAAAAAAGGGGTCAAATTTGAATGGACAACTGAAGCAGAAGAAGCCTTCCAATCCCTAAAGAGAAGTTTTACGTCAGCCCCAATCCTACAACATGCAGATCCGACTGAACCATTTTATTTGGAGACCGATGCCTCTGATCAGGCGGTGGGAGGAATTTTGTCCCAGCGAAGCAAGCAAACGGGGCAGCTGCATCCAGTCGCCTATAGGTCAAGAAAATTAACTCCGGCAGAAATAAACTATACCATCACAGAGAAGGAGCTATTGGCCATAAAAGACGCATTCAAAGATTGGAGACATCATTTAATGGGGGCACAGCATCAAGTCACAGTATATACAGACCATACAAATTTAAAATTTCTAACAACAGCCAGAACCTTAACACCAAGACAATTGCGATGGTCGCTGTATTTTGCTGATTACGATTTCGTCATTACTTATCGACCAGGGGCCCAGAACGGAAAAGCAGATGCCTTGTCTAGGATAGACACAGAAAATCAAAAGACACCTCTAGGAAATCAATCCATTATTCCAAGTGAGAAGATTATTGGAGCAATCACTTCAGTTGATCTTGAACAGGGTATCACAGACGCAATGGATGAAAAGACTTTGAAAGAGTGGGCGAAGGAGGAAGGAAGGGAGGTTCGTAATCAGTTGCCCTACTACCAAGGAGCTCTGTATATTCCCACTAAAGAGTTGCAGCAACAGATTATCAAGGAATGCCATGATGCAAGGTTGGCAGGACATAAGGGAGAGGCAAAGACCAGAGAACTGATCCAACGACACTACTGGTGGCCTGAAATGTCGAAGAGTATTGAGCAATATGTTAAGACTTGTGAGATCTGTGCTCAGGGAAAATCCGAAAGGCAGGCCCCAAAAGGTTTACTTATGCCCTTACCCACTCCACCTTATCCTTGGCACACTGTTACATTAGACCTCATAACTGACTTACCCCTTAGTCAGGGCTACAATACCATCTTAGTGGTAGTAGATTCCCTTTCTAAAATGGCTCATTTTACAGCTTTAAAGGGAGTGCCAACAGCTAAGCAGTTGGCGACTCATTTTAGTGCTCAAATTGTGAAAATACATGGAATCCCTAAAATAGTAATCACAGATAGGGGTCCACAGTTCATTTCCCACTTTTGGAAATCTTTCATGGAAGGGTTGGGTACAGAAGTCCGTTTTTCCACCAGTTACCACCCAGAAACTGACGGTCAAACCGAGAGGGTGAACCAGGAACTTGAACAGTATCTGAGATTGTTTATTTTGAAACAAGAAGGTAATTGGTCGGATTATTTGTGGGCAGCAGAGTTCGCCCATAATAATGCAAAGAATGTTTTCACTGGGTATTCCCCTTTCTTTATGAATTATGGAAGACATCCCAACTCGACCCTCAGGCAAACCGAGATCTCAGTTCCGGCGGTGGAGGAGATTGTAACACAGTTAGATCAGGTACATAAGAGGGCAATTGAAAATCTTGAACTAGCTAAAGAAAAATATAAGAGTTATGCAGACAGAAAGAGACGAGTAGGCCCCTCATTGGAAATAGGAGACAAGGTTTGGTTAAGTACTAAGAATTTGAGATTGAAAGGTAATCGGAAGTTTCAACCGAGATTTATTGGTCCATATCAGGTGGAGGAGAAAATAAATCCGGTGACTTACCGAGTTCAATTGCCACCAAAGTTGAAAATACATCCAGTTTTCCACATATCCCTGTTGAAGAAGGCTCCAGAAGATCTGCGAAAAGACCTGCCTCCAAGGCCTCTTCAGCTAGAGACTGGTACTGAATTTGAAGTCAAGGAAATTCTAGACTCCAAAATACAAAAAGGGAAGTTATACTATTTGGTGGACTGGAAGGGTTATGGGCCCGAAGAAAGGTCTTGGGAACGAGAGGAAGATGTCCATGCTCCAAGATTAGTTAAGGCCTTTCACCTACGATCACCAACTAAACCCCAGAGGAGAGAACCTACCTTGTTGGAGGGTACTGTCAGGAACCCAAGATTACAGATAGGTTTAATTGCGCATCGAAGACTCAAAGTTTGTACACCCCGAGCAATGGAAGGTACATGGGTGGAGCTGACTCGGAAATGGCGCCAGAAAAGGCCACCAGAACCGAGTAGCTGTTAGCGTTCTAGTGTTTGGCAGAGAACGCGCTGGAATCCTAGGTGAGGCTCGCGCTGCCTAGGAACTGCGCACTTCACCAAGAATTCTAGAGAGTCAGGTGCGCATTCCAGTGCGCGCTGACTAAAAGTCTTTTCAGTTTTCGCTCGAAGGCTTTTCAGAATCTACCCTGAAGGGCTTCTGGAAGTCAGTAGATACAAGTTCGAAACCCGAGTTCCAAGAAGTAAAGTGACTTTTGAGGAGAACAGTAAATCTTAGTTTGTGAAGATTTCGCACCGAGTCGTCAGGGAGAGGAAACAGCGTCAACAGGAGCATCTGAAGGAAGAACAAGAAAAATGAAGCTAAGTTAACGAGTGTATATTTGTCACGTCAGAGAACTGAAGTAAATATTTGAAAGCAATAGAGTCATAGAACTTACTGTGAGGAAAGTGGCTTACTGAATTTATTCACAGAGGTAACAAGTAGTAACGGCAAGCCCTGAAAAAGATCGAAGAGAGAATTGCAATATAGATTAGAACTCTTGAGCAACTACAACTAATAGAATAAGATAAAACCATACTTACCACAGAAATAAGTCGTCGAATAGTAGCTGAGTACAGAGAGTAAAATACCACCACGAAAAGAGAAGAAAGCATTAAACACACAGACAAATAATTACCAATAGGAAAAGACCTCAAACTCAGTAAGTAGAATACCAAATTAAAATAGATAACATCTAGTTTTACAAGAAAGCAGAAGTTCTAAACAGATAAATGTAACTATATTACAGGTGTGCAAAAAAGACAAAGAAGCTGTGAATTAAGGCAGATACCAAGGAAGATAAAGCATAGGAGAGTAAAAAGAAAAATAGGAAGTAAGTGAGAAGCTCAGAGAGAAAGATTTATATGAGGCAGATAACCTTCTAGCTATTTCCTTTTTCTTTAATTGCAGACGAAGAATATAGTTAAGGAAATAAAAGCACACACAGAAAAGAAATAGAAGAGAAGCAGAGTTCTGAAATTGGCATGGTAAGGAAATAAGGCGATAGGGGTTAAGAGATAAGAGAGGTTAAGGACTAAAAGTTTAAGATAACGATAACTCTTGTCTACAGGTTATCTCTTCAGCAAAAAGAAGTCTGCTGGACGGACTCCTGAAGGAAGCCGCAGAACAGTCTCTTCTCTCTTTTGTTATTTTATCCACTTTCCCCCTTCCCCCTAGATAGCCACTCTAGAGACTTGTCACACTAAGCTCTGGATTGCTGTCGGGGTGGATTTGGGAACTAGCATCTCTGTTCCTGTGTAAGTTTGAGTACCGTAATTAGAGTCTGACAGATATCTGGTGGAGAAAGCTCGAGCCCATCTCTTCCAAATAGGGATTCCCAGTTTTTATCACCAACCATAGTTTAAGGTGATCCAGAATCAGCCAAAACAGATAACTGTCTTCCTGCAACTATTATCTCGCACTCAGGCATCTCCAACTTCTCGCCATCAATTACACCATCATACTCACACTCAAGACAAACCTCTTTTCCTCCTCTAGACAATGCACTACCTGACTCTTGGCACCACGACACGCTCAAGCATAATGTCCTTTCTTACCACAGTTTTTGCACGTGGCATATCTTGCAAAACAACCAGAACTGTTAGACAAATGTCCCTTACTCCCACATCTGAAACACTTAAAACAGCTAGTAGGGCGTCCAACATTTGAATGTTCATTTCCAAAAGATTTCTTATGCACTTCACCACTCACGTTGCCTCCCTCATCAACTTCTTTCCTTATCTCATGTACAACAGTCTCATCAGGTGTCATATCTTTATTTTTGTCATCCCACAATTCACGCACCCACTTGTTTGAGTTTTCCATACCCTCTACAATAGCTATTGTTTCTTTTAGATCTGGATTTTTAGCAAGGAGTTTCTGCTGGACCCTAACATCATTGGTGCATCTAACTATCTGGTCACTCACCAGAGAATCAGTGAGTTGCTCAAATTCACAGGTGCGTGCCAGCGTTTTTAGGGTTGCAACAAAACTTCCAATTTTCTCTTGCTTACCCTGAACTCTCATGAAAAACGTGTATCGTTTTAACAGACCATTCATTTTTGCTCCAAAATTCCTTTCCAACATCATGACAGATATGTTAAAAACATTATCTGGTTCACTTTCCCCATGCCCCAAAACAATTTCTTCCAAACTTTCATATACATGTCTACCTTCAATCCCTAGATTGTGTATTAAAACTGCTTGTATTCTGCGGGCTGAAAGTGTCTTACCACCAATGGCAAGTAGGTACAAATCAAATAAGAGCTTCCATCTGTTCCAGGGTAAAATGGGATCACCATTATCAAAGAGGAACTGTGGTGGCTGGGACATGCTGGATGATGCCATATTGAAAGGGATCAAGAAGAAAAGAAGGGAAAAAAAGCAACAAAATAATATACGGTATACTTCTATGGTATGATTTCTATAAATTGCAATTAAAAGTTATCATAAGGAACAATAACGCCATGCAAACAGTAGATACAATGAATTATACTGGCTAAGAATACAATTCATTTCCACCCTTCAAAGTAAACACAGCACTAGTTAAAGTGCTACCTTTTCAAAATAATCCAATGTAAGTTCTTTTGATAAGAAGGGTGTCCGCATCACCGCGCTGCTTGCGTTTCTCTACGTTCGAATGAGCCAACACTAACTATTTTGAAGAGAAAGACATGCATTGTACTTTGACCATGGAGTGCACCTTATTCACTTGAGAATCAACTGTGAGGAAAAGGGTGTGTACATTACTGTGTTTGCACCAAAAACAGATGCTAGTTGGATGCGTCAGGACCCCTTAATGCACATTGCGCATGCTCCATGACCCGGATGCAACTATGACAATTCTGTGTCTTGAAGAAAACTGCCGTCAGGACTACGCTATGCCAAAACTTGAGAAACTTCTGGTTGATCGCAGTGCCCACTTAATAAAAGCTTTGCGCATGCCCCATGAACCATGATCTGGATGTAACAACGACAACTCCACGTCTTGAAGAAAATTGCCGTCAGGTCTACACTTGTGCCACACCCGAGACTTGTGGTGAATCGCAGTGCCAGCGGGAATGGATCACACACGCCAGTCCATGTATCACCTGCCGCAGCATAGAAGGATTGTGCCGTCACACTATGGGTGTCCTCATCAAGATCGCTAAGTAGGTGCGCATGGATGGAATTCTAGGAAGCGCACATCGTAATTTAAATTAGCACAATACTGATAACGGTTGGTCATTAAACCAATCTAACAACCCCAAAAATGTTAACAGTCACAGGCAAACGGGGTATAGAGACACTTCAATAGTCAAGTGTACTCACAGCTTTACCATTTTACGTTGTTTGGAGCCAAACCTTCTTTTGGTAAACTTATGATAAAGATCCATGGGTTTACGGGAAAACTGTTGCTCCACGAATACCTGTACCCAAGCAGGCATTCGTTGCCAGTGTTAAATTGTAATTATCACTCCTGCATGGTGTCCATTTTCAAGTATTTATTAGATGTCAGCATAAAGACCACCAGTCAAACAGCAGCTCAGCATTCAACTGTCACCCAGTGCCCAGAGTTCCACCAGCCCAGTTAATTATTTTGTCACTGATGACCACTGAAATGTCCAAGTTGACAAGAACTGAGTCAAAGGTCACACATGCAGGATCCAGACACTGGGAAGGAGATTTTGCATAGAGACCACAACAGTACAGCATTCTTTTGTGACACCATCAATTGATAGAGTAAGCTCTAGGGGTGGGTAAATTTCCAAAGTCGCTGATCCTTCATTGCAGTATGATCTTTTGTTCAACTGCTGCTGAACGTTCCAGAGCAGAACGTCCGGCAAAGGGAAAAGGAAGTTGCATGGTTAAGCAACGCCCATCATATTCCCCACTGCAACTGAGATGACAGAGGGAAACACACTTCATTACCGTTTGGTGTCCTATCCATCTTACAGCAGGACATCTGGCTGAGGGGAATGTTGGGATAGACAAAGAAAAATTCCATTGGCTAAAGGCAAATTTCATGAGCTTCATATCTCTTTGCAAAGTACATAATTCCCTTAATTTGCCAAACTATGCAGGTTCAATTCAGATTGTGCCTCCCCAAGCAAACTATCCATGAGGCTGCTTTGAAACAAATCCACTTCCATGTCTAAATGGAGACTTTGTTTTACATTGTGCTTTTAACTTTGCTAGCTTCTTGGAGTCTTTAGTGGATTTGCCTAGGTTACACAGATACAGCAGTGTTGGGGTTTATTTGTGTTTACTGTATTTTATTGAATATATCCAGTTATTTTAAAGCGTGAGACACCAAAAAGTGCATCAGGGCAAATTACCATTTCTAAGAAACATTTGTCAGAAGAAGGCATAAAAACACGTTTTAACAGTTTCTAGAGTTAGAGTGCTATACAATGTGGGATTAGAATAAGATGGATAGAACGCAAATATTTTGTAACGTTTCTGAGGTTTTCTTCCACAACTTTGTAAAGATGTTTTGAAAATATGTGTAAGAAATTGAATAATTGATTTAAAGGGTGATAACCCTCCTTAAATAGCAACCACAATTCTTGTCAGAGAGAACAACATAAGTCACTAAATTTACACATGCTTAACCCACTGGTAGCTTGGCAAAAGAGCAGTGAGGCTTAACTTGGAGACACTGTTGAAAGTATTAATTCAGCACACAAACAGTAATAAAGTGAAAACACAATATGAGAAAAATCTCAAACCAATCTAAGAAAATAGAGAATTATTTAATAAATAAAATGGCACCAAAATGAAATACGATCAGTAGGACCGGAGTTATGAATTCATAAAGCTTTCAGGGAACTCTAGCACCTAAAAGACCGCAGTAAAGTCAAGAGTTAAGGCTGATGGCAATGGAGTGTGGGTCGGATAGACAATGTGGATTGGGCCTGTTCTCTGCTTATCTTCAGATTTAGAAGACATTTTGAAAAAAAGTCCAGAAGGTAGAATCCAGCAGGGTAAGGCATTCTCTGAAGAGCAGTCGTCATCGCCTGGGAGCGCTGGACGAGGTCTCAGTGAAGCTGTTGATGATGGCAGCAAATTGCTCTGAATGGGAGAAGCTGAATTTACAGATTGAGGAACCTTTCGTTATCAATGAGGAGCCTGTTGCTGTCGAGCCCGGTAAAGATTTTTACCTTCAGACGTATAAAAAAATTGGGAAGTTGAAAACCTTCCACGGGACGAAGCTGCAAGCTATAGTCAAAGAGGGTTCCATGAAGCTGGATATCATCACTCGGAGGTCTCGCTGGGCAGGATTTGCTGCTTTGTGAGAAGAACATAGCTTGAGCTACCACAAAGCCATACCAACGGCGATGCACCTTGCACGAATCAGCTGCAGGTAGGTCTCAGTCGTCTGTTGGTGTTGGTTCTCAGGGCACTTTTGGTGAAAATTCCCAACCTTTAAGGTTAGACAGGAGCTGCACCTCTAACACCCCTTCCAAGTGTCCTGGACCTGGGGGGCACTACCTGGGGGTTAGGACTCACTCCAGCAGAGGGCAGGTGCAGGATTCAAGGTCTCTGGAGCTTCGTATGTTCCTGTGGCTCATACAGGAATCTAGCCAACTAGCCCTAAAGAGTCATTCTGGTACTACTCTGGGGAGCAAGGCAGGCCTCAAGTAGCAGAGCAGTCCTCTGGGGGTGCAGGCAGACCATCTGAAGTCTTCCACAGGTCCAGGAGTGTACTGATGAGTTGCTCAGAGGATCCAGTATTTACGCCTGGTGCCAGCCTTCAAAGTGGGGCATGGGAACTACAAGGATCTTTCTTTGAAGTATGCCTATTACAAATGCCAAAAGGGTTGTACGTATTGGACCTAACACCCCAGACTTTTAGAACACTTCTGGATCAAGAGGAGAATCTGCCAAGGTGGAGAGCTGATGAGCTGTAAGGAGAAGTACTGCCCCTTTGCTTTATGTTGCTTTGCTGGGTTGGCCTGCAGTTGCTGCTTCTGCTTTGGAGAGGAAAAAGTTTGGACTTTGCTGCACATCCTGCTTGAGAAGTTTCTCCAAGGGCTTGGGTGTGCTTGCCTCCTGTTAAGACATTTCAGGGCCATCAAAGACTTCACCTACAGCATCCCTGAACTCCACTGATGGGAGTTCCAGTGACAATGCCAGTTCTGGGCCCTTGGAGGTGGTTCCTACTGTAAAAATATACCAAAGACTCAGAAATCGACACATCCCCTTCCAATGCCTGTTTTTTCTACGGAGCACCACTGTGTGAGAAACGTTTCCTTGCATCCCTGCCGTTTTCTGGAGAAGTCAGTGCAGTGCTGCATCCGGCCAAAGAAACCACCACAGCCTGAGTTCAGTACACCATGTTTCAAAGTCCGAGACCACCACACTGACTGCGACTCAGGCCCTTCTATGTGGCTGAAAGAATCCATGCATCCTTAGACCGCGTCTGAAGAAACAGCTTGTTTGCCACTGCCACATCAACCTCCAGCATGTCCAGATTTCCACGCATTGCACCTGTGTTGCTATTTTTCCTTCGCATCACCCACAAACCAGAACTGCATTGGATTTTGATGCATCGCTTCCCCTTGCAGTCCAGATTCAACGCAACGTTTCTTTTGGGTGCAGCAGCAGCATTGCATCCCCAGTGACTGAGGAACAGACGCATCGCTGTGTTTTCTGACGCTCTCCTCTGCAGCTGTTTTTCTTTGTGGATTGTGACACATCTAAAGGTACTTTGTATAAAATAACCACATCCATAGAGTTCTATTAGTAGAATTGCTTAAACCTTCTAAAAGTGATATTTTGAGTTTTGGGTAGGAAAGGTCCGTACTTGGACAGGGTGCATACCACTGCCAGATAGAGACCTCAATTTCTAACACAGGCGTAGGCCAATTGTACCATATTTTAAGGGAAGAGCACAAGCACTTTTGCACTGGTTTGTAGTGGTAAAGTGCACAGAGTCCTAATGCCAAAAAACTAATTCAGAAAGCCTGCAAAATGTATGGGGGTGACCCTGCAGAGAGGGCCAAGTCCAACAATGTGTCAATCTTTGTGAATAAGTGGTTGTCTAGTTTTAAAAAAAAATAATCGGAGAAACTTCTTCTACTAGCCGGTTTGCAGGAGATAAACTGCAACAAAATACCTTTTTAGCACAAAACATCTCTAGTGCAGTTGGACAAGTTTGGGAAAATCACAAACTGCATGAAGTGAGAAGTTTGGCAACATTGAGAATCTTCAAAGACAAAGTTTGAAACTTCTGCCACTCTTACTTTTTAGGTTTAGCTTGACCAGACACACTGTTATCAAATATGAAAAAGAGGTTTCAAGAGTACTGCAGAGAGGGGCTTAGGCTCCCTCCAGAGGTTGATAGACAGGCAAACTTGTTTTGATTTGGCAGAAGTTGTGTGCTTACACAGAAAAAGTGTTTCTCCTCTATGCATCTGTGATTATTTTGTTTATTTATCGAGCTGCTTGAGCCAGGAATAGTATGGCTGCTCAAGCTTGATTTTTCAAGGGCAAACACGTGACATTGCAATGCTGTTAGAGTGTTTTAGATACCTAGATGTTTCAGAAGTTACAGTGTCTTTTTTTATCTGGTAGCACCACAGATGGAAGGAGGGCATTCATAATAAGTGTGCTGAAGTCCCAGCACCCTCCACTTTCATCATTAAATTTAAACTTCAGAGTGCTGTTTTGTGTTTCAAAGAAGTATGGGATTCCCAGGGCTACATGGATTTGTAGAGCTGGCTTGACAGTTCAACCGCCTGTTGACCTTATGTGATCAACGAAAAAGAGCTTTCATGCCTTATTAATACGGATTTTATATTGTTTTGACAACTGTATTTTGAAGATATTTTTTAATTTCTTTATGGTATACCTGATGGTTGCCTTGTGGGAAGGGTTAGTGCCAAAATAGTAGCTTCAAGTTGGTTATAGTGACAAGCCAGTGATAAAGGTTAAAGGCCTGATTGTTCATAATGAAAAGTTACAAGAAAGGCAGCAGGCCTGACTTTTTTTGAGTTTAGAATGCTTTATTGATATATTAAACAAAGTAAAAACATTATTACATCGTCATATTGCAAAGGAAAAAAAGGCATAATATACGTATGATGAGGATGCCAACAAAACCTTAGAGTAAATGCATTTTAAAAGTTTGAATTTAAGGAGGGAAAGAGAAGAAGAAGAAAAAGAAGGGGGGAAGAAAGACGGAAGGGAGATATATCAGAAGGTAAAACAGTAATGCATAATCATGGAAAACAGTAAATGTTATAACGTGATAAAAAATATCAAAGGTACAATTTAAAAACGAGTAAAATCAGGTAGCAAATCTATAGTGAAAAGAAGTTAGTGGTGACCACAACAAATCTTTTTTGATCAAAAGAGGTAATGAAGTGGCATGGGCACGATCAAGCTTATGATGATGACAAAGCGAGTTACACGAGGCTTGATAAGAGATTTTTGAAGTGTCTTTCCAATTGGTGGTAATAATCTGAAGAGAAATAGCTAAAAACAAATCAATAAATTTACCCACATGGTTCTGGACATCCCAGATAGGAGAGGAACTACCTAAAAACACATGTACAATTTCATAGGAAAAGTTTGTAGATAAGATTTCATTCAATTTTTACCAAATACGGGACCAGAGGGACTTAACCAAAGGGCAATGGAAAAACATATGGAGAAAATCACTATTGTCATGGGAGCAAGACCAACATTTTTTAGATTCTAACAACTTAAATTTGTGCAGTTCAGTAGGTGTGAAGAAAAGTGTATTATAAAAATAGTATAATGTCTGGGTGATATTAGCTGAGCGCGAAGAAGTGTGTATTTTGGACCAAATAGAATCCCCTGTTTGAAACGAAAAATCTTGGGCCAAATCTTTCTCCCATAAGACTTCTAATTTGGATTTAGTTCTAACATCCAAAGGACGGGATAACAATTTGTAAATGGCTGCTGCTTTATGCTGGGTGGAAAAATCAAGAGAGGAGGAGGACTGATTAGGTGTATCAGAAGAACAGTCCTGGGAAAGGAGATGAATTAAGGATGCCTTAAGTAGGGGGTAATGAAGGCCATGTGTGGTGGAAATGCCAAAAGACTCTTGGATGTCCGAAAAGTCCATAGGGGATCCATCCTTCACCAAATGGTCTAGAGTAATGATGCCTTTATCAATCCATTCCTTCCAGAATAATGCTCTGGTATTAATCTTTAAATGTTTATTATACCCAATTGGAGTGCAAGATAATTGATCTGCAGAGGAAAGATGAGTTTGAAGCAGAGGGGATGCAAGTGCTTTGGAGTGAATAAAGATGGGTCAGGAAAAATGCTTTGGAGGTTGAGATAAACGAGTAGCTGTAGTAAACGAAAAAGGTGTATTTTGGTCTTGTTCTATTGAACTCCAAGCCGTTTTTGGCGTGAATGGAGATTTGGTTAAAGAAAAACATATTTGTTTCAAGGTGAATGCAGAGTGGTAACGTTTAGATTGGGGAAATTGACTCCGCCCAGGTTTTTGGATTGTTGGAGACAAGAAAGTAAAATCCTAGCTTTACGTCTGTTCCCCAAAAATGTGATCAGGGGCAATTAATAGTACTAAAAAAGGTAAGCGGGAGGGAAACCAGGAGCATAGAAAGATAAAAGTTGATAATCGGAAGGAGCATCATTTTAATTGTGGCCAGTCTACCCCACCAGGATAAGAAAAGAGGGGACCAGCTCTCAATAAGGGCTGAGAGTTTTTTGAGTATGTCCACAAGGTACATTTTGATGGTTTCCCTGATGCAATTGGCATATAAAATGCCTAAGCATTTGATATTTTTGGGGTTCCACTCAAAACCTGAACCGTGAAACATGTGAGGAAGGCAGTATTTATTTAATGGTAGGACTTCAGACTTATCAATGTTCAATTTATAACCGGAAATTAATGAATAATCTTGTAATAAAGAGAAAAGAGCCGGTAAGGAGGTGGACGGGTTAGAGACATACAACAAAATGTCGTCTGCATAAGCAGTGAATTTAATCTCGATGTCTTTAAATTGTAGACCTGTGTAGTGAGAAGAACGTGTGAGTTTCACTAAGAAGGGTTCTAAAACAAGAATGAATAAAAGTGGGGAAAGAGGACAGCCTTGCCTGGTACCTCTAAGGAGCGGAAAATATTTAGACTGACAACCGTTTACCCAAATGGAGGTACAGGGGTCAGAATATAGCAGTTGAATATATTTAATAATGGTAGGGCTGAAGCTGTGCCATCTCAATGCACCAAAAATAAATTCCCAATTAACCCTGTCAAAAGCTTTCTCAGCATCTAATGTGATGGCAGCAACTGGTGAATCCAATTTAGAAGCGAGGTGAATAAAATTAAGAAAGGTTCTCTAATTATCTGTAATAGATCGTCCTTTAACTAACCCTGATTGGTAAATATTGATGAGGTCTGGAATAACCTTATTAATGCGGAGGGCGAGAAATTTTGCAAAGATTTTACAGTCTGTGAGTTAATGAGGGACATGGGCCTTTAACTTTTACAAAGAGAGGGATCCTTGTCTTTTTTAGGGATCAAGCTATATATGGAATTGTCCTCTGGGAGGAGTTAAAAACACTACCTCAACTTGCATTCATCGTATACACACCACTCACTCTGGGCCACTCTAAGGAACCACTTACAAGCGGTTGTGTCTTGGCACAAGGACTCGTCGTAGGTGGATTTCTGACTTAAGTTTATTTCAATAGAAATTTGTTTACAGTATATTTCATCAAACACAATTGAATAAAAGACCTTTTGATCAAAAAAGATCACAATAAAAACATTTGAATTACAAAAAGAAATTAAAAACAGTATATCATAAACATACCACAATCTATATACGAGAGTTTTTATATAGAGCAACAATAGACAATAACATCTGTCATTTACTACCACAATCAAGACCGAAGGTTAGACCACCTAGGTTGTGTATTAATATAAATCATCAATGTCTACCATCATTACATATACAAACAAATTTGTGGCTATTTTGAGAGCGTTGACGCGTTTCGAAGGACTTATCAAATCATGCCTTCTTTTTCAAGACCATAATCTTTTCAACTCCCGTTCTTTAAAATTTAGGGCAACACCATTCTTGTTGCTCACTGCCAGGGAGCAGAAGACGTCCCCTACCCACTGTGTGCACAGTGAAGACAACTTTAGATGCGTTTATTGTAAAAAAGCTATATGACATTTCAATTTTGCTAGGTGAGACAAAACTCGCTGTTTTCTAACAGAATTACGAATACCTTTAACATTCCATGAGATAACACGAAAGCCGGTCATCGATAACATTTAAGAAAAGATAGGCATGAAAGTAAAAGAAAGAAAAGAAACAGATAGATAGATAGAAAAAAAATGTGTGACAAACCAATAAAAAAAAATGGATATACCAATATCCGTAAAAAAATATGATAAATAACATAGAGATGAGGGAAAGGGAATAGAGAATAGAAAATAGAAAGAGAACAAAATGGAAGGAAGGTAGAATTACTAGCTTGCTATACCCAGAAAGATGAAAAAAAGGAGAAAGTAATGATGTATCATATGCAAAAAATTAAAAAAAGGAGATGCAGTAGAGATAAAAGCAAAGGGAAGTGAAAAGGAGAAGGTGAGAAAGAAAAGGAAAAGGAGACAGAAGAGAGAATAAAAGGGGGAGCGTAGTCGCCCTCAGATAGATAACAGAGAAAAGATGACGAAAAGCCAAGAGGCTTTAGTCATGGTGGTCAAAAACAGGAAGAACATTAATGAGGGAGGTGGGTGCAGAGAACAAGACGGCCACTCCAAAAAATGGTGAGACACCGAGAAGGGACAAAGTTTACAAATAAAAAAGAAGAAAGAAGAGAAGAGAAGAGAGATAGGAAATGAATGGTAAACATACTGAACAAAATGGAAGGGAACTTACCAGACAATTGGAAGACAATGAAAGGAATAACTCATACGTTACAAAACATAAGGAGAACAGGAGTATGGACATCAGCTTCGGCGATTGCACATAGAAGACCTAAGAAACGGAGAGGAGAACAGACTTTAAGACATTTAAGATTTTCTCAATTCCATAGCTTCTCCTTTATGTGTGTGGATGAATTTCCGAAGATCAGCCGGATCGTCAAAAGAATAAGTTCTGTCTTTAAAAGTCACTTTGAAAAAGCACGGGAATATAAGACCATAGCGGGCATTCATGGATCTCAAAGATGGTCTGAGGTCGAGAAATTCTTTACATTGGGTAGCAGTTGGCTTGGAAACATCTTGACTAAAAAAGATTTTGTGACCAGACCAAAGCATATGCTTGTGTTGCTTGGCAGCATTAAGGATCGTCATGAGGTCTGAGTACAGAAGGAAATAAGCAATGATGCCTCTTGGTTTGGATAAGGAAGATGC
Source organism: Triturus cristatus (assembly GCF_964204655.1). Lineage (NCBI taxonomy): Eukaryota > Metazoa > Chordata > Amphibia > Caudata > Salamandridae > Triturus > Triturus cristatus. Next base: position 262,445,438 of record NC_140581.1, on the reverse strand, counting down.
ATTTTGTGGACCCAACCTGTGCACCCTTTGAATGCTAGGATCCAGAGATTTCGGAAGACCCACAATCTGCAGAACTTGAGTCTCCGAGCCTTCAGAACCTTCCGGAATCCCATTAATGCGTAGATTGTTGCGCCTGTTACGATTTTCTAAGTCCTCTGTGGATCTTTTAAGTTAGATAACTTCTTTAGTAAGGATATCGACTCTGGCAACAAAGTCCTCCGCATCACTAATTTTTTGCTCCACATCCAAAAGTCTTGACTCAAGTCCAGACCATTTCTCTTCAATTCTCTGAAGAGTGGCAGTAGTATCCAACATGAAAGGTCTTATGTGGCGTAGTTCTTCCATTATGTCCTCCAACGTCAGAGGAAGGCGTGATTTTGATGGAGAAGACGGATCTGTTTTTGGGGCGTTTATTGACTCCTGCAACTGAATCCTTATGACCTCCAGAGGTGGACCCAGTAGCACCAAGGGACTTGTTTGAGTGTGTAAAATCCATAGCGAAGTATTGTGAACAACACATCAGAAAGTAGGATCTCGTAAAACAAAAAACTCTAAGGTCACCAGTAGTACAGCCAATTAAAAGTGATGTTATTAAACCACTTGCAAAGCTGACTGGAAAGTGCAAAGAGCTTCAGAGCCTTAATGAGGTAATTCATCCAACTGGTGTGTAGTAATAACTGAATTGTTCTAATGTGCAAATATCAGACAAAGGCCATTGCTTACGGATATTGAAGAAAGAACCAAAAATTGCTCTCATTCATATATGCTGTAGAAAAGCACTGATTTACAAGACTTTGGTAGCAAAATGCGCAAAATGGCGGCCACACAGATTGGAGCCCATGAGGAGAAGCAGTGGCCGTCAAAACCTACAATGGGTCTATATATATGCCTCGATAAACCCACTTCATAACGTGAGGAGAAAGGTTTCTGTAAATGGCATACGATGAAGAGGGAAAATTAGAAAGTCAAACGAGAATGAAGCAATAGCTGATCCATTTAGTGTCCTCTTAGCAAGCCAGGTTGTGGTTTTTGATGAGAAAGGACTAAAAATCCCTGGAAAAAAAGGGTTGCATTAAGCCATTGCTGTGCCGGAAAAATAACAACAGCAAACTCACAAAATGGCGGTCGCTCGGAGCAGAGCACTGAGGTGAGGCAAACACTGAAGCAAAATGAGTGAAAATGACCTCCGATATGCTCACAAACTTGCCTCAATGTGCCCTGCTGCTTCGTACACAAAGAGCCTTCCAGCACCGACCGGAGCTCGATGTCAGAGAGCGATTCAAGGAGCGGCCATCTTGAATCGCCGCCGCCGCGCCTTGCAGGCCTGACTTGATTGTGAAGAGCACACATGAAAGAAAACACAAATTTGAGTGTAGATTGTTAATAATCAATATTCAAGTTTACACAGATGTATTTTGTTACATGAAATGTCACAGATTACCTTTGTAAGGAAGGATTGTGGTGCTGCTACTGCCTCTAACAAACCCTAGGGGGAGAAAAGGTGCATTGTAAAGATTCTTGCTAGAATTTATTCTTACCTTTCTGCCTGGGTCTTGTAATTTAAAAAGATTTTTAATAATACATACATCCACATATGAAAGTACTCAGTACTGTCAGTGAGAGGGCTGGTAAACTTTCAAGACACAGTCTCTTGGCCAAAAGAGGGATGAGGAGAACCTTGGCTGGTTAGATTGTTTACTACATATAACAGTGAGTCACTAGTGGAAAAACAGATGTTCTCAAAACATTGGCACATAGTGAAAGCAGACCCGGTACATTGATTACAACTCATACCATTGTCCCTACAAAAAGCAAGGATAGATTGTTAATGGAACATCAGAGTTTCTTTCGATGTAGCAAATGTAGAGCATGTAGAGCAAAGAGCAATAGGAAGCATTGCAGGTTATCAACAGGGAAAACTGTCAACATTAAGAAATGTATGATGTGCAATAGTTACTACATTTTGTACTGACTGGGTAGCCTACAGTAAGCAAGTACACACACTTTTTCCTATCAAGAAAAGGTAACTAGAACATCTTTGGGTGATAAAACATTGTGAATGAAACTATCCAGTAACCAGACATTGGCAAATTAGGCATACTTTATTAGACCTGTCATCCTTGGCTTGGTTTCCCCTGACTTTTGCCTTCCAAACTCCTGTTTTGCTGACTTAATTTTTGCTGGATTGAGGACTCTAGCCACTTAACCACTGCCAACCAGTGCTAAAGTGCATGTGTTCGTTCCCTAAAACATGATAACATTGGCTTATCTGCAATTGGCATATTTAATATACCTATAAGTCCCTAGTAAAGTGCACTACATATGCCATGTGCCCAAGCCTGCCTGCTCAATGCCAAGCTACCAGAGGCTGAGCACAGGTTAATTAATGGTGTGCAACTGACTTACCCTCACTAGGATTGTGGTCCGTACTTGGACAGGGTGCTTACCTCTGCCAATTAGAGACCCAATTTTTAACATAATTCAAATCCTGACACCCTTTTCTTTTTTTGTAATTGACGGGATTGATGTTACTTCAAGACATGGTGATAGAGAAAAGAAAATTTAAATCAGAGTACATTATCCTATTAAACACCAAGTTTCCAGGAGGTCTTAATGCGGGTGAGGAACTTTTTGCATGTTAGTTAAGACTGTTATGTGTCCTCTACATCTGTTTCAAGCACTCATAATTATGACATATTGCTATCCAAGAAGAAACATTGGTCTCAAAACATATGAGTATGTTATTTTGAGTGATAGCATATGTCTGTCCTACATTTTTCACATAATTGTTAGTTTGTATTTGGTATTTAGTAACACATTTGTGTTAAATAGATGTGATAAGGAGTACTATAGGTTTGGAGGCACTGATCTGCACATGGGGTAAAAATGTTTTGGCACTTAGTGAACAACAGAAGCCATAGAAGAATACATGTGGTCATCATTGGGTCACTTGGTCTATACTCTTGCTCATGGAATAATGTAAAAGTAGGTATTGGGAAATGACAGTAATGGATGGGTACTTGGCCTGTGATTTTATAAATGTCTAATAATTCACAAAGCAAGCACGTGCAATGATGATACTGTACATGATTTCTATAATTATGTGAATTGTAAACAGCAGCACATGATAAATATGTAATTCAATTGTTACGGCATTGAGTTTAAACATATATGTGATAATTTTTCATAATGATGAATTTCCCTATTTTATAACATGAACATAATCTTTCTTTAGTCTGTTTTCAATGGCTACCATGTGGTCAATTACTTGGTGCACATGTATGTAGGCTGTGACCAAGACAGCAAGGTTGAAACATGTTGCCATTTATTAAAAACATCCCATTCACCACCTCAGATTGGAGGTTGTGCAATTCTTTTGGAGAGACACCCAGAGGGTGTCATTTGGGTTTAATACACCCATCTATATTAATACATACCCATATATAGATACATAGAAGGTCTTTGAGTCAAGTCTGTTCTGCCATTGGTGTGTTTGTCATTTACACTATTCTTTCATCCATGACAGCGTACTGCATAAGGTAGGTAATGGTTCAGTCTACATGAGTCATTGACGTTCTTATCCTGTGAATGATGGCATTTTCTGATCACATGTGGACTCCCACCTGTAAATGAGTGTGCTTCAATGTTGGGGCTATTTGGCCGGTCCTTTAGTTTTCAATTTTCTCCTTTATAGTTCCCCTTGCATTTCTTTGGCTCTCCACTTTTTATTTAAATGTTTCTTAAGAGGATACTTCAGCTCTCCAGATAGCGGTTTTGGGCTGATTGCTTGACTCATTTCATCTGCAGTGCACAGCAACCCACAAGGCACCTTCCTCTAAACCAGGAGACCATTATGGAATGCTGGTGTTGGTCGGATGTCATTGTTTTACCATTCCAAATTGGCAAACATGTTGGTTCTAAAAGTAGTGACCATACTGGAACTTTAAAACAACAATAGCCTATTTGCAATACGTTTGCAAGATGGACTCCCTCTCCTATGTTTAGTTTTATGCCCGCGGGCTTTAGCGGGCAGCATTCTTTCTTTTTATTTCTTGTATTCTTTTAATTTATCCTGCATATATTGTTGAGTTTGTATGTGCATTATTGTGCTGTATCAGAGAATGAATGCATGAATACATGCATTCACACATTCATCCCTTACCAGTGAAGATGGACGAATGGATGCATGAGTGCAAAGACTTATAAAAGGTGCATGTATGATGACCTATTGAGTGCCTAAAACGATCAGTGACACAAAAGGCGCTTTCATTCATAAGCCAGACCTCTTGCCAATGGTGGTTACAACATTTTATTCCTCATCAATATGCTATTTGTCACTTCACATCCACCCATGCCTTATTTTCCAGAAAAGCAGGAGACAGCCTGCATTTGCCTATTCCTCTGCCCTATTTCCTTATTTTTACACAAATATCTTCTTTCCTAACATGTTGTTTAGCTACTGGTGATCCCTACATTTCCTAAGACCACCCCGCCACTGCCACTGTCCATTATGGATGTATGCTTCTAATACAATAGATTATGTTTAGATTAGTGCTTAATACAGTACTTATGTCATCAATAAATTCTGAAAATAACAAGTATTAATATAACCCATTTTAATATTTCTGAGTTATACTCTGGCGCACGAAAGGCTGGGTAGACCACGTCAGCATCAAACTTCTGACCTACAAGTCACTTCAAATGTAAACAGTGAGCTTTAACTCAGTGAGCCTTCTTGCTGGTACACTCTATCCCACATAATCACATGGCAGCTTTAATGCTCTGTGAAATCAAATGGGAACAGTGGATGTTATTGTTTTCACTGTTCTCAGAACAAATTTGTTTTGCAAATTTCAGCTGATACAGAATTCCAGTGCAGCGTCCGCTTCCAACCCCTGTCAGGAGTGTATGTTTAGTGTGACCCCATGCTAGGAGTTGCCTTCGCTCCACCCTATAAACCTTTCACCCTCAACAATGTTTTGATTTCAACCGTCTGGTAAGGGCCCTGCCAAGTGAGGGTGAAATGGCTTCTTGGCAATTGAGATGAGTGGGGGTGGGGTGGCGGGCCTGATGTAAGGAATCTGCCCCCACAAGATTCCCTTTTTCTAAAAAAAATAGCTTGTAATTTTCCTTCTGCGCCCTCCTGGGCCAGGCGGATTGGGGTTATCCCACAAAATTAATAATAATAATAATAATAATACTGATATTTGTAGAGCGCGAACAGCTACCTCACGAGGAGGTGTCCCGGCGCTATAGACCGCTGGGGAACCCGTCCTGGCTATCCCTGTGAGATGGTCCCTCATGGATATCTCCAAGGTGAAACCAGGCATCCCCGGCGTCTGTGGGGGGGCTGTTGTAGAGATGAGGCAAGCTTAATGCCCAGAGTTGCCGAGTGTGTTCCTGGTTAGAGTAGGTACCGAGGCGAGAATTATCAAATCCGTTTTGACCCTGGTCCACGACCCTGCCGCGTCGGGAATTGAACCCTGGTCCCTGGCCAATTCTCTGCTTACGGGTCTGCCGCCTCTAACCAGTGAGCCACACCTCTCTACCCCCTAAACTAGAGCTGAAAGTATGAATGTGCTAAATACATGATGGTTGCTCCCCCCACCCCATTTCAAATCATATTTGCTTCCTTTTATTGTTTTTATGGGTGTCTAGTGCAGTGCTTAATTTCCAATGGCTTATTTAAAAGAAAGTGCCGCAGCACGGCACCACAAGCCCTTTGGCTGCGCCACACTGCGGCACTTTCAAAGTAGAGGGATATGTCATATTTACCACATTATGGCCCATCCCTATGTGTTCCCCTGCGCTGGCACACAATCAGCTGCCATGCTGCCATGCTGGCACCCTTGCACCATGCAAAATATGGAAATACGGCAGAATACATGGATGTTGCATGGGTACACCCACAGCAACATCCATGTCTCACCCCTTTCATGCAAAGTGTTGCTTGAGAAGGGGCCCTATTTACAAGGACAGAAAAAGCCATGCAGGGGGTGGCTTTAAGTGTCCTTGTAAATATGGGGCAAGAGGTTGCGCAAGCGGTGCGTCACAAACAGTGACGCACCGGTGGTGCAAGGGGCTTGTAAATAAGCACCTGAAAGAATAGGTGGAAGGGTCTAAAGATTTTCTCATTTATACCATCTGGGCCAAGTGTGTTTTTTTGTATAAAGCATATTGTAGAGCTGTATAGCTAGGTCACTATGAGAAGTGCATAGCAAAAATGCTGTGGGCAACAAGGAAAATTATACCCACATATCCAAGATGGCTTCTGTGTCTTCATATTACTGGAAATGCTGGGAAATGCTGTGATTGTTGGGATGCTGTTGCGTATTGCGTTCTATGCGTCCACAAAGCCTCAGACCAGACAGTGCTGACACTATGCAGGGACTTCCAACCTTTCCTTTCCTGACAGAAATTCAGTGAAAGCTGTTTTGGAGCATTGCTCCCCTGTGCTCGCCAAATTCCAGGCAGTAAGCAATACCTCCAGTCCTGCTTCCTGAACCATGCCAGGAGTGAGCTGCAGGAAACTTTATTCGCAAACGGGTGATTTTACATGCTTAATTGCTAAACCACAGGCAGCATTTTTCATTTGTGCAGCTTGTTTTTTTCATGGTTCCCTGTTTTGATTTGAGAATGATAATTTTTTTTAATCAAATGTAAGGAAATGAGATGGCTGGCTGACCTCTAAAAATATTTCAGAAGGACTATAAATGATCACATGCTGCAATGTTTTCAAATGTTTGCATAATAAAGAATGGTTGTTCTTGATTTTCAGATATTTCCAGCCCAGCATATACTACTTTTTGTTGTTGTTGCTTATAATTCAAAAAGGGCAGAAATAAAGCATCTCAAACCAACTATAGGGACTAAAAGGAACCAAACAAGTACTTTCATTAGACTATGTTTTTGTTTTTCATAGCTAAAGTTACCTAAGTGGATTTCCATATAAAATGGTAAAACATTAGCTTTGGGATGCCCCCTTGCATCCTTTGACCAATATGCAACATAATTTTTATTTTTAATATTGATGTCAATTTACTCAACGATACATGTATATTAAAAACCGAGATTAAGTCAGTGTTGTCGAAATCTCTCAAGATGATCTCTCCATCAACCCAGAGTAAGAAATACAGGCCTGATTTATGAGTTTTTGCCGTAGGGCAGCGCCATAGGCCTTCCTGCAGCCCCAACATGGCCAGTCAGGCCCTGCAACCTAGGCCTGAGGCTGCTGATTGACAGATCACAGGTGGGATGGTATGCAACCAACTGGACAAACACACAAACAGGAAAAACCCTAATTAGTTCCACAGATAGGTAGCAACACCACAATGGTGCCAGGAGGTTGGCCCCAATGAAGCACATATTGCCGGAGGTATGCCCGGTTCCCAAAACACCATAAAGTTATATGCCACATGAAGTTAGGAACACTCAGCCAATCAGAGCACAACAAACACAGTTCATGTGACGATCATGCAGTTTTCATACTGGACATCTGGGCACTTCACCCACTGGCCCTCATTGTGTCCACGTAAAATTGAGATCCACCTGTATCAGGTGGTCTGGTTTACAACCCCATGACTAGGCCTGCATTCGTTTCTCTAAAATAAGATCTAAATCGTTTTACAATGCCCCAAGCACTGTACATAAATGCACTCAGAACCAATATTTGTCCTCAGACCCGTTTCTGTGGATAATTCCTAGCCGAAGCGTTTAGTTAAACCAGCTGTTCCTATTTTGCCTCTTGTCCTTTATTCTTTTCAAGGTAAATTCTTCTTCCAGTAACATTATCATATAAGCCTGAATGCTATTTTTAAAAGTTTGGTTCAAACTGGTGAGGGTTGCAACGTTATAAACAAGCATTGGAAAATGCCAACATGTCTTGCCTATCCAAGTTATTGCCTTTGCCAATTCATCCACTAATATTTCAAGAATTCCAGCAGTAAAGTCCACATATAACCACCTGTAAAATAAGATCAGTAAAATAATACAGAAACATAAGAAGAAATCCTAAAAACCACATATCTCCCCATTTTTGGAAGAAAAAGAATAAAGGTAATCATTAAATGTACTTGGAACTCTCTTGATCCTTCTTCTAACCATTGACAAGTTTTGAACCTTCTTTTGATCACCAAGATAATTACCAACGTTCTTGACTTTGGCCAAACGAGACACATTCCACCATTGGCCATTATCGAGTGTCATGGCTTGACCTCTAATACCTACAATGCATGCAGGATCTCTTACTTTTGATTTCCCTTTTTGCAGCAATAAGGGTTCCTTGACATAAACCTAATCCCCAATAGACAATTTGACTTCCCTTCTATTAATAGGTGAATTAGATCTTTCAAGCCTGTGGCGACTGACTTCATCACTCAAAAATTTAGCCTTGATAGCTTCTTTCACAACACTGCACTCTTTCTCCAAAGTTTCTACCTTCCAAAAAAGGGATGAGAATGGATATAACTTTCCTTCCTCTCATTAATTCAAAAGGAACAGACCCTGAAACAGAATGAAGAGTGGTTCAGTATGCCCACACAACATCTCTGATAGCAGTCTCACAATCAACTCTCGCCTTAATAGCACTCTGTATACATTCAACTAAAACTCTGTTGAACCTCAATTTTTCCATTAGCTTGAGGATAATAAAGTGGAGTGCGAAAATGCTTCACTCCCATTTTTGCCAAAATTTCTTGCATGCTAACTGAAGTAAATTGCATGCCATAATCAGTTAAAATTTCTTCAGGAACTCCTTCTCTACTGAAAGCATCTTGTAGAAAACGAATAATAGATTTAGTATTGGGCTCCGAAACACCTCTGACCTTAACGCATCTAGAAAGATGATAGATGAGAACCACAAAATATCTTATGCAATTAGGAAGAACATGGAACGGTCCTAAAAAATCCAGGGCAACCCAACCCTTTACCAAACTTTGCTGGGACATAAAACGGGTTTAGAAGGTGGAGAACATGTAGATAAATGTTTATCACTGTACTACCACTGAGTGCATTTATTCACTAGAGCCTCAACCTCGTGATCAACACTAGGCCACCAAAAGTCATTGCGAATTCTGTGTTTGGTGGCAGTCATACCTAAATGACCAGAGTGAGCGGTTTCTAATATTCTTTCCCTGAAACAAGAAGGAGGAATGAGTTTTCCCTCTCTTAACAACAAATTATTTTCAATGGATAATTCATTGGCAATCTGGCAAAAAGGTTGTAAGACAGGATCAATAGATTTTGTTGTGGTAGGCCAGCCTACCACAACAAAATTCATTACTTGTTTTAAAACCGTGTCTTTTTCTAAAGCTATGCACCATTCTTCCATATTGGCACAAATCACAGTATCATCAACAGAAGCAATGATGCATTCCTCAATGTCCTCCTTATCTCCACACTGTGATCAACATCTTGAACGGGGAGGCTAGATAGAAAATCAGCTTTGATATTTTTACCTCCAGCGATATGTTTTACTGAAAAATTGCATTCCAAAAATTTAGTAGCCAATCTGGCTAGCCTGGCAGTAGCTTTCTTAATATTGTCACCTGACAGAATATCCACTAACGGTTTGTGGTCTGTTCTGAGCCAAAACTTTCTCCCCCATTAATATGATCTGAATTTCTCTTCCACCCACACACAAGCCAGCATCTCTTTTTCAATAACCGAATACCTTAACTCGACATCTTTCATTCTCTGTGACGCAAATGCAGTGGTTACTTCCTTGTTACCTACAATTTGTGAAAGAACAGCGCCCATGCCATATGAACTGGCATCGACAGTAACATAAGTAGCATGACCTTCAACATATGATTGAAGAGCAGGAGCAGATAGTATGCTCTCTTTGATGAGTTGAAAATGTTCTAGACATGTTGAAGACCAAACAAAATCAGTAGCTTTTTTAACAAGCTCCTAAAATATTCACTGAGATTGGCAACATTTTTAATGGACTTAGAATAGAATTCACACAACCCAATGAAAGATCGTAACTGATCCTTATCAACAGGATGAGGAGCGTTAATGATACCATCCACAATACTTGGTTTTGGTTTAACACCATCTTTGAAGAGAACATGACCCAAATATTCAATTTCATTAACAGCAAAAATGCATTTATCCTCCCTGATAGTAACTAGGGGTGGGCGGAATTTGCGAAATCCACTTTCGCAAATTATCGCGAAAATGTTAAAAAATTATCGCAAACACGCAGAAATATCGCGAAGATGCGGAAGTTTTTTTCCCGCATGTTCGCGAGATTTTCTGCATGGTTGCGGCTCGCCAACTTACCCATGCGGTTGCTCGCGGGCGCGGCCATCTTGTTTTCAGTTGTCTCGCGGTGCATGATCGCGAGAAGAAAGATGTGATCGCGCGACGCATGACGTCACTGCGGGCGCGAACTGTCGCGAGACAGTGCAAATGGCTAAAAACAATACAACATCTCATGGAGAACGCGACCGGATCAAGAAAACTTGTCGGCGAACGCAGGGATTCAGGTAAGGCAATCGCGCGCGCGCGAGAATGTATTATTTTACAGCGCGAGCAAGAACCAAATTATCGCAAAGCTGCGGAATGCGGAAATTTTGACATTTTCACGCTTTCCGCGGAACGCGAAAATGTCAAATTATCGCAATTTCCGCGAACGGAACGAAATTTTAGCCCAGGCCTAATAGTAACTTGGTTGTTTTGCAAAATTGAAAGAACTTGTTCAATCACTACATTATGTTCGTCCTCTGTAACAGTATGGATTAAGATGTCATCTTGGAAGACAACTACATTAGACACTCCATTGAACATGTTCCTCATAACCTTTTGGAAGACCGAAGCAGTGGACGCCAGTCCAAATGGCATTCTCTGAAACTGAAATGTACCATCAGGTGTAACAAACGCTGTTAAATGTCTAGAAGATTCATTCAATTCCACCTGATGGTAAGCAGCACGTACATCCAATTTAGAAAACCATTAGACTGTCCCACAGCTGTTTGGGATAATTCAGATCTTACACTATGAGGGACATTATGTAGTTTGTGCTTCACAGGAGAAAGACCTTCCTTGACCTTAATGGTGTGAGAAAAATCTTTGATTAAACCAATTTTGTCACTAAAAACGCTTCCAAATTTCTCCTTCCATAGAGTATGATCAGAAATGGCATTGGTGAGTGATACAGGATGTTTATGACCTGCTTTAATTATCATGCCAAATTCTGCTTGATGCCACCGACCTAATACGTTAATGCCTTTGAAAGCTACATACATTTTTCCAGGGATGGTTTTGGTTTCAAAAGTAATATCACCAGAGAAATACCCAGCCAAATCAATTTTACTACCTTCAAATGCTGTGGTGATAACATCTGGAGGCAATAAAAATGTGTGTGCCCAAGATTGCCTATATTTGTCAATAGAAATTAGAGTAATTCTTGCTCCTGAATCAATAAGAAGTGGAATATTAATACTGTCGATTTTTATCTGAACTAACGGATCACTAATATTATTAACTACATGGACATTGTTTATATCCACACAATCAACAGCTAACATTAATTCTTAATTTTTTTTTTCACCTACAACATGTTCACTGTCTACAACTTTGTCTTGAGCATAACGAATAGGGGTGCGTTTGCCACCTCTACAGACATTACCAAAGTGCCCCAACGTTTTACATTTCCAACATTCTTGTGATGCCGCAGGGCAGTTCTTAAAATTAGAAACATGATAATTCAATCCACACCTATCACATTGTACTTTAAAACAACCAGAAAATGTACCCCCACCACCTTTGATGCTGGTGGCCACGCTACCCTTTGCTTTTTTTCAAAATTATCCAAAGTGTTAGGCATGCGAAAATCTTTTGAAGAGGATTCCACAACATTAGCGGAAGAAGATTCTGACTCTAACTGTTTTGCATCTAATTGCGAACATTCAATGCTTTTTGCTAAATCTATAGCTTCATCTAATGATGGATTTTTGCAAGATAAAAGTTTTGTGTTGAATTTTCTTAGAGTAACATCTAGAAACTAATTGATTTCTAATAAGTTGCGAAGTAAAATTCTCAAAATCACTATACCCAGCAAAAACCTTTAAAGCAGTGAGGTAGGTGTCAATAAACTCATTAGGGCCTTGAATACGAGTAAAAAATGTATGCCTATGCACCACCAAATTAACTTTTCCTTCAAAATATATAGATATTTTCTTTACTGCCAATTGGAATTCGTCAAGGTCACCACTATCGTGACCTGTATAAACAGGTAAGTGGTCAAACACATCTGGTCTTCCACACTCAAGTAATAGTATAAAAGACTGCATTTTCGATCAGGTTTGAACTTTAACCCATCAATGGCCCCTAGATAGGCGTTAAATGATATATACCAAAGGCGCCATTTAATTGGTGGTTCTCCAGGTTCTTGTAAAAAAGGACTTGGAGGTGTAACAGATTACATGGAGACATAATGCGTAAGAAAGAGCAAAATACAAAGAGGATAAAAAAAGAAAAAGATAAGGGAAGAATGTTTTTGTTTGTAGTAGTAGTTGAACAAGAAATTAATAATGTAGTAAACAGTAAATTGTTGGTAAATAAATAATGTAGAAAACAGTAAATTGTTGGTAAGATTGTACAAATTGTACCAATTGCACAAATAATAAAATAGACAAATTGAAGTAGATCTTTGCTTTGGAAAGGGTGAAAAGTGTGTTAATTGCTGTTAACACAGTGAGAACTTGAAGTGAAGAAAAGTGTTAATAAATGGAATGAACACAAACTTGAGATGTAGTACCGGAGAACACCTGAGGAGGCGCTGTGAACGTCGAGCTTCGAAGAAAGTACAGAGGCTAAACTGCAGGATGTCCTTTATAGGCAGATAGGAAACCACTCGTTGAGCTATGCCAAGTGACAAAGGAAGGAGGAAGTTGTGGAAACAGTACAGTAAGTAAATCCCACGTAGGCGCAAGGTATGTGCGTAAAGCTGAGTTGAGGAGAAACAGGAACGATGAGCTCGAGGAAATTAGCGAGCGTGACGAAGAGCGTGAGTTCTTGGTGGAATTGTCGGCAGGACAATGGCAGAACTCACAGGAGGAAAGCGCTCGAGGAGCTGAGTTGGTAAGCCTTCAATAGAGTAAACCTTGAGCCCTCGGAATGAAAATTTAAACAGACAAAGACAGTACATTAATAGAAGTCAGGAAGAAAAAAAATTCAGCATGCAGGGTGGAAGATGAGGTGGATCAATATCCCAAGCTTGTCACCAATTGTAAAGTATTCTTCCAGAAGTCTTCTGTAGTTTTAGAGGCTTTTATTATAAGAACAGGAGTTGAAATAGATACATACGTATTGAGGGCTCAAGGGAACTGCAGCAACTGAAATTGCGGAGTTCCAAGCTATGACCCATACGTTCCAAATACAGTAGTACATATAATACAAGGACCACTGAAGCAGGGAATTACAGCAGAGAATTTCACATACAACCTGTAACATAAGATCAGTAAAATAATACAGAAACTTAAGAAGAAATCCTAAACACCGCAGGTACCTACTCTAATGGGCCTTTATGACATAGTGCTTTGTACAGTCCACACGTTTTCACCAACCGCCCCCTTTATGAACCATACGGGATTCCCCCACTTGTCAGTTTATAAGTGAAACAAGAGTATCTCCGACATCACATTGCCCCAATCTACACTTCAATATGCTGCCACCCACATTGCCATTCTACACTCCATTATGCCACCACCCAATTGCCAGTCACAGTGTGAGTCCCACAACCTCCTCCTAATAAAAGTCTCCAGTTTGTGCAATAATCTCTGAGGTAAAAAAAACACAGGGGTCAAGGAGCACGCACCCATTACTTGGGGGTCCTAATTGAACTTTTCCACTTTACCTTCATCCAGGCAGTGAAAATCAGTACTTCTAATCACTTTTTACAAGCATCTGTAATCCCATATCTACCAAACTGCATCATTCCCATGGGGACAGGAGACCATGAATGGGAAGAGTCTCCCGAGGCCTATAGAGAGGTCTACATGGGTCTGTGAACCCGCTTAGTAGCAGGGGAGTCAACACATGTTTACCAGGGGCTCTCATGAAACAAGGAGGTGGGTTCTGCAGACAGATTGTTTCAATGTGCACACACGAAAAGCAAGAAAAGGGATGAGCGGGTCACATCAGGACTTAATATGATAAGGGGACTATCTTAATCTAGGTAATATTGAAAACGAATGTAGTATAATGCACCATGGTGAACAGATGGAGTAAAATACTTACGCAAGGGGGATAACCTGTTAGCCCAACACCTACAATCTAAACCCCTTTCATCACAACTTTGAAGTAAATGGCAAATGCTGGTATAGCTGGAATATACCAAGAATTACTGAGAAGAAGTGATAGAAGTTAGATGAAGGTACCCAAGAATCCAGAATGAAGTTTTGGCTATTCAAAACACTTCAAGATTGGTACTGGACACCACAGAAATTAGTAATCTCAGGTCCGCTACATCACTCAAATTGTTGGAGATGTGACCAAGCTGCTTGTAACATGGTCCTTTATGACTACCCTGACACAAGCAGACTATGGTCCCAAATCAGAATTAGTCTCAGTACAACTTTAGAAGTACCCCTCTCTTTGACAGACCGTTAGTCATGTGGCATGACACCATAGATTTGCCCCCTATGACCGTCCACAAAAAACGCTTGATAACAGCGCATGACTACAGCCAAACTTTGCCTACTAAGTCACAACTGCCAAATCATGACAATTTTTTTACTGAAATGTGCAATGTAGCCTTGTATGACGAACATACATACAAGTTAAATGATAACATGGAGGCAGACATTGAAGAGGAAGGAAAGGAACAGCATGTGTAGGAGAGACAAAGGAGCACATAGATGCCTCTAAAAGTGGTAAGCCAAGTTCCTTTCTCAATGAAAACCATTAAGTTCCTTTCTCAATGAAAACCGCTGCATTTGTTAAGGCATTCCTTTCCTTCATTTCCGGTACCCCACCCCTTTTTAAATTATCCAACTATTCAAACCTAGTCTGTCTCTTAGCCATTTAAATTGATGGGGAGAAGAAGAGGTGTATTGCCTGGTGCCCATCTATCCCTAGCATCTCCCATCCCGTCTCATTCCCATCCCAGCACATTCAACATTTCTCCTATAGCTTCTTACTATGTTTTGTCTTATGCCATCTCTTACACTGGTCCATCTTCTACCTTCCATTATCCATCCAACCTTTGTTTTGCCAAACCTAAACATAGCCAAAGCCCTGGCCTCAGCCTTACT